>NC_054373.1:150436985-150768652 GCF_017654675.1 Xenopus laevis
CAATGGGGATTGGTGCACGGAAAAGTTTAAAAACAATTGTATCTCTGCGGATCCCCAGTGTTTCTGAACCAATGTGGGTTTGGTTGGGCAGCATGTCGCCCCCTAAAATTCTGTTGCCTTGGTGGCCTCTCCACAAATCCGGGCCTGAGCGTCCTTCCGTTTGTTTTTTGGAAAATTACAGGAAAAAAAATCTAAAAAAAGGTAACAAAATGAATTCACTTCACATAATGTCTTATATTATAAGGTAATTACATACAAATTATTTCACAATGAGATCTATTTGAATATTATCCAGCAAGCTTTGAACATCCTATCTGAGTACATTTGCTTTCTCTCTGTAATAATAAGAAAATACCTCTTGCCCTATGTTATGTACAATGTAATGTTTAAATTACAATGCTTTTAGGGCAGGGGTAGGCAACCCGCGGCTCCAGAGCCTCATGCGGCTCTTCATACTGCTTGTTGCGGCTCGGTCTTGCAACTTTGCCTGTCACGTCATCTATACAGCCCCTCCCACCTGCTGGTGGCTTCTTGAGTGTGCAACTGCGGTAAGCTAATGGTTAGCTTACCGCGGTCACACACTCAGGAAGCTGCCAGCAGGTGCGAGGGCTGTGTAGACTTCCCAGGAGTGATAGGCAAGACCAAGCCATAGCAAGATGATCCATCATGTTCCTTACCGTGGTCCCACACTCAAGACAAGAGAGGGAAGATCAACATGGAGCTTCAGAAACAGAAGTCACATAAAACAGTTGGGAACACTAACATTTAATAGGGCTATTCAGTGTTTCATTTATTTCAAAGTAGGCCTACACATACACACAGCACTTCTCTTTGTTGTATTCTGTTGTTGTAACCGTTACAATTAAAAAAAGGTTAAAGCTTTTAAAAGTTTATAAGCTGTGTTATGTTTTGTGGATCCAGACAACTTTTCTTTAGTGGAAGAGGGAGAAAAATGGCTCTTTTGATAGTAAAGGTTGCTGACCCCTGCTTTAGGGCATGGTGCTGTAGATTACATCAAGATCCCGTATCCAAAAAATCCCAGGTTTGCATGAATTGTGGATAATAGGTCCCATGCATCTTTCAAAAAATGATTGTAATTAATTGTTCCCATTATTAAAAATATCTGTACATCAGATAACAATATATCCACTGTTTGCCTTGTCCCCTACAAAATACAATTACAGTGGTGTATGGGCCTTTGGTCTCTAATGTGCCTCTTGGCTGAATGCACTTTACACAGTGAATAAGTTCTTCAACTCTCGCAGTACTGGCACGTTCGGATGGATGGAAATGGCAATTTGAATAAAACTGTGAATGTTACAACAAGCCCATTATAGCAGTACAATGACCGCCATTCAAATTTATTTGGAAAGCTGGCAATTTATCAAACATCCAGTTTCATAGTTTTCCAAAAGTCACTTTCACACTGATTACATTTATTGCAAAAATGTGTGGGAGAAGCAGCAATGTTTCTAGGAGCACCTGCTTTTCATGGCATCAAGTCAATCTAGGGCAGCATATTCCCTTTCAGGCGGCTATGTCCATTTATAAAATAATATCCTTTTATTGGCCAAAACAATTGCTGGATTCTCTGTTGGTTTAAGAAGAGATCCTTCATCTGCAGTAATGATCTGAAAGTGGTGAATATGTACCCAAATGATCATTTTTTGGCAACGGATAATTACTGAGGAGACAGAAGCTGATCCTGTAGAGCTCATATAAGGACACAGGGCTTAAAGGGATAATGTCATGGGAAAAATTTTTTTTTCAAAACACATCAGTTAATAGTGCTGCTCCAGCAGAATTCTGCACTGAAATCCATTTCTCAAAAGAGCAAACAGATTTTATTATATTTAATTTTGAAATCTGACATGGGGCTAGACATTTTGTCAGTTTCCCAGCTGCCCCTGGTCATGTGACTTGTGCTCTGATAAACTTCAATCACTTTTTACTGCTGTACTGCAAGTTGGAGTGATATCATCGCCTCCCCCCCCCCCAGCAGCCTAACAACAGAACAATGGGGAGGTAACCAGATAGCAGCTCCCTAACACAAGATAACAGCTGCCTGGTAAATATAAGCATAGCACCTATAGTAAAAGTCCAGGTCCCACTGCAACATATTTAGTTACATTGAGTAGGAGAAACAACAGCCTGCCAGAAAGAAGTTCCATCCTAAAGTGCTGGCTCATTCTGAAACCACATGATCAGGCAGAATGACCTGAGATGGCGCTTACACACCAATATTACCACTAAAATAAATACACTTTCTGGTTCAGGAATGACATTTTATATTGTAGAGTGAATTATTTGCAGTGTAAACAGTGTAATTTAGAAATAAAAACTACATAATAAAAATCATGACAGAATCCCTTTAAGTGCTATGTGGTAAGAGCCCCAGTAGGAAAGAGATCCCTGTCCCATAGAGCTTACAGTCTAAGTGCTGAGTGCCTTTGTTCGCCATATTGGATGTGGGTAAAACTGAAGTTATTAAGTGCCAATGTATTGTGCATTAAATGGGTACAACAGCAAGATTAAATAGAACACTTCTATTATTAGGTTTACAGGGTACAGACTGAATGTGCTGAGCAAAGTGGTGATGCCTCTATCTATCACCCTTTTGTATCTGTTGTGAAGGAACCTCTCCTCCTGGCCTTAAATGTAACATGTTATATATAATCCTTTTTTAACACTCATTTCCAGTTTTATATATCAAGGATCTATAATTTTACCTATAAGAGGTGAGTTCAGGGGCTCAACATTGTACCATAATGTTGTTGCTGTTCTAACTCCTTGTGGAGTTGCAAATTGAGAGAATTGGCACAGAGTTGAACCAAGTGACTGGCAGAAATGGATATTTACCGGAAGCCAGTAAGAGGTGAGAACGTAATTTAGCATAGCACGTCTACTGAAACTCTTGGTATAATTTCAGCTTTAATATCAGATGTACTTTATAATTAACAGCAGTGAATAATAAAGGTTTAATGCCCATTTAGGTCATCTAATACCTAGATCTTAGATCTAACAATTCTCACTAATAGAATGGCATAAGTATATGGTGCCTGTAAATGGAATAGCAGTAAAACCACTGGTGGAGCGTCACTTATTATTCCAGATGGCATTTCCAAACCTGTTGCCTTTCAAGAAGCAGCTAACTAACTGAATGACAATTTGTTAAATTCCTTATATCAGTAGATGATTGTCAGCTAGACACTATTCAGGTCCAGGAGTTTGAAATAAAGTGTTTACATTACACAAATTAGTGGAGGTGTTAGGCAGATTGGAGGACCTCTGTCCAGTAGACCACCAGTTGGACTTCATTTGTAACATCCTTTCTGATGTCTCTTGTTCATGAGTGATATTGTAAACTCCTTGTGGGGTTATAGCTATAGTTGCACGCAGCCTTATTTACCATGCTTTTCAATAAACCTTAAAGGGGTTGCTCACCTTTAAATTAACTTTTAGTATGATGTAGAGTGTGATTTTCTGAGCCAATTAGCAATAGGGTTGATTTTATTTTTTATTATTTTGGGGTTTTGAGTTATTTCGGTTGTTACTCATCAGTAGTGATGAATGAATAAATTCACCAGGTGCAAATTCGCAGCAAATTTCTGCATTTCGTCGTCTGCAAATAAATCCAAGAAATTGGACACGAGGCGGAAAAGTCATTTGCTTCAAAACCGTTGCGCATCAACATTTTATGGACATCCATTGACCTTAACGCCGGCGTCAAAATTGACGCGATCGTCAGAATTGACGCGGGTGCCAACATTGATGTGGGCGTCAAAATTCGCATCTCGCAAATTTTTCGCAGTTCCACGAATTTCGAGGGAAATTGGCAAATTTTTCAGCGAAACGGGACAAATTCACCCATCACTATTCTCTACAATTTGCAATTCCAGCAATCTGTTTGCTAATACCCAAATTTCCCTAGAAACCATGCATTGATGCCTTATAGAGCATTTAATTTGGTGCTGTCAGTGACCCCTTTTCAATGCTGGAAAGAGTCAGAAGAAGAAAAAGGCAAATAATTCAAAAAGTTTAAAGAATAAAAATGAAGGCCAGTTAAAAAGTTGCCTAGAATAAGCCTTCTATAACATACTAAAACTTAACTTAGATAATCCACCCCTTTGATTGAACTTTTTCTCTGTTTAATAAATAAACAACCCCAACTGCCTGAAATAACACATGTAAAATCGAATACCCTCTGCTCTAGCAATCTTTGGGACTGACAGTATCTTCTTTCAGAGCTGCAATAAACGTATATCCTTCATAGGTCGATCAAGTGTAACAGCCACTGAAAAGAGTGTGTATTTTGTAATGAAAGGTATAGTTCAGCTGTGCAAAAGCCATTTGGGAGCCACATCTGGTCTGAGACAATTCCTGTTATAGACAATAAAAACAAACTGCATATAGAAGTGAAATGCAAACTGCAGAATGCTGCACAGTTGATGGTAGAAAAAAACATTTGCCATAGTAGCCGGGCAAGAGATACAATTACACACCAAGACAATGATAAAGGCTGCTTACTGTCACATTACTTTAGCGAGTGCTATATGTCGCGTATATATTTCGGTGACAACATTTATGTCCTCATTTGCCATAACAAGTTATCTCTTACAAATTGGTATTTTTACAGTTCCTGAACAGAATACAAACATATGAGAAACTACAGTGTGTTCCCTCTCCCTTTGCTCATTTTCATTCCGAATCAGGATTCAACATATGCTATTAATGCACAGGAATAGGTCTACTGCAGGCTATTAAAGTCCTTATCCCTGGGGAACGGCATATGCAGCCCGAAAATGGTTTTGATTATCAGCAGCTCAGTGAAATCTCCCTTTTCAAATACCTGATCCCGAAGTGTTGGCAGCTTAACTCTTTTTTGAGAAAAGTTTCTTTGGAAACAGTGGAACTCTTCTGCCAGAGTTTACAGCTCATTTTACATTGTGCTAATGAGACATTTGATATATATTTGCTCTAATAGTTTTGAATTGCTGTGTCAGTAGATATCGTATATTTATAATTAGGGATGCACCGAATCCACTTTTTTGGATTCGGCCGAACCCCCGAATCCTTCGTGAAAGATTCGGCCGAATACCGAACCGAATCCGAACCCTAATTTGCATATGCAAATTAGGGGTGGTAAGGGGAAAACATTTTTTACTTCCTTCTTTTCTGACAAAAAGTCATGCAATTTCCCTCCAGCCCCTAATTTGCATATGCAAATTAGGATTCGGATTCAGTTTGGCTGGGCAGAAGGATTCTGCCGAATCCGAATCCTGCTGAAAAAGGCCGAATCCTGGCCGAATCCCGAACCGAATCCTGGATTCGGTGCATCCCTATTTATAATACACAAAAGCCATGAATATGCTGTAAATGATATCCTTATAAACGGTGAGTTCTGATGTCATTAGTTATAAACGGTGAGTTCTGATGTCATTTCTGTCACATGACTCACTGAAATTTGTGTATTATAATAAGTAAAATACCCCCAGTTACAAAATATGAGGATTTTAGAAGTAACCTCGGAGTTCCATGACCTGTATAAAAACACTCGGCCTTCGGCCTCGTGTTTTTATATGGTCATGAAACTCCTCGGTAACTTAGAATATCCTTATACAGGGTGTACTTTATTCAATATATATAAAACAAGAGCCATGAAAATCCTGTAAATGACATCCTTATAAACGGTGCTTAGTGATGTCACTGGTTATTATTGGAGCTTAGTGATGTCATTTCTGCCACATGACTCCTTGAAACTTGTGTATTATAATAAATAAAGTGCCCCCTGTTGCAAAATATGAGGATATTAGAAGTCACCTCTGAGTTTTCAGCCTTGTGTTTTTATAAGGTCATGTAACTACTCTGTAACTTATAATATCCTTATATTTTACAAGAGGGGGTACTTTATTTACTATATAAACAGCACCCAGCTTCTTCATGTCACTATATATTAACAGAATACATTACAAAATGCAAAAAGAATAAAAATCAATTAGCAGAGTGTTTGGTTGATTTTCCTTTTTTGAAACTACTTGAAACTACATGTTTTAGGTTCTCAGATGAACCCCTTGGCAGTTAAGATTTTACACTCCTGTTCCTGTACATTCAGTGATAAGGCTATGATTAATTCAGAAAATGTTAGGGGTAATTTACTGAAAGTGCAGGACAGGGTGCAAAGTGCTAATAAACAACCTGCTCTGCACTTCATTTGAATTGCCAAAGTCTCTGGAACCTGCACCCCCCCCTGTCTGCAGTGCTGTATTCATGGGGGTGTGGCATGAAGACACCCCTTATTCCATCTTTTACCCATTCCTTGCCCTTCTTCTACCCATCTCCTGCCCATCCCTTACCCATACCTTACCAGGGCAGGACTCATCTAGAAAATCCAGCTAGAAGGGTGGCAGTGCTTGCAATTTAATTTAAATCCAATCAGGGCCACTCTGCAATGATGTTTGAATATGGTGACTGCAGAAAACATGGAAGGCATCTAACATTCTGGTGTCCAAATTCTGTATATGTAGATTCCCCAGGAGTTCCCCCTGACTTGGATGGATTCTGTCCTCACGCTAGCCTGGTCACTCTTACCCTGGTCTTGAGTCAGAGCCACCTGTTTTGGCTTTAAGAGCAGTTATTTGTTTCTCTGTGCTGTGGAGCAATATCTCTATTCTCTCCTGCTGGAAACTCCCTTTTTAGAAGTCTAGAATGGTGTCCAGTAACTGAAATTTCCCAACAGACACATGTAATTAGTCTTTGATTTTTGATGTCATCATTTTGTGGTGTTTATCATCAACTATCCACCATTCTTGGCCATTTTTGGTGATTGGTTCTTAATGTATATTCAGGCATTGGCTGCTACAAAGGGCTCCAAAGACAATGGAGCCATTTGTAACTTTGGTGCACTGAACTCCCATGAAAAATCAATAGTTCTTAATAATGCTAACTGGCAATCTATTGACTATTTTTTTTATGTGTAAAAACCATGAAGTGCAAAAACCATAAAAGACTCTATTATAAAACTTCTCCAATAAAGTCAAGGACCCATAGAAGTATGTGGGAGCTGTGCTGATCCTATAGACCTTTTTTCTGACTTTTCGATGTTTTTGGATTTTTTTCACTAGTAATTGGGCAAAAAACGTAATGTTTTTTATGTTTGGATCTTGTAATAACTTTCATGGCTTTCATGGTTTTAGAGAAAATGAGTTTAATAATAGTTTCAAAAAGATCTAATACCACTTAAATTTAACCTTTAACAAATAGCTGCATTTGACATTTTGTTGTAGATACTTCAAAATAAATGTCCTTTTTGTGTGTTGGTTCTGTTATTTTGTGTCTTTTGCCTCTGTGCTGGCACCAAAGAAATGAATGCTGGGAAATGCTTTAATAATTACAGCAGATTGTTGACCATTGGGAGCATTCCATAAAAAGCTAAAACTTTTTACAGTAAATCTAATTTTATTTTATGCTTTTCTCTTAAACCCTTATAGCTAAAACCTTCTGTTTAAAGCAGTAGGTACAAAATACCATACTGATTCCATTTCCCCTCATATTGGATGCAAAGGAGAACAGTTCCTGTTCACAAATTTCCAGAATTTCCCAGAAATCCCTTAGCTTTGTTTTCTGTACACATAAATCCTGCAATTAATCGAATCTCTGTAGCCCAGCGCACTGGTGAACTTTTTACCTCTTGGGATATGTGTTCACAATATTTTGCAGGCCACTCGAGTGCTTAAGGTGTTCGTAACCAGTAACAGATCTCAGCCTTTACTTTGATGACATTTTATATTTGGCAGTTTAACCAAATCTGATTTGTTTTCCATGGCAGGGTAGGATTTAGTTAGGAACCCGTTGTTTTTTGAGACATCAACCAAAAACACAAAAAACTGCTAGAGATCCAATTAGGAGACTGCGTCCCATTATGTTTTTAAATGAAAACATATTTCATATGTCATTGGTGGGAAGGGAAACAATATATTAATTAAAGAAAGTATTCTGTAAGACAGGTCTGCAAGCAATTTATCACTATGCATGAAAATGTTATGGCTTGTTTGGCACCCTGATTGTACTGGCTGGTTTCTGCAAATGAATACTGTCATGCTTTTTAAGGTATAGTTTTAATTTCTAAGTTATACAGGTATTTATTTTAGTGATAATCTTGGTGTATATGCAGCCATCTCAGGTCATTTTTTCCTGGTCAAGTGCTTTCAGAAAGAGCCAGTGCTGCACTATGGAACTGCTTTCTGGCAGGCTATTGTTTCTCCTACTCAATGTAACTGAAGGTGTCGCAGTTGGACCTGGATTCTTACTATTGAGTGTTGTTCTTAGATCTACCAGGCAGCTGTTATCTTGTGTCAGGGAGCTGCTATCTGGTTACCTTCCCATTGTTCTTTTGTTTGGCTGCTGGGGGGTGATATCACTCTAACTTGCAGTACAGCAGTAAAGAGTGACTGAAGTTTATCAGAGCACAAGACACATGACTGGGGGCAGCAGGGATACTAACAACATGTCTAGCCCCATGCCAGATTTCAAAACTAAATATAAAAAATCTGTTTGCTCTTTTGAAAAATGGATTTCAGTGCAGAATTCTGCTGGAGCAGCACAATTAACTGATGTGTTTTGAAAAAAAAAAACCGTTTTCCCATGACTGAATCCCTTTAAACAAGACGAATAAGTCAAGAAAACCAATTTTGATGAAATGCACATTATGTGGACAGTTGATTATTTTTCACTGATTATTTGAGACAGTTTAAGTTTTTCCTTAGGTATTTCTGGTGCTGAGTTAACCACACTAGTGCCCTGCATTATTTTATAAAGACCCAAATGAGTTTTAGTAATAAGCCCTTAATAAGTTTATAATTCAGTACCGGGATCAGAAAACATTAAGCGAATAGAGTGGGAAAATCATTAATCACCATCCATAAAAAATCAATTTATATCTCACCATGTGGAAAAGCATCCAGTACTTGTATTGCTGTATTAACATTATATCAATTATCCTGATTAGGCAAGTGCCTCATCAATATCTAGTGTAATAAACTGTACGGCCATACATTTGTGACTCTGCAAAATATTGGCCAATGCTGCAATTTTCTGATGACGGTATCATAGCCAAAATAATTAGTGATGGGCGAATTTGTCCCGTTTTGCGAATTTACGGTGAAAAATTTGCAAAACGCATTGAAGTCAATCGAATAGAAAGAAGTCAATCAGATAGAAAGAATCTCAAGAATAAAAGAATCGTCAACACCACTTAGGGGCCAATTTACTAAAATTTGGATTTATATTATTTTCATGAATCAAATTTTCTTTTCGAAAAAAAATGTGTGTTTTTTTGTTTCCCTAAAACTCTAGAAACGTTGGATTTATTACATTTAAAAACCACAGAAAGATCTAATACAAAAATTCCTCTAGAAGTCAATGGGAGCTCCGCTGATCCTATCGTACTTTTTTTTTTAACCATTCAGAGGTTTTCAGATTTTTTCACTTTTGTCCGGAGACTTTTAGAGGTTTTAGAGATATTCCGATTTTTTAACGCATTGTTCAGCATTTCTTTCCATTCGTATTTGTTATAATCTAATAACTTTATGGTCATATGTGGTTTTAGAGAAACATAGTTTAATCATTATTTCAAAAAACTCTAATACCACTAAAATTCAAACTTTAATACATGGGCCTCTTAGTATGATAAAAACAAAGGTCTTCTACTTCCGATTATCTTACTGTGCATGACGAAGTTCATTTGGGTTGACTTCCCCTATTGTAATACACTATAGTAGAGGGATCAACTGCTGTATTTTATGCACTTTGGTAGTGTCAGCTGCTACTATTCAGAAAACCTCCTCTAGTAGCACTCAAATAGATTTGTTGGTGCAATTACGTGATTTATTTAGTCTACATACACAAATGGCCAATGTATCAGGCTCCTGGGAGCCCTTTATTGAGCCTAGTGTAACAGAAAATGAAGATAAAGTATAAAACGTAGGAAATAAGCCCCTCTCTTCCTGAATTATGTCACCATATTACCAGTGTTTCTTAGTTCAGTGTATCAAAAATCAACCAGCCCATAAGTGAATCAGTACAACAAAAACAGTGCCTTGCGTATATATCAATGAAAGGAAATATAGTTTGACTACATACTGATCATTTAGAAGTTCATCTAATGTTCCTGAGACATATAACAGACACATTCTGAGACATAATTTGTAGAAATTGTGTTCCGCACTAATGGTGTCCAGTGTCAATCAATGTCACCCTGTAGTGTCCTGTCGAAGACAATCTAGGTGACTAAGTATGAATCACACCACAGCACATGTCCAATCTATAAGGTGTGATACCACTCCAGTTTAAAATTGTCAAAAATTATTTTTCTGGTGGAGCTGCTCACATATCAAGGTCTGTTTCTGCCTCCCAAATTTTGCAAGCTTCCTTTGTTGGAGGTCTGTTTAGGATATCCATAAAGTGTTTCATCCAGTGGAATGCTTGCTCCTTTTTGGCTGTCAGAAGGTTTCCCTGGTTAATTTTGACAGAGGCAGCTGAGGTAGGTCTGCACTACATGGCTAAGACAAGAGTCATAAGTAATGACAATCAGGTACTGTTGCATCTGCTAAACATTTACATCTTGTGGTAAAGCCACATCTTATTTAACTAAATTAATTTGGTCCTATCCAGATCATAATAATGTCATCCACGTTTTATGGACACAGAGAGAGGATCACACCCAGATTTGCATTATCTCAGAAGACAATCTCTACAAACTTTTATCTGAATATCAATCAAGGCTGAGAGAACATGTGTCCTGGAATGTCAAGGGCATATCCAAGCAAGGAGATAGCTCATGATAGAAAGTATCATCAGTATGAAAAACTAGAAATTCTGTCTGTATGTCAGTATCAAATCAATTGTGTAGAACTAATGTGTTCAGAGCAGTGGATCTCAAATGGGGATGCTGGCCCACTTAGGGGGGCCTAGGACAATTATTAGGTACCCTAAACTTCTGGAAAAAAATGCTTATTTGCTCTCCTAGGTAGATCTGAAGGTTATATTTTAATAGTTAAAGAGAAATAATTTTGGTCAGCCCTAATTTGCTGTGATATTATTGCTGATTGGCTAATGCCATAATGGAATATTACATATATCTGTAACCTTGATATGATGTAAGAGGGCCCTTGACCAAATGTTGGACCACAAAAAAGGGCACAACCAAAACAGTCAGAAAACCAGTTTTTTAGAGGGTTCTTTAATCTGGAGCTCAAAGCTTGTTCTAGCCCATCACAAATGCAGTCTCACTTTTTACTGCACCTCCTTTCCAAGCTGAACTTTCACTCTCCACAGATCTGGCTTTGGCTGGCTGCTGCAGCAGGAGCTCCTTTACAAGCTCTATCTGTAACCTCGTACATGGACTTGTTTGATCCCCTACATCTGCCAGCCACTTATACCCTTACTAGGACTGCACTAAGCAAATCCAAAAAGGACCTTGGAAGCCTTGTAGATGATAAACTTGGCTGTAGCAAGCAATGCCCAGTCAGCAGCATCAAGGGTAAACATGGTCTTGAGCTGTATTAAAATGCGCATAGATTCGCAGGAGGATGGGGTTATTCTTCTACTGTATAGAGGTACAGAGGTACTGTACTGTAAGGTGATCGTACAATAATCAGCCGTGTGGCTGATACATTAGAAAGCTTTAAGAAGGGGTTGGATGGCTTTTCAGCAAATTAGGGAATACAGGGTTATGGAAGATAGCTCATATTACAAGTTGATCCAGGAACTATTCCTATTGCCATCAGGAAGGATTTTTTCCCCTCTGAAGTAAATTAGAGACTTCACTTGGGGTTTTTTTTGTCTTCTTCTGGATCAAATAGCAGTTAGGCTGGTCGTACTGTATATAGACTTAAAAGGTTAAATTTGATGGACGTGTGTCTTTTTTTAACCTAACTTACTATGTAACTGTGTATGCTAATCACTTCATCACTGGGCCATAAATCTAACTGAAAGGCAAGAGCTACCGACCAGCAATGTAAACATAACAGTGAATCATTTTTCCAAGTCTTTTCCACTTTTCCAGTTTGAGGCTGCAGGTCCTATGTACAGGTCCTTATGTCCAGTAAATTAATTGTTAAATACCACAGTTCTCTGGAATTTCTGTGCCAGGAAACATACGTATAAAATAGGTAGGATAACTCCCTGTGAATACAAATTATAGATGAAGATCCAGCTATCAGCACTGACCATGTATTTTACTATAGGTTAATGTTTGCGTATTACAATAATGTCACTAGATGTCTATTTTCTAATCATCTTCAGGATACTAGGTAACATTCCTTGTGAACATGTAAATACTCTCCCATACTTAACAGGGCACAGCATAAAGGGAAGCAATTTGCAGGGGCATAAAAACACAGGTTGGTTCATGTGAATGTGCTATCCAAACCCAGAGGAGAGCTCTTATCTTTTAATAGTAGCTCTTTTCTCCTAGTCAAAGCCAAAACATTGTGCTTGTTAGCCTGTGCATCTGGCTTGGTCACAGAACACCACGGCTAATAGATAAGAAGTAGCCCTGAGGCTACGTATTAATACGTATAAGGAGATGGCTTATATTCCACTGTGGTGCTCCAACACAGATGTTTTGCTATTTGTTATTGCCCTGAAACCATTTCAATTGTTGGTATTCAATCTTGTGTGTGAACATGATGTTATCCTTTAACCCCTGCCAGGCAGATTCTGTGCATCTAGATTCGCACTGCAGTGCCCTGACTCCTTCTCTGTTACAAATAAGATATTGAATGAGGGGCACATTTACAAAGCTCGAGTGAAGGATTCGAATAAAAAAAACTTTGAATTTCGAAGTGTTTTTTTGGCTACTTCGACCATCGAATGGGCTAGTTCGACCTTCGACTACGACTTCGACTTCGAATCGAAGGATTCGAACTAAAAATCGTTCGACTATTCGATCGTTCGATAATCAAAGTACTGTCTCTTTAAGAAAAACTTCGACCCCCTAGTTCGGCAGCTAAAAGCTACCGAACTCAATGTTAGCCTATGGGGAAGGTCCCCATAGGCTTGCCTATGTTTTTTGGATCGAAGGATATTCGTTCGATCGATGAATTAAAATCCTTCGAATCGTTCGATTCGAAGGATTTAATCGTTCGATCGTTCGATCGAAGTATTAGCGCTAAATCGTTCGACTTCGATATTCGAAGTCGAACGATTTTACTTCGATGGTCGAATATCGAGGGTTAATTAACCCTCGATATTCGACCCTTAGTAAATGTGCCCCTAAGTGTTAATGACATTGCCATGTAATTGTTCTGAAAGCAAATTCTTGTCGCCTTTATAACACTGGGGAAAATGATCAACATATAAAGCAGCATCGGATTTAATTGATCCTTCCGAATATCTACCAGTTCTTGTTTTTCCCTTGCTTTCTTGCTAAAATTATTTTATAGCAGCAGGAAAACTATTGTCATCTACAGGCCATATATTTTTTTTAAAGCTTTGGATCTATATAAAGGTATGGGACCTGTTATCCAAAATGCTCAAGACCTGGGGTTTTACAGATAAAGGAGAATTTGGATCTCCATACCTTAAGTTTACTATAAAATCATTTAAAGTTTAACAAAAGAAGAAGTTAAAAATGTTGTACATTATGTTTTGTACTTATGTACCTGCCCCAGGCAACCACAGCCCTTTAGCAGGGAAGTCTCCAAAGATGCCCCAGTAGCTCCCCATCTTCTTTTCTGCTGATTCACTGCACATGCTCTGTGCTGCTGTCACTTACTGAGCTTAGGGACCCACTCACAATATACAGTACACATAGAATAGAAATGTCACAATATAAGGCTGATTAGTAATTAATACAGATGATTACTACATGACAGCACAGAAACCACTGCAACCAGCATCAGAATTTAATAAACAGCCCTATAGCATCAGCTTATATTACAGACAAACCTCATTTTCTGCTTGATAATTTGCTACGATCCCTAAGCTTAGCTTCTCAACAGCTGCTCAGAGCCCACTGAGCATGTGAGTGTCGCAGACACTTTCCAAGATGGTGACCCCCTGTGACAAGTTTGAAGTCCTGGATCATTGCTGCTATTGAGAAACTGAAACTTTAGGCTGGTGCAATAAGTTCAGTTTATAAACTATGCCATTTTTAGCCACATTAATTTTTAAGGTTTAGTTCTCCTTTAAACATGAAATAACCCAATAGGCTGGGTTTGCCTCCAAAAAGGATTAATTATATTTTAGTTGGGGTCAAGTACAAGCTACTGTTTTATTATTACAGAGAAAAAGGTAAAAAAAGAATTATCTGATTAAAATGGAGTCTATGGAAGACAGTCTCTGGATAACAGCTTTCTGGATACTGGAAAAAAAATGATCTGCATTGTGACACAGTCAAACACTCCTGCCTGTGAATAGGACATTATAAAACATGCAAAAGCAGTAAAAGTGGAAATGTCCTTTAAGATTAGCAGAAAAGGTAATTTCAATGGCATCAACCCCTGGCTGAGCAATTCACAGGAGAGGTACTTCTCTGCAAATAGCAGAACCTTCACAACACGTTCTATAGCTTCTCTGCTTATATTAAAAGGCACAGATTGTTTCCCCAACTGTTACATTACTGAGCACTTACTAAGTAGACTTCCACTTCATTTATTTATGTAACAGAAGGCATTTTTGCTGTTTTTGCACACGCCTCCACCCACCCGCATTGTTTTTTGGAATGAAAGAGCAGCAGCAGCACAAGAATTTAGGGTGAATACACAAAAAGTATCTTTACATTTCTGCAAATATAGGGGCACAATAGCCATTCAGAAGGAAGCCAGACTCTCACCTTTTATCCTTCAACATATTGGGGGGGAGGTCATTGGAACCCAGTGCATTTAACCCAAGAAAAGTAAAAATTGACTTTGGAAAAATGAATTTATCATACTGATCAGGTGCTGCTATCATGTGCAGCCACAACGAGACTGGCAGATATGTCACGTTCTATTTTAGCTTGGGTCATGTGATGTATCAGCAACAGAACATTGCTGGAAGAGGACATTTCTATTATTTTTATACTTGTATATATACTGTACATTAAACACATTCAAGTACATTGAGCTTATGGACAATAAATGGTTTGCCCAAGGCCACATAGGATTTCAACATGATATCAGAGTTAGTTTTACAAAGTCAGTTTTCCATACTGACATGTGGCACTTTTTCCACTGCAGACTGTACTGGTAGTACTAATCATATCACTCCTCTAACTTCCGACCTTAAATGTTAAATGACTCTCATAAGTTAAACTTTTTTTGTTGGAGCACCATACACTTTACATGTTTGATGCAAATCTAAATGCCATTTAACAAATTAAAGATTGGGTTATTTTATGATTTGGGGCCTTAATGGGGTTGTTTACCTTTACATTAACTGTTAGTATATGATGTCGAGAGTGATATTCTGAGACAGTTTGCAATTGGCCTAAGTTTGTTAAGTATTTAGCTCTCCAGTTTGGAGTTTCAGCAGCTATATGGATGCTTGGGTCCAATTTAAAGGGGTTGTTAACTTTTAGTATGTTATAGAATGGCCAATACTGCATTCCCCTACTCCTCTACAGATCTGCTCTTGCATAGTGATGGACGAATTTAATCGCCAGGTGCGAATTTGCCGCG
Organism: Xenopus laevis; assembly: GCF_017654675.1. Classification (NCBI taxonomy): domain Eukaryota; kingdom Metazoa; phylum Chordata; class Amphibia; order Anura; family Pipidae; genus Xenopus; species Xenopus laevis. Next base: position 150,452,645 of record NC_054373.1, read on the forward strand.
ATTCGGAGCCGGAAAATTAATTCACTAAACTGACGGCTCCATTTTGCAAATTTTTTGCCGTTTCACGAATTTCGCGGGATATTTGCGATATTTGCGATATTTTTTTTGCCCATCACTACTATAGCACTCCCTCTCAGTCCTTATGTTCAGGGCCATGTATTATCCATACTGTTCACTACTATAACTGATCTCCAAGTGTCTCTAGAATGCTTTGCCTTCACCAGATTGACCCTATTCTCGAGCATCTTTTTATTTCGATATTTATATATGGAAAAAGTAAAGAAGAACATGAACAGAAAAAAAAGTCACCAGGCGTGAAGTTCACATAATCTCTTTAATACTGCGCAATACTTTCTTTTTAAATACAGTATTTTTGAGGTAGACCATTACAGCTCAAGAGCATCCCAACATTAAAAAAAAAACATGAAATAAATACTTCATGTAAAATACTTTGCAGAATGAGGTAGAAATGGTTCCAGATCATGTAACACGGTCAGATGAGAATGTCCTACAAATACAGTACCACTTTTTGGAAAACTGACCTCCGACTCCTTTTAGAACAATGGAAATGCAAGAAAGCAGAGGAAGAGCTGATACGTCTATGCATATTCTATGTCTTACCACCTCAATTACCCTCCAGAATGATTACATTTGATAAATCAGGGTACCCAAAACATATTTGTCATGAGATCTATGCAGCATGTGATCTAATTACTAGTGAAATAGAGATTACTGGAGAATGCTCCTATATTCAGCAGCCCACATTGTAGTTTAACACTAGCTAGAGGCCTGCGGGTTGGAGGTCTGATGTTTATAATAAAAATTTGGAATCATTTTTGCACAATATGTGTCTTTTCATAATATTTCTCCTACGGGCCTCTGTTTGTGCTGGGGGAGAGAGCAAGGAACATGGCCATTGTACTATATGCTAAAACTGGACAATGTCAGCTTCCAAGTTTCCCTGGGTTCTAGTAACCTATAGCAACCAATTTGCAGACAATATTTGCTGACCTGCTGTTTGAAACAAATATCTGAATGGTTGCTACGGGTGACAAGACCTGCAGCAAACTGGGAAATGCACAAATGTATGTATAAACAAAAATATATACTGTTCAAGGTAGAATTTTTACCTTTACATTAACTTTGAGTATTGATGGAACTATTCTAAGCACCTTTAGATCATCAATTTTGCATAATCACTGGTTTTACAAATCTGCCTCCTTTCCAGACTGAGACTGAAAATGTAGGCAGTTGTCAGGGTCACTTATACTTATTTTTACTTATACTTATTTGTTATTGCTTTCATATTAATTTTGTAATGCTTCCATGGTTGCTAAGTGAATTGCCCCCTCGCAACCAGATAACAGTTTAAATTCTAAGCCTGAGAGATGCAAAACAACTGTGGCTCTTCCCCGCCCTCAATGACCGGACCAAAGGTAAGTGGACTTCAGGTGCTATAAAACTGTTTGCTGTCAGGGTGTTTCTTTAAGATGGACTGGTTGGCTATAATTCCCAATTAGGATTTTATTTTGCTGCAGTAATAAATTGGGACATAAACCTCTGTATCTCAAGAATGGTTTCTGCACTGGCTTTATAAAAGTTGCCGACCCCGTGGTATGGCCCAGTCATGTGAATCACCTGAGAGTATAAAGGTGTAAACTGATACATGAATTATTTTTGAAACCTATAATGGGATTGAGCAATGAAAGAATTGGTGTTTGGGATTGATAATATGTATAGTGTATCAGTCTCTTCCAATGTTGCAGAGAGGGCATCTTCATTTTGAACATCAAAGGCTTTGAAAAGACAGAAGACTCCATTACATTTCATTTGCTCTGAGACATCAACCAGTGATTAATGGCTTCTAATAAATAAAGTTAAGTGTGCACAAAGCATCCCAACTTGGCAGCAGGAGACCAGTGCTCAATGTGGGTACAATAAAGCTGGGAAGGGTGCGCGGATTTCACTAGTGACTCAATATCATCCCTCCTGTTACAGAAAGCAAAGAACAATTCAAGAATAAAGACATAAGGGATAATTTATTACAAGACCTGTTTATAATTTCACAACGTAATGAAACACAATAGGAAATAATGGCACGTGTGTGTTGACAGTTGACACGCTTTGTGCATGGAAACTAAAAAAATGGCTGCTGGCTGGATTTCATACCTTATTGTGCTAGAAATGAGTTTGTCTTACAGATAATCGGCGTTGGCATTCTCTGACGCAGAGCCAAACAGTACCCAAAAGAATTTAGACAGTAATTCTTCACCTGACTATCATACAACCCCCTCCCAATGGGAATCTAGAGCTAATACTGTCATTGTTCCTTTATATAAAAAGAAAGAATATGTTGTACAAATATACATTTGTTACTATATCACTCTTCCCCAGATACAACTGTACAGAGCTGTGACAAGTATACACGCACATATAAACGGCAGTTATGCAGATTAGAGACAAGGCAGTGTTTCAGCAGTTAAAACTCATTTCCATTCACTCCTAAATCTGAACAGGATGGTGATCACTGCACATAAAAATGTAAAAAGCAATAACAACATATGAAAGTATTTAAATATAAACATGAGTTTGTATTAACCCTTGTGGAGGCCATTGACTGGCACCGCCCTAGAGCCGCACATTGCCTAGAGATGCATTATTAGATACTTAAGGCTATGGCACAAGGTCTATTGTTGGTCGATGCACAGGAATCTACAAAACATAGAATCTCTTGCTATTATTTTTAATAGTAATCGTCTAGATTGTTGAGGGCATTCCTTCCAGATGATTGCCATTTATGTCAATATTGTGCTTTGTCACCAACTCACGGAGCTATTAATCACCCAGGTAGAAAATATTCTGTGTGCCCTAGCCTTAAATATTTATTTAAAAATGAACTTCCACCTTTCGTGCAGTAGTAAACTCTTGCTAATATATTTTGGAAACTCTCTGCTAATTGATAAGTAGGGTTAATTCATTTATTCTCCTTAAAAAAAGGCAACAGTGTATGAGATGAGGTTATCGATACATAGTACAGCAGTCAGGTCAGTATCTTTATTTCTTTATGGCCATATGATGAGCTATTGATGTTGGCGTCTAGGGGTAAAACCTCTATAGACAACAGGGCAGTTGTCAATAGAAATAAATGCAAATAAGCAGAAAAGGAATGTGCTGTGAATGCAGTATCCCTTGCACTCACACTCATAAATGAAGGGAAACAACATTATGCCTAATTATAGATGGAATTTCTCTATAAGATTGCAGCAATATTGAAAACAAACAAGGTGCCATTGTCTAGCTAATGGCGAGGAGAATACAAGAAAGGGGGTGCAGTGTTAGCCACAAACAGTTGGAAACCATTACACTGACAAAGACGGTATTGTTGGGAAGTGCTTGGCGTCTCACACAAACTGCTCAGAGTTAAACAGAAAGCTTGTGTTTCATAGCAAGATAAGCCTTGTTTCTGCCAATGGAGAATTCTCCAGTATGATGCATTCATTTCCTGGTCCTAAATCCAAAGATCAGGCCTTTCAATTAGAGAATTACATTGAATTTAATAGCCGTGGGCCTGCTGCTGTTTGCAGATTTAAAACAGAGTTAATGGGAAAAGCCAATGGAAAAAAACACAGAATTGTTACTTCTGAAGAGTTGTTTTAAAAAAATAAACCAACTCAAGAAAGAAAAGAAGGGGCAACATCTGAAGGAGGAGGAATAAATAAATCATAGGGTCCAAATGTTGCCTTTTCAGCTATTGCAGGGCTGAAAAATGGATACCCCAAAACTACCTACTGAAAATATCAAATGGTGTTTATACATTAATAAATTATCCTTTGAACTTTTATCTGTCATAATCCCTCTAGAATCAACAGTGTCGTAAGAGAATTCTTTAGCAGTGGTTCTAAAAATTTCCCAAAATAGCTGGGCACCAGAAAAGAATACAAAAGTAGCCCATTAGGTCACAGCACCTATAAACTACAGAGATTTTGGACCTCTAGCTTGTAAGATAGTACTATGCCCAGAACCTGCAAAAGTTAAGACAAACTGGGCTGTAGATAGTGGTAAATCCATTATTTAATGGTTGCTTGATACTGTGTGCTATGATCATGGACCAGTATCTCCAAAAATGCAACAGATATACATGGGGGAGAAGGAAAAGTAAATTAATTCATCAGCCTGGGGCACTGTTTTCTTAGCAGTGGACACCTGGGAGAACAAAAGAAATGGTGGAGCGGCACTCTGCAAGCAGTACTGGCTGGTGAGTTTTTTTTTCAAGAACAGCGCCAATCTGGGGTAACAGGTAAGCCATTAGAATCTTTTTGGGGTGCCTCAGCAAGCACAGGGATTTTATCTTTGATTTTCCTATTTCATCTCTTCACAGAGGAAGAGATGGAGTAGGATATCAAGATGCCCAGGTAATATTTTTATAGAAAAGCATGGCTTCTTTCTGTCAAATGCGGTTTAGTTCTAAGACACCTCCATTTTTTATAGAGATCCTATCCCCTACACCCTTGTCTGAAGGCTGAAGATGGACCCGGCCAATCTGAAAATGGAAGTTGAGGAAGATTAAGTCCATAGAAAGGCAGATCAGAACATGTTTTATAGAACCAATGTTGGGAGTTATGAACATTATCTAATCAGCAACATCAGAAAGAAATAGTGGAACCAACATCATTTTGGCACTGTGTAGGCATGTGATGAGCTGTATATATACAAACAATACAATCAGACAACTGCAGCATTAGGAAGTAACCTTTACATATGCTTTAGGCTGACTGCTACAACCTGTACTGTATCTTTGGTTTGAATCCATGAGAATACAAGCATTACACAGTCTAAATTGTTTTTTTTTCTTCTCCTAAACGTACAAGAGGAAAGGGGGGGGGGGGTTATATATGTACAGTAAAACTATTAGAGTTCTATCATAATGCTTTCAAATCATATTCATTAACAAACTTTGGTTTAAAGAGACAATGTATTTACACTTGAAAATAAAGCCTTAACAGGTAGAGAAGCCTCTGAAGAATTAGTAAACAATTTTGGAGAGATGTCTCATCTCTAAAGTTGGGAAATTCAACTGGCTGAGTACCGAAGTGGCCTGTCATATATTACAGGACAAGCTGTAGGTACTATAAACCCTTTCATAATTTTGGACAGACTATCCTTTGGCGTTCAATGTATCTATTCCAGTGCAAAAGAGAACACTGGGGGGCTTATTTACTAAGATTGTTCAAAAGCCGATTTCCAGAATGCTGCTTTTCTGCTCGCACCACAAGCCAATAAAAGAGGCATTGGTAGGACCATCAGGTGCATCTGTTTAGGGTAGTCCCATTCTTATGGACTAGTGCAAAGTTCAAGACCCTTTACACACTGGCAGGTAACCACTGTGCTGTTATCTAACCAAACATGGAAGCCGCTCTCTATGCCTGCCCGTCATTAGTAAATCAGCCCCTGTATTCCTATGAAACTTTGGTATATCATATTAAACAATTTTTATTCAGACACTAAAGAGTTCTTTGGTCATTCTGGAAATTTGCATCTCATATGGCAAGATCCAGATTCTGTTTTAAAGCAATGGTTTAAAAGGCTTTGGGAGGTGGCACCCAGTAGAAGTATTACTAGGTGGCATCTTCTGGAAGAACTAAAAGGTTGTCTCATACCTCTCTAATTATAAATGATCATCTAGACTTGGCATGTTAGACTCATGGCCGCCCCTTAGTAGTTGGTAGCTTTGTCTACAGAATTTACAGCCAATGGGGGCATAACATATCTGAAGTCTAGATTGGTGATGTGTTACTTCTAGTACTAAAGGGATCATTTATAACTCTACTGTTTGATCCAAAGTAAACCTAAATGTATATTACCCAGTATCAATGCCAGTGAAATAAAGCCCAAGGAAAGTAGTGGCACATTGTGAGATATGGTCAATAAAAGCTATAAAATGGCACAACAGCATATCCCAGTTGTAAACAAAGACTGAGCTGTCAAATCTCCTATGGGTTTTTGTCTTAGAAATAAAAAAAAACATAGGAGGCAAGGTCCTGGCTAGACAATAAAATAATACTTCTCAGGACTTGAAAAAGAACATCCAAAAAGTGGTACTGAAAGTATGTCAAGCTACCGTGCAATTAACATGTTTTAAAAAAAATCAACACTATAATAACAACGTATATAAAAAATAAAATAAAGCAGACTTTTGTGGGATCTTTTTGTTCCTGATAGTGTGAGTGAGAGCATATACAATACATTCAACGTTAAATTCTTGCAGTTATTTCAAGTACTTCTTTGCAGTCTCTAACTCTATGATCTTCATGAGAATGTTGAGTTCAACAGACACATTCCTTTGGAGGTAAATATTTCCTGAGTATTTAGAACATAAAAAGACTAACAATAAAAAAAAAACTGAAAAAAAATTAAAAATGAAAACAAAAAAACTAAAATTAGTTAACAGTGTACTTCTCTTTCCATCCCTTCTTAGTTGTTGTATTTTGATCCTCAACGTTGTGTTGGTGCCTGGTCACCTAAATTATGCCAAGAGTAATATGGTTCCCCAAAGTGCCATGAAGGGGCTGATAAAAAAAAAAACAATCATGTATTATGTAAAACAGCAGTTAAGGTCACCCCAGTGGAAACAAGACCTTAAGGACATGTTTGCAGAACATCCAAACACCTGTTTGTGAAACCACATTGGTACTGCCAATATTTGGCAATAAATAGAAGGTATCCTGAGAACAGTATTTTGAAATGTGTAGAAAAAAAAAATCACCTTTTGAAAGTTTTTTTCCTCTGCATAACATTCAACAGAGCGGATATATCTATACACATATGTATACATATATACACAGATGTAAAAAGATGCCCGTCACTTGGCATTCAGCTGTCATGTTAAGATTTTTGTGGTAGAGAAACAAAAACTTTTTGTTAACCTGTTTCCAGGTAGAGGTCTCACGCACGCACACACAACAAAAACAACACCAGTGTAGAGTCAAATTGTTCCATCAGAGTTATTTCACTGTTAGTGTCTCGAACCATACATTTTATTCCATTCCATGTACAAGTCCAGTTGCTTCTGAGAGGTACTGGCTCGGAGTTTACAAAATGCTCCTTCGAAGTCTTTGTAGGATGTTGGCTGTAGCTGCCCTGAAATACTGTGAAGATGATTGGCTCCGGCCTGCTGACAAAGTTGAATCAGCTCATTGCCTGAATAGCCCTCTGTGTGTTGGACAAGCGATGCCATTTCCCTTTCACTAAGGCAGTAGTTTTGTTGTGCCAAGATGTGATGGAGGATCTGCCTCCTGGCTAGGCTATCTGGAGGTGAAATGTAAAATTTCTTTGCAAACCTGTGGTGTGCCTCTTCATCAATATCATCAGGCCTTTGTGAAGTTCCAATGAAAATGATGTTATCATCAGATGAGGTAGCTATGTTATCTAAGAAGGAAATAAGCTGAGCTTTAAGATTGCTCAAATGTGTATTGTCCTCATTTACATGAATAGAAAGAAGCAGGTCAATTTCGCTAATGAAAACTACAGTAGGCTGGTGACAGCCTGCCATGTACAGCACAGTCTCCAAGATTTTTTCACTTTCATTCTTCCACTTGGAAAGAAGAACAGTGCTGCTGAGCTTAAGCAATGTTGATCCAAGCTGTGTGGCAATGCACCTACTCAGCAGTGTTTTCCCTGCACCTGGGGGACCAAATAACAAAATACTTTTTGGTGGCCTGTTGGTTCCTGTGTAGGCGCCAGGTCTCAAGATAGGCCATACCAATTCTTCTTCAATTACCGCCTTCACAGATGCATGGCCAGCAATATCTGTCCACTGCACAGGGGGGGCACAGTCAACAATTTCAGTATTAACAAGCTCCAGGATAAGGGGATCCATGTTTTTTATACGATCTTCTGAAGAATTACAAAACATTGTCTGTTTTATCCCTGGAACTTGCATTCTCTGTGCAAAAACATGCCCTGGCTCATTACCTCTATGCTCACCATTTATTACCGGGGGAGTGAATTTTCCAAATGTTTCGCTAGATCTCAATGGCCTTTCTTCATTAAATGTTGGTGAAATCATTACTTTCATTGACTGGTTGTTATATTTTCCTGTTCCCTCTTCTTCTACTTGGCGCTTTCCAGATTTAAAGGCAACCTGCTGTGTTTCACCATTGCGATTGAAGCCATTGCCTCTGCAATCATTTGGAACACTATCGGATATTGCAAATGAAGCATCTGAGGTAGGCTTTGGTTGCTCATAGCTGTATTTTCTATACCTGCCCTCGCTTTCTTCTGCTGCTGTCATGTCAAAAGCTTTTCTTTTCAAGGAATTTGCCATTTCTGTGCTCAGAGGTGGGACTGACAATGGTGCTAATGTAGAACTTTGGTAAGCATAACCAGGGACCATTGAGGGCCTTGACGATGTAGTATGGGGTGGAAGTGGTGTAGGTGCAGCAATACCAGATGGCAAATAACCTGGAGGATGAGATGGATGCATTCCACCATATCCAGGACCAATGGCAGGCTGAGCTGGATAACCACTTGAGCTGTAGTTGTATAATGAGCCTGAAGAGCTGTATCCATGAACCAGAGCTGGTGATGCATGTGCTGGCTGGAGTCCTGAGCTGTGAAGAGATGAGGGATGGGTAGGTGGAAGTGCTGAGTTAGGTTGACTACAGTAGCCTGATGGAAGATAAGTGCCACTGTAGGCTGAGGTATAATCTTGGGGAGCCACAAGACCCCCCGTTGAGTTTGGCCCCCCACATGTAGTACCAGGGTAAATTGGGTCAGGAAGGTTACCAGATGCTACAGTTGGGCTAGCCAGTCCAATTGGACCATTGCCTGATTTAGAGCCAGCCAAACTATCATGTATGGAGTTGACTGTATAAGAATTCTCAGACCCGTGTGACATCTGCCAAGACTCAATGTCCCCCTTTTGTCCATTAACAGGTCCAAAGGCTCCATCTGTATAGGTATTTAATGTAGATCGCTCATATGGTGAGTCCAGGACCCCAGAGTATTTCTCTGCATATCTTTTCAAGAGATTAGAGGCAGTCAGTGCAGATATATCATCATTGGCCCAAGCATAATTTAACCTTTGTCTGTTGTACACATCTGATTTGTGAGCTGGAGAAGAGGTGGTTGATGAGACATCGAGGTGCTGCTCTGGCCACTGGGTCAGGGACTGGGCATGCTCCGGTGTCCAGTGCATCTTCAAGAGAGCTGACAGATAAAAAAAAATAATGTTAATAGGTCTTCTTTTAATACCATGGAATAACATAACAGTGCAGATGCCTACAATATAAAATCTCAGCAATACAGTAATTGTGAGTTATTATTACTCATGCAAGCTTTCAAAGTTTTTGTAAAGATATTTGCCCTATGTGTAAACGTTGCACATCAGTAGAAAACCTGTCGAAGTGTATTGAATTGTATAAAATCGACACATTTCTTACCCAGACTTACTAACTGCGCTGGATTCTACATAAGTTTTAAGCAGTATGGCTTCCATTCAATGCAACTGGCTTGCATAAACTTTTGGCCAAATTGCTGCAGGTGCTTTTGTTTGTATAGCATACATTTTGTAAAAAGTGAGAATTTGAACTGTGTATCTACAAATAACAAGGAAATCAATATACTGAACATTCAAACACAGGATCTGACACACAGGGGCAAATTCACTAAGATTCGTAGTTGCGCCAGGTGCAACTTCGCCGCGCTTCGCCAAGCGTAGTTTTGCCAGTGGTCCGCGAATTCACTAAAATCCGAAGTTGCGCACAGGGGTAGCGTAAGGTTGCGAAGTTGCGCTAGCGTTGATTCGCTAAGTGAAGCGAAGTTACGCTAGCGAAGGTTAATTTACAGTCCAAATTCAAATTTCAATGGAGGAATACGCATCAGCACTACAAATGCCTATAAAACCTTCAAAACATCAAAAAAAATTTTTTATTTTGCCCTACACATGTGCCCACTGTCTAGGTAAGTTGCCATGAGTCAGGAAATGTAGGGGGGAAGGAGGGGAGCCCTAAAAAAATTTTCGGTCTTTTTCAGCCTATCACCCATAATGTAGAAAACACGCCAGCGTTTTTTGGGACTTAGAAAAAATTTTGAATTTTTTTGAAGCAATCCCTATCTACTCTATTGCGCTTCGCCTGGTCTGAGGTGGCGAAGGAAGTCTAGCGTAAAAGGTAGCGTTCAGTACACTGCGCGCGTTAGTGAATTTGCGTAGTTACATCCGTAGCGAAAATTTGCCAGGCGTAAGGGTGCGAAGTAACACTAGCGAATCTACGCCAGCGTTCATTAGTGAATTTGCGAAGTAACGAAAATGCCCAACGCTAGCGAATTGAAGCTAGCGTTCGGCGCTTAGTGAATTTGCCCCACAGAGTTTGTGAGCCAGAAAAGGAACCGCAAAGACCGCAATGAATGAAAAGGATTCACTTTACAACCAGCTATTTAACATTAAATCCTGAGCTTTAGATAAAAAGTGCAACAAGGTTCCCAAACATGAATAGAAAAAAGTAGCTTTGTGTTCAAAATTCAGTGGGGAAATGTAGCAATAGTAAGAACACACAAAAACCATCACAATTTAATATTCTTCAGTAGACTAATGACACTGAGAAGATTTTTTGGGTTGACATTCCCTTTAATTCCCATGGAACAGTGATCATTATGGCCACTGTATTAGGGAAAGAAGACCCAGTTATTGGGTATCCCTCGTTTTGGAGATGCGCAAATAAGCCGGTATATTCGGAACATTTATTTACCCATAAGAAAACTTCAGAATTTAATATACAGCTATCCTTTCTCCTGATAATTCACCAACCAAAGTTATGGGATGGGAAGTGCACAATAACTGTGTGTTAATGCTAAAGAGGAAAATGCTTACCCATTAAATCAATATTTATTTATCTGATTGAAGTGCATTTCCTAAAATACAATCGGCTTTTAAATCACAACTTGGAGTCAGCTGCAAACCGCAAATCTGGAGAGAGAAAAACACGTGTATTATAATACTTCCACATCGGCGATACAAACTCGGAATCATAAAGAGAAATGTTACAATGCGAGCAGGGCCGTCTAACTTTTCCTATCTGAATCCCTCTGGAATACAGCATTGAACTCAATTCATCCTCAGTTATTAATATAGCGCTTAGAAAGGAACGTCATTCATTACAACAACTATCATGGTTCGCTGTTAATTTGTGTATATACAAACAGATACATTAATGTTTTTACAATATACACACAAAACATAGCACAGGGAGTTGCACATATGGGGGAATGTAATAATACAGGTATAGGATCCCTTATCCGGAAACCCGATATCCGGAAAGCTCCGAATTACAGAATGGCCGTCTCCCATAGACTCCATTTTATTCAAATAATCCAAATTTTTAAAAATGATTTCCTTTTTCTCTGTAATAATAAAACAATAGCTTGTACTTGATCTCAACTAAGATACAATTAATTCTTATTGGAAGCAAAACCAGCCTATTGGGTTTATTTAATATTTAAATGAATTTCTAGTAGACTTAAGGCATGAAGACCCAAATTACGGAAAAATCCGTTATCCGGAAAACCCCAGGTCCCGAGCATTCTGGATAACAGGTCCCATACCTGTAGTAGCAAAGAGCAAAACAATTTGCACAAATAAGAATAAAAAGTCTCATTTTGCAATGTAATACGCTTCCTTAAACTGTTATTACATTGTGAATTTTAATTGTGCATCGCCTACTTTTCAGAAGTGCTTGAAGGTGTCGTAATCTTTTGGAGCAAACATAACAACTTTATCAGTACGAAGTTTTATTACATTCACTGCGCACTGGCGCAAACTAGAAAATTCGCAAACTTTCTTCCACTGTCGGAAGTGGTCGCTTAACAGATTCCGGGTTCGCAAAAGCTATATTAAATTCGCACAAAGGCAAATTTGTTCGCACAGAGGCATAACTTGCATTGCGAATATTTTTTCCATTACCGACTTTTATTACATTCCCCCGTGACTTTTATTTAGATGTTCAAAATGCATTGTGGTCCTAAACAATGTGCCTGGGGACAGTGTGTGCAACACTACAATGTGTATGAGGGCATAGCATTTGATTTGCAAATCCCTCTGTGCATTCTCTGATTTTGAGTATATATTTCTCCTGACCTGGCACCAGTTATTTGCAAAGAGGTTATTCCCTTAATAGCTGGAGGCTTTTAACCCGTTGCCACATTTACCCTATTCATTGCAGCCCGTTTCCTTTGTGAGCAGGAAGAAGCGAGAATGTGCAACACACTGGAACTCAGAAAGGGACCACAGCCAGTGGCTTTATATCATTACCATAGATGGTCTTTTGTGCCACATTCATAGCCAGGGGGAACATTTAACACCGGTTAAGAAACTGTGTTGTACGAAGAACTTTGGGTCATTTACACGTTTTTGCATTTTGAACACAAAAAAATCGCAATAACCTGCTGAGCTTAGCAGTTTTTTTTTTTTTAAATGTTTGTTGGTGGAACACAGCAGCACTGACTGTGATAACAAGCAAAACATAGATTGTCTCAGTTTGCACAGCATTCACACGCAATAAATATACTTGCAGGGGTCTTTTTGTGATCCTGATAGTACTGGACTGAGGGTCCCACAAAGGTTGCAAATACAGATATGTGATCCGTTATCCGGAAAAAACCCATTATCCAGAAAGCTTAGAATTACAGAAAGACTATCTCCCATTTTTTTTTTTTTAAATGATTTCCTTTTTCTCTGTAATAATAAAACAGTAGCTTGTACTTGATCCAAACTAAGATATAATTAATCCGTATTAAATGGGTTTATTTAATATTGAAATGATTTTCTAGTAGTCTGAGGGGCAGATTTATCAAGGGTGGAAGTGAATTAGAGGGAATTTTAAAAGTAAAAAAAATCGCAATTCAAAGTAATTTTTTGGATACTTCGACCATCGAATAGTATACTACGACTTAGACAAAACAGTCAAATTCGGTAAAAAGACTTCGACTTTGATATTCGAAGTCGAAGTATAGCCATTCGATCGACCTTTCGACCTTTGATAAATCTGCCCCCTAAGGTATGAAGATGCAAATTACAGAAAGACCCATTATCCAGAATACCCCAGGTCCCGAGCTTTCTGGATAAAAGGTCCCATACCTGTACAATACCAATAATGTGCAAATCCAGATTTGAAGCAGGCTAGCATATTTTAAAATAACTATGACAGTGTAAGTTTAAGTCGAAAGACGCTCTGATAAAGGTATAGAATCTGGCATCTGGAAACCCGTTATCCAGAAAGCTCTGAATTATGGGAAGGCTATCTAGACTTCATTTTAATCAAATGATTCTTATTTTTAAAAATGATTTCCTTTTACCCTGTAATAATAAAACAGTACATTGTACTTGATCCAAACTAAAATAGAATTAATCCTTATTGGTTCATTTAATGTTTAAATTATTTTCTATTAGATTTAAGGTTTGGAGATCCATATAAAGGAAAGATCCCTTATATGAAACACCATTCCCCTAGAATTCTGGATAACAGGTCCCATACCTGGCATTATTTTTAACCCTATCTGAAATGTTGGTACGTTTTCAAATCCAGCATTAAATTATATGTAAAATGCTCAGGCTGCATACAGTAAGCTAAAAATCACTATAAAATCAAATCTGGGTGAATCTAAGAAAACTGAATTCAGTTTGGCCAAGTGTTAAAAATCCAATGACACTAATGGGCATTCCTATGAAAATACTGATTCCCCATAACTTGCCACTTGCTTGTGTAGAGCTTTGGTGTTCTAATTATTGAATCTAAGGCTTCTCTACAAATAAACTATTCATGTAAACAGTATAAACTGTTAAAACAAAGATATATTAAATGTGCAGTTTATAATGGTCTGGGGAAGATTCTTGCGTATGAAAGAGAAGCAGGCAAGGCTCATTTCCATGTGAAAGAAAGTACTCAGCAAGTGCAGCACTGTTAGTAGTAATAAACACTAAAAGCGACTTTATTATGGGCTTAGTACACAATATGGTTACAATGGTTCAGCTGTACAATGGTTGGCTATACACAGAAATCTATTCCTAACATGGAAACATCTTAAATTCTCAAAAAGACGGAGAATTTAAAACAAAACATACACATTAGGATATTTCAGACTTTATTCTATAGCCTGTATCCCTTCCATTGGCAGCTGCAATGCAACAAAAGTAGTAAATATTCCTCTGATGCAAGTTTCACTGTAACTGTATTTATCCTTTAAAAAAAATTAAATATGTATATGTGTCGATGCCCTTAAAGTCTTGTTCTAAGTCTTAAACTGAACTGTTCCATCAGCCCATAAAAATAATGCCTTTGTTCTACGGGGATTTAATTAGAAATCATTTTTGTCCATTGTAAGACCTTCGCTGGGTTTGTGGCTCCTTCCACAAAATACGCATAGAACAAAGCAAATAATCAAATCAGCATGTAGGAATGTTAATCACACATCAACGTCTGCAGGATAAGTAACTTTAATTGCACCGTTTCTCCGCCGATCAGTTTCCCTTCTAACTAATGAACAGAGACAAGATTGAGAAACTTGCTGAGGGCAAAACAAATTCCAAATTTTGGTGCTAGCTGGAGCCTCCATCCCCCCACCCCTTTCTCTTTTGCCACTTTGTTGCTTATATTACATGCATACTGATCTGTTCCTGCTCACAAAGTATTTCTAGCCCTCTGGCTAGAGGGCTGCGGATAAGTTCTGGCTTTCCCAACATCTGCATGTGCTTGTCCCTCTGGACCTATTGTTGTCCTTCAGCAGCGTATGTTCTCCTTTCCCTTCTTTCATATAGACCATGGGGATAGTAAAGCTTAGGGGGGTTGGGAGGTACCATAGTACTATTCACTGTCGGAGCTGCTTTTAAGCCACTTTGTGGCTAGAGCACAATTAGATTACCTAATGCATTAATTGACTTATACAGGATCATGGCTTTCATTTTGCCTACTAAAATTACACAAGAGGATTCCAAAGAGCAGCTCTGCAGGGCTTTATCCAGCAAGCCAAACACTGATGTGCTATTATTAAGCGTGCCGCAGTTAGGTAAACGCTTATTAGTGACGGCAAACTGTTTCTTACCAATAGCTCTATTTTCATGAAAATGAGGGCAGATTTTTCAATTGAATCTCCCTCCCCTCCTTTAAAACACACAGTGCTTTAAGGAACAGTTAGATCTTATTGAATTTGCCTTTCATGCTGTTAAACTAAGTTTCTCATACACCAGGGAACTGGGGCAAAACAGAACCTCCCTATAAAATCCTGAGAAAATTATAATAGGACCAAGAAGAGACCGTAGTTTTTTTTTTCGCCCTTAAAATTACACTTATTTTTAACTGTGTATTTATAAGGTGTTCTCAAGAAATTGCTATTTCTATTCTCAAATTCAATAACAATTCAAGCTCTATTCTCAAATTCAATAGTAACAATTACAAGTCAATGCATAAGTAAAGGACAGTAAAAACAGTGGTTTCCAAACTGTTGCGTTGACCTCTTAGGTCAGTTTCTTATCCTAGATAAGCCTGAAAGCCCAGTTTGAAGATAAAGTAAGGTAAGATTTTTGGTTGAACACCTTTTTTACTGCCCAAGATACTCTGGGATAAGTCTCAATGGCTCACAACAAAATGTTTTAATATATCTGTAAGTTTGTTATGAGCTAAAGGCAGAACTGGCCAAATATTGGACCTCGTAGAGGTAGAACCAAAGGAGTCTGGAAACCACTTAATTTCACCTCATCCCTAAAACTACTAGTTACCTGCTATGTCAACCCTACCCCTATTACAATGTGTTTGCTGAGATGCCAAATTTGACATCCTGGTGCTTATCTGCAGTCCTGCCCCCAGGCATGGCCTTAACTATATGACTATACACTTTCTCCTAACAGAATTGAGCGAGTGCTGACACTGCACATAACACAAAGGAGAAAAGACCAGGGATGCTTTTCGGGCTGTATATAGACTACACGCTATTTGTGTATATGAGTACATGTGTGCATAGTGCTGTGTAACGAGGTGATGTCATGTTCCCTAGTCAGCTATTTTATCACTATTGTGTTGATGACTTTGTAAAGTCGACCTGTGCTATGAAGATTGTGTATCACAGAGAGTGATATGTCCCCCCAAAATTAAAAAAAATCAATTTGATATACACAGTGACTACACTAAAACAACAGCTGGTACATGTCCCAGGTCACTGGCAAATGCAGTAATTCACACAAACACCTTCTCAAATTCCCTGAAACAGCACTACCAATAGATATATTGATCTATATCTACATGTATGCTGCCTCAATGACAAAGTATACAATAACAACTATAAATGCTGCACCCCACTGGGCATCACTTGGCACCTAACATGAACTATGATCTCCCCCCAAAGGAAATTTCTAGTGATGGGCGAATTTGCGCCGTTTAGCTTCACCGGAAAATTTGCGAATTTCGCGAAACGGCGAAAAACTTGCGAAATGGCGCCGGCCCGTTTTTGAAGACGGCGCCCGTTTTTGACGCTGGCGTCCGTTTTTTCGAAAAAAAAATTTGACGCCGGCGAATTTTTGCCGCGAATTTTCGCGGGCGTTTCGTGAATTTATTCGCTGGCGGCGAAACACGCAAATTCGCAGCAAATTCGCAGCGAATTCGCGCCTGGCGAATAAATTCGCCCATCACTAGAAATTTCTGCTTTTCTTTCCTGGCCATAGAAATGTCCCACAAAATGTTTATTGTTTGATTGGACTTATTTCAAGCATTAATGCTGTTCAAACACGTGTGCTATATTAGTTTGATTTGTGTTCAGGCTTTCTGTAGAGGGCTTTTATCCCACTAAAAACAGAACATTCTGGCCGGGTCAAGCTGTGCCATTGTTTTCATTCTCTTTGTGATTTATTGCTTTCCCAATAATATGACTTAAAAAATTACAGCATTTTACTTTATAAAATAAAGAAAAAAACCCAAAAAGTTTGGGGACACATCATTACCTACAAGATTATAAGGTTGCCACCAGCCTATCACAGTCTCACACAGGGCCAGAACTAGGGGATGGCAGAAGAGAGATGTTCCTAAAGTGCAATGCTAGAGGGAAGCGATGGCATTAGGGATGGGCGAATTTGACCCATTTCGTTTCGCCAAAAATTCACCGCCGGCGAAATGTCGCGGACGGCCATTAAAGTCCATGGGTGTATGACACACGTCTTTTTTTTTTTGACCCACAACGCCATACAAGTCTATGGGCATCATTTCCACGGCGAAACAAGGCGAAAAAACTCGCCCATCCCTAGATGGCACATACCACTACATTTCCCTAAGCTCTGCCCTTATCTATGTAGGGATTCGGTGTGCAAGTAGCGGAGATGTGTATAGAGTGCAAGTAGAGGCCGTACATGCCGACAGGACAGGGTTGAGGTGATCAAAGGTGGGTGATTACCTTGGCTGCTCTGCCCTGTAGACCCTGCCCTTAACTCACAACACACTATGGCCTACATGTATATTATCTTCCTATAAATTATCGAAGGACACTTGAGTACTGGGTGGAAACCTGCGCAAGCATGGTGAGAACATACAAAGTCCATACAGATAGCTCTAGACATGCCTCCTCTGCCACCAGATTGGAGCACGTGAACAGTTTATATGTGGGTACCCCCTAAGCTCCACCATCATGTTTCGCTGCAAAATAAATTCAACTTTTTCATACAAAAGGCATACATGGGAAGTATGTTGTACTAGGCATGGGCCCAGGTGCCTATACAGAAAACCCTGGTTACGGCTAAGGCATTTAGTATACACATAAACAGATAGAGGATGCCATGAAGAACATCAAAGTTGAGGCAACACAGATGTATACATACACATTTACAGAGTGGTTGTGCACACAATAAGTTGTTTGAAAAGCAATGGTGGGTTACTTTAGTAGAAGGGTACTTTTATATATCTTCTCCTTGTTCAGTACTTTAATTGTAAGACAGCTTCACTAACTAAACACAATTAAGTTTTAGAACATGACAGGAAAGCCAAATGGAAAACATTCTTATAATAATATCCCTTAGCAGGGTTTGAGTCACGTCCCAGCCCGCAGTTCCCGTAGCCAACTCTAACCTCCCGTGCTCCTGTGGGTCCTCCATGCTTTGGTAGAGAGTGAGCCTGTCACGCTGTGGCATTCAGATCAGTCTGTCCAGCCATTAAAAAAGTTAACCTGATTTAGGTTTGCAGAATGTTAAGTCAAACGCAATTAAAATCAAAGGAAATCTTTAAATAAACTGCCAATGCTAATAGTTAGATAGTTTAAGCAGGCGGCTTTCTTTCTGTCAGTTTCGTAAATCACCTTGTCAGCAATGAAGCACGCTGTTGGCCTGAGGATACTAGCTTTGGTTTTATTCTCAGAGTGTTTTGTTCTATATATACATATATACTAGTCAGTTCATTTTGCCCCCCCCCCCCCCGTTGGTCAGTAACCTGCATTAACAGCCAACTCTCCTGCAAAATTCTGAGGTTCTGTAGTTGTAACTTGTTATTATAGTGTCTCTAGAGTCCATGCACCTACAAGGTCTGATGGTCTACCGAGTGGCTTCTGGTAATAAAACAGGACACGGTTGTTCAGTGTGATTGTGGTAATAAATTTCACAACACTGGAGTCTGTTTCTGATGTCCAAAATCATGGAATGAAATACAGATTAATGTTAAAGTGGGGGATGTAGGTATTTGGTCTTATAATTAACTGATTGCTCCAAAGTGATCTGCCTGGCCTTCTGCATCACTTCTCATAGCAGACATTAGGGCTCATATACAAAGGCAAGGTACAGGGTAAAGCAGAATTTGCACCAATCCAAATGCAAATCACAAAGTTTCTTGTGTTATTACATGCTCCTCTGTTGCACCTCGCACCAAACTGACAGTTGTGTCTGCTTTGCAAAATTAGGTAACTCCAGTTACAATGCACTACCAAAATGCAAACTCAAATTGCCCACAATTTCCCTGTCTGAGAAACCTTCCAATATTAAAAATGCTTTTAAGGACCAAGGGGTCTGTCTGATTGACTGCAACACCTCTATTTTCTACTCAATGGAATACTTTGCAAATCCTATCTAAGTATTTATATTTTAACTAGAGAGAAATACAAGTCTGCTAAAAAAAGGACATGTAAATAAAGAGGGTATAGATAACATACTTCTACTTAGTAAAGCAAATTATCAGCTTGCCAGGTGGAAGAACAGTGAGTGCCTTCAGAAAAATAGAAATAAGTTCATGGAAAAAGACAGATGTTAGAATGCACATCCGTGCTGTGTGAGAAAAGGACTGTCCAGTGACCAAATGGCATGTGCGATTCCCACCCTGGTTGCTTGCCCATTATCCGGAGCCAAAGACAAAAGAGTAAGAGAAAGTGGGGAGGGGTGGGTCCCATTGTTCCTCGTTCTCCCTAATTATGGAAATCTTGTTAATCTATTCAGCTGCATCCTTAACTGATCCTTTGTTCTGAGTTTTTCTTAACACAGTGCAACTGGTGCACACAGAGTTCTCAACAGATTTACGGCACAATACAGTTTTTCGCCATTACCAATCATTGGCGTGTCCATCCAACATGTCATAGGGAAATTCAGGGCACAAATATTTGCTAAGTCCTGTCAGAGAACTAAGATCCCTACAGACTCGGATTCCCATGGGGACAGCAGCTGTACCTTTCTCAGCATCACTCTCGCCCCTGCCATCTTCCTATTGCAATCTGTCAAATGGGATGACTAAATGGAGAGATTCCCGCGGAAAACTGAACATCAACTCAGTGTGTTTAATTGTTCCATTTCATATAGTATGGTGCTAGTCTACATGTAACCTTTTGCACTGCTAAGGAATGTTAACAAAAGCACTAAACTCTATTCAGAACTCAAGATACTTAAACTTGTTATCAGGGTGACTAAGCCAGCTACATGTTACAGCTACTAATGTATGAAATTAGCTCTAAAGGGAAATGAAAGACCCTTAATCAGAAGACTATTAATCTGGAATGAAGCACACACCCAAATGTAAGTTCCTTTGGTTCTATGCAATTTACATCAGGGCCTGCTTTACCCCACCTTATTAGTGTCATGTGCATTCATTGGACTCGAATTCCATGTGCCACATTCAAATATAAAAAGAGTTTGGGAGCACCACATGCATGAAAAAAGTTCCTGAGGTGCCAAATATGGACTGCGACTGGCTATATTGGAGCCCCTATGTGGACTGGCAGCCTATAGGAGGCTATGTTTGGCAGTACATCTGGTTTTTAAGCAACCAAAAGCCAGGAATTCAAAAATAAGCACCTGCGTTATGGTCACTGGGAGCAACATCCAAGGGGTTGGTGAGCCATTGGTGTCACTTGTATACAGCAATAAGTGCATCTAGAACAGTGATCCCCAACCAGTAGCTCATGAGCAACATGTTGCTCTCCAACCCCTTGGATGTTGCTCCCAGTGGCCTCAAAGTAGGAGCTTATTTTTAAATTCCTGGCTTGAAGGCAAGTTTTGGCTGCTTAAAAACCAGGTGCATTGGCAAACAGAGCCTCAATGTAGGTTGACAATCCACATAGGCGATACCAAATGTACCAAATGGCCAATCACAATACTTATTTGGCACCCCAAGAACATTTTTCATGCTTGTGTTGCTCCCCAACTTCTTTTTCTTCTAAATGTTGCTCATGGGTTCAAAAGGTTGGGGATCCCTGATCTAGAATATGCACCCCATGATTCTGCAATTGGCTTGCATTTGAGAACAGGCATTAAATAAAATTGCACTTGGAAGTAATGATGCATTAGTCTTTCTAAGCTGCAGAATACTGAATGTTGGCCCTCCACGTGTGTCTCTGCCCTAAGAGATTTAGTCTCCCAGCGACAAAATGCCTCTTCTTCAGGCGACAAATCACCCTGAACTGCCTTCCAGCCGGCTACAAACGAAATCGCTGGCGGGATGGCACTCAGAGCATTTTGCTTTCCGAATTTGCCTGAAGTTGCCTCACGAGGAAACTTCGGGCAACTTCAGAAAACAAAGCGCTCCGAGTGCCATCCAGTCGGAAATTTAGATTCTAGCCGACATTGCGGGCAGATTAGTCGCCCAAAGAAGAGGCAATTTGTCACCGGATGACTAATCTCCCCGAATCTCCACGTGTGTCTCTGCCCTTAAACATCGGATAATAATAATTGATCCTTATAGGGTACAAAAACAGTATCACCAGAGCTGGGAGTATTTCCACCGGATTATTCGCTTGTTGCCAGGGAAATGTTGAATTCACAATGCACAGCCATAGCCAGAGTAGCTAATAGTCTCAACTAGCAACAAAAGTGCCAAGATACTTAGCAGTGCAGCCGGCAGCTGTGAGCCTCCCTGCTAATATCTGCAGTGATTTCATAGTTGTCCCTGCATAGCAGCTAAACTCTGTATTTAATAATCTGAACACAGCTCACTCCATAGGCAGGACTGCAGCAGCTATTTAGTCATTTGTGTTGTACTCAGCCTATTCTCAGACCAAGTATATGCAACCAAGTCTCAATGTTTTGCTGAACAAAAAATCCCAGATTCCAACACATATAAAGGCAAACATTTGTTTATAATTAACAGACCCAAGCAATTAACTGACATGCACTTATTCATATCAGGGCTAAAGATTGATGACTATGATAGCAACTGTATTTGCCACCCACTCTTGATCATACTGCCTGATCTACACTTCTAGAAATGACTAAATAATAGTGGGAATATATATTACAAGAGATGTGCTCATCAATAACATTGAGATTACAGATTCATTTTAATCACTGACACAGGAATCTGGATGGAAGTCAAGGAAGCATACGTGTCTATTGGTCACCATTTGGGAAGCTTCCCAATTAATGGCTGTGAGAAAGTGTCTCGTCTGTCACAAGGCAAACGCAGGCACAAATTAAGACAAAAGGACACTGTAAACTGTTCAATGGTTTTATGGCTTCTTTGGGTCAAATGTGGTTCACTGCTAAAATAGTTGTGTAACAAATTCTGCCTGTTCAGCACAATTATAAATCACCATCATTTTGTTTTTAAAAATGTGGCATTTAACCAAATACTGGTGTAAGGAAGCCAACACTTAATAGGCACTTTAATCATTTCTAAGCAAAATAATTGACTTTTTCTTATATAGGAATCAGTTCTTAGGATCAAGCATGAAACTGCAGTGCAAGTGACTGACAGAGCCATGGAAATATACTGACTTTTGCCTTGATAAACGCTTGCTGCCTGCAGTGCATAATAAACACATCAATGGCTCTGCCTACACACCAGGGCTGCCACCACCAAAAGGTCTTTCCCTTATGTCATCTTTCAAAAGGCCTTTGAAAGCCTATACACAATTCTAAATAAAATAATGTGCATTATTAGCAGGTCTGTGAAGTTATGGCCAGGACCTATAGCACTTTATTCTAACCTATGTTTATTTTTCTTCCCACATATAAAATGAATAAAGACAAAGGAAAACTGGAGACATTTAAAAGTATTGGTGTTTAGCAGCGATATTGGCATGCACTAAGCCCACTAATTAAACAATTTTGGTAATGGAAAAATAAAAAACATAATTGTAGTCACCCATTCAATATGCTAACTTGGCAGGGAGCAGCTGAAGAATGTCTCAGTTCCCTGGATGTTACTTGAAACCTTTCTGTGGCTTAATGGGATTTGTATCCAAACATGAAATAATTCTTCTATTTAATTGTATAATTCCAAAGTGCTGGTATGCAACTCTATAAGCATAATTTTTTAACCAATCTTTAAATCTCTATTTTTCTAAAGCTTAAAACAAATTATTAAATAATGATTGAAGATACAATCTAAATAGGTTCCAGAGAAAGTCACCTCCCTCAGTGAATGAATGTGAAATTGAATTACATTAATCAACCGATACTTAAGCAACAAATATTTTAGCTGTATCTTGGAGGCATAGAGGATAACGGACATGAGCTTAAGTAATTATCCATGTGTTGGCTTGTTGACGTCTATATGCTTGGTAATATAAGTTGGCAGGACGGAGCTGGCCAGAAGATGTATTTACGAACAGGTGACAGTGTCGAGATGTCAGGAGTTTTGACACGCTTTGCTAGGCCACTGCTCTCTTCTCTAATGACCGAGATAACTAAAAGCCTGTCATTCTGAAGACCAAAGGGTGAGATGTTTAACAAGGTCCACTCTATAATACACATAGGCTTCCTTATTATAAGGCTCAAATACATAACAACATCCAGACAAAACAGAGAAGATTAAAAAGGTAGAAATGCCAAGTGCTTGTTTATGCCTCCTCAGAACCTGCAATAATTAAATCCCATCTCCCAGGAGGAAGGGTTAAGGGGGAAATCACATCCTTAACCCACACACTTAATCTTCCTGATAGCATGCAGTCGTGGAGTCATGCAATGCCATCTAATTTCTCGACAATTTGTCTCTGCAGCAAAGCAAGGCACAAATGCCTAGGTTAGAAGATCAGCTCAGTTGGGTGTACTTGTACAAGTCAGTCGGATGGAGAACCACCACCCTACTCATATGCATTGCCCAGTCACAGCTGGGAAAAGTATTAAGCTGTAAAGAACGTTCCAGCACCAATGAGGGTTTGCCACCATAAGAAATTGTTTTTGTCTGCAGGCATAAAAGACAGAAACTAATATAATAGGTGTCCTCTCCAACATCTATATAAGTTGCTTGGCTGAGGATGTTGGGAGTTCCAGATGCTCACCCTTGACCTCATTTACGACTTTGCTTCTGAATGCAGTGACTAATGAAATCAAAGAAACTGTGTGATCAGGTAGAAAGGCAAAGAACAAGTGTGAAGCTGAACTATTAGATACTCAATTGAAGCGACTAAAGCACAATGTAAAAAATAAGCAAAAAAAAAATGTGGCTTATAATTGCCAAGTATAAGTCAATAGAGTCTTTTACACCAGCTAGTAAAAATGATGGCATATGTGTGTATATACATACACATGGTAGAAGGCGCTATGCAAGAAATATGAGAATACCCAATCTTGGTGTTTCATTATCAGTATAAATACTCAGCCTTTGGCCTCCTGCAGTTATATTGTTATGGAATGCCTTATTTACTTCTAAGGTCTTTCTTCCAAACATAGACAGAATAAGACAAAATCATCAATGGTGACAGAATTTAATGGCATGTAACAATTGCAAGTTATAATGGCAGCAGACATTTGAAACTATCTCTAGTTGCTGCCAATAGTGGATTATTGGAAATACTAGCAGTATGGCACAGCTATGCAACTGTCGCCTTAAAAAGCCATGTTTCCAGGAAACAGCTTTATTATACATGAGCTGATTCAATTTGTCCTCAACAGTAACCAATTCACTTCCCTTATACTTTAATGATATCATCCCATTAAATGGAAAGTAACATTTAAGTATATAGCTTGCCAGTGCAGAGACCTTCTCTGTATATTTACATTGCACATAAATGGAAGATTTCCTTTGGCATTCTCCACTGATGGCCTTAACAGTTCACCTTGCTGCAACAAAGATTTAATTTTTACTGTTGGGAAAGAACTAGGGATGCACCGAATCCACTTTTTTGGATTCGGCGAACCCCCGAATCCTTTGCGAAAGATTCGGCCTAGTACCAAACCAAATCCGAACCCTATTTTGCATATGCAAATTAGGGGTGGGAAGGGGAAAACATGTTTTACTTCCTTGTTTTGTGACAAAAAGTCACGTGATTTCCCTCCCTGCCCCTAATTTACATATGCAAATTAGGATTCGGAATCGGTTCGGCCAAGCAGATGGATTCAGCCGAACCCGAATCCTGCTTAAAAAGGCCAAATCCCGAACCGAATCCTGGATTCGGTGCATCCCTAGATAGAACCCTTCGTCCAATTCAAGAAATATGGTAGACCAATTACCTGAGAAGGGGTATTCTACATATATACCAAGCTTTGCTGTCATATAAACACAGGATACATATATACAGAAACCTGTTATCCAGAAAGCTCCAAATTATGGCAAGTCCATCTCCCATACACTCCATTATAAGGAAATATTTCTGATTTTTAAAAATATTTTTTTTCCTGTACCTGATACTAAGCTGCATGAATCCATATCGGTGCCAAAAATGCTATTGGGTTTATTTAATGTTTATGTTTTAGCAGACTTAAGGTATAGAGATCCCCTTATCTGGCAAACCCCAGGTCCAGAGCATTCTGAACCTGTACCTGTACCTGTTTTTTCTTTAGATAATGGATATCATTCATGTGCAGACTATATATCACTGTATAGAACAATTTTTTGTTCCAATTAATAATTGGAGTTAATGCAGTGAGTTAAATACACTGCAGCTTGTAACCACGCACTATGGAGAAGCCAAACTTCCAGCGTGTGATGCAAAGAAGATAAAAATACACCAGTTTGAGTGGGAAGAATGTACACTATTTGTTTAGCGGACATCATTTCGATCCCTTCACGGGGTTGTATTTATTTATGTTTCCCCTCGGGTGTCATATTCTGTCCTATAACCATGCGAGTGTGTGCTGTTTGAAAAGGCCAGCATGTGTCTCTTTGGGCCTTAAAGTAACCACCTTCAAGCCAATGCACTCCTTGAAACCCAAGATGTGGAATTTGGAAAGAGTCCTATATGTAGGATCAAGCACACATCCATGTTACAAATGATGAAAACCAAAAATAGATGTGTGCGGCACAACCTCCTGCTGATAGGGATTCCAGAGTTTATGGCTTGTTTTATTCCAGTGTTATTTATTGTATGGGAATATCGTCATAATCAGTGCAGTACTTTAAGGCCAAGGAAGAGGCAGCTGACCCTTGTACGTGAGAATTTGTAAGGGATGTAGATTGTAAGCTCCACCACCTCATGAGAAAAAAACACAGGCCCCATGCATTACAGATAATACCATCTGTATCATCCCTTCCAGCAGAAAGCAATTTAGGAAGGCCAGGGCCATAAACTTTAGAGGATGTGTAATTAGCAATTCTCCAGAACTACAACTCCCAGAATATCCATGTAAAGTGGTTCTTCAAAAATGGACCTGAACCAGCACCAGCATTTCTAAGAGGTACAAGTTAAACAAAATTAAACATAATACAGGGCATTTAGCATCTATAAACTGATTTAAATTCTATGAGCATATGGACCTTAATACCATCTAAAAGTAGCATGGATATTACAGATTTATATTGCATAGCAAATAACTGGATACTGCTGTTCTCAACAGAACGGAGCATTTTCATAGCATTTATTACATTTAGTAAGTGTATTTTAAAAAGAAATAACAAATAGATTCCTGTTATCACATGTGGCGAATTCTGGATCGAGGTGATGAGTAATTTAGAGAGTTATCAGTTCTCGGAAATAGGATAAATCAGAATCAATTGCTGCTGTGCTTCCATGACTTGCACAAAGCATTGCCAGCCCACAGAAGGAAGACTGATAATCTGCTCCAGCTTTCTCTTATCTGTCCTGCTGCCATGTGCACTTCCTTGCCTTTCTTTGCCTCCCTTACATATATCTATATATATATATATATATATATATATATATATATATATATATATATATATATATACATTTTTTTACCTCCATTGCCCCCCATAGACATTGCCCAGAATGCTCAATATGCTGTCTTTAAACACATCACTAAAGTCATGTATAAATGTAGGCTGTATAAAGGTAGATACAAATTTAAAAAACTAGAATCTAATGTACTTTGTAATTCACATATGCTTATTTTATAAATAATTATAATTATTGTGCAGAAAGCAGTTGTACTGGTACATTTTCAGTTGAAATGAAATTTACAATATTACAATATTAATATTTAACAGATATATACCTCCATAGAACAATGGGGGAAAATTTGTGAGAATGCAACTAAATCATCAATATGTACCACCATGAAGGAGAATATATATAAAATATTATTTGAGTGGTACCATACTCCTGCTTTGTTGCATAAACTTTTCCCAGACACTTCAGCTAACTGTTAGCGTTGTCATCAAAGCCCAGCGACACTATTTCATATTTACTGGACTTGCCCAATTATAATACCATTATGGGACACAACTGATATATTATCAAGGATCACTTGCCTAACAATAGTGAAAGATCCTTTAACCCACCTACTGGGGCTACTGCTTGGAAACATAGGCAAACGTATCCAAAAAGTCGCACGGAATATATTGATGGGTACACGGTGCTTGATTGCGGCCCACTGGAAGGCGCAAACGGCTCCAACTACGTTAGCTTTAGTGAACAAAATACAGCAAATAAGGAGAATGGAGTATTTAACTGCCCTATTACACAATAACTCAATGTCCTTTATGGAGGACTGGTACCTTTGGGATTCATATCATGACCAAATTCAACGGTAAACCATAGATTATCATGAGGGGTGTGTGGTGTCACTCTGATAATATGGTGCTAGTTTATTTTATATACTCAATTATTGGGTAAAAGAGTAGTTTACATATATATATATTATTCTCGGTAATCTCGCATATCTCGAGTTGTACTTGATGTGCTTGGAAATATGATGCTCCCCTCCTCTAGAGGCACCCATTTATGGAGATGCACAGTGTACCTTTTGTTATTTGTCACAGATTGTAACATTGGGGTTCATTTTTGTATGCTTCTCATTATTTCCTGGAGAGATGTTTTTTCTTATGCTGTCATGCATTGTGATTTAAAACCAATAAAAAAATATGGTTATCAAAAAAAAACAGATATATACAACGATATGAACAAAGCACAAACATGCAACATCTGTGCCCTATAGGATTCCTGACCAACATGTAGGACATCAGCTATTATACGTCTGTTATAAAGGGGCAGAGCAGTACACTAAATACTGTATGTCTTTAAGCCCTTTCCTTTTATTAGCAGGAATCTGCTGTGTAGCTGGACGAAGCCACCAATCCTCTAATGACACAAATGCCATTTTTTTTCATCCAGCGAAAATGAATCTTGATTAATGGGCATGATGGATTTTTAAATCAAATCGGAGTCAATGTACAAATGGTTAAGGGAGAACATCTCCCCCCAGCAATCCCACAAGCACAAGTCTCTATTCCCAGAGCAGGGGCACTAAAATGGACTGGGTGCAGTGTATGTCCACTCTGTCCACTCATATATCAAATTCAGAGCAGCTGGACATCACTAGGAAATAGAGACTCACCAACAGGCCATTCTCCATCTGTGCTGTTTCAGGAGTCGGAGTCATCGGGCAGAATTGGGAAAATGAATATGTATCAATGCTGATTGAAGACAGCTGAGCATCCTCCATCTGTTCCTTTTGACAGGGCAGATACAGGGTGTCTAACATCACTTCGTAAAAGAGAACTCATCTGAGGATGTATCTCTAGCACTTACACCCGGTGATTTGCCATAAAATAGCCTCAGTACTGCAGAAGCTGTCTCTCTTATATGGGGCTATAAAGATGGAATGGGCTTGAAAATCAGCGTAGCTCCCAAGCCCCCTTACAGTAAACACATTTAAAAGGAAATAAGCCAAGGAACACGAAATAATTACGTGAAAATGGAATTCCTTATATTTGTCTCTCTACATTTATAATAAAACATTTTAGAAATAAACAGTCACAATAAAACCACATTTATTTTATGACATTAATGTAATTATAAATAATTTCCCCTGCTTTAGCCATATATTCCTCTGTTTCCAAAAGTCAATACCCTTGTGCCCTTGGGCTGTCTTAAATGTGGTACAGGCAAATGAGACCAGCATGGGCCCTACAGTTGGTGAGACTTGGATTTCTTTTCTGAGACTTTGCTGCATCACTTATAATGAAGGTAATACAACATGAATCCTCCTGCTGGTCCCATCATTCTCTGAAAGGCAAATATTCCCAACTATTCCCTTAACCATTATTCAATGTTCTTCATTTGTTACGTCATATCCATAGCTATAACATTAATCTTTACAGCTTCAGAACGCTCCACCACTATCCTTCACTGCCCATTAGAAGGAATAACGCATCTTCACTATCATATTTCCAATCCATCACCCTTCCTTACTCTGTTCCACTGCTCTTTTCCCGTGCTACTACACTTTCTAAACACAAACCACCAACATCCCCCATCACTATTTCTAAAAGACTATTGTGGGGCCATAAAGGCCTTCTCATTTGTATCTCCTTATTTGTAATCTTTATCGTCCATCTGCTATGTGCACTGAAGTGAATAATTAGTTAGTGCTTTATTCAGATAATAATTATAATTTACCTAAATAGGCTCACTGTTAATCTTTTAGCATTTCTACTATGCATCTGCAACTAACGTTAACAATGATATTGTAATGTGACATTGCTTGATTAAAAATGTTCCACCCAAGATAAGACTTTGGATTGTTTTTCCAGTCTTGAGTCCATATTAAAATTGATCTTTAAGGGCTGTTTCATAAACTGTTTCGAAACAATGGCAAATAAGTCAATGTGGAGTAAAGTATTACTGGTAACACACTGTGGCCAGAAGAGGTTACTCCACTTCACAAACACAAACTGTCATGTCTTTCATCTTTGACTTGATACTGATGCCCTTTAGAGGGCTCTATATGCTAATTATAGGCTTATGCTATTCCATTATTAACCACATATCCAATGATTTTAGAACACACCCCCAGAGAAAATTATTATATTATAAACAACCAGGCTTTAGGAAGTGGAAAGCAAAATTATGACCAGACATTTAATAAAAAACAAAACAAAATCCGGACCAATCCAAGTTTAGGTACTGGATGAGCAAAAGGCAATATAATCAAGTAAAACAACCAAAGGTGGCTGTACATGGGCATATTTAAAGGAACAGTAACGTCAAAAACATAAAAGTGTTTTAAAGTAATGAAAATATAATGCAGTGTTGCCCTGCACTGGTAGAACTGGTGTGTTTGCTTCAGAAACACTACTATTGTTTATATAAATAAGCTGCTGTGTAGCAATGGGGGCAGCCATTCAAAGGAGAAAAGGCTCAGGTTACACAGCAGATAGTAAATAAGCTCTGTCTGTCTAATGGTGTTATCTGTTATCCATTAGTTATCCTGTGCCATATAGCCGTTTTTCAATTTCCGCCATTGCTCCACAGCAGCTTGTTTATATGAACTATAGTAGTGTTTCTGAAGCAAACAGATCAGTTTTACCAGCGCAGGGCAACAGTACATGATATTTTCATTACTTTAAACCACTTACATTTTTTGGTGTTACTGTTCCTTTAAGTTGCTAATTTGACCGTTTAGACCAATTTGACGGCTTATCTGCCCATATATGGGGTCCTCAGATAGGCCTACCTAATCGATATCTGGACGAAAATTAACTGGATGAGGACTAGATTGAGGACCAAAACTGCGCATTGATGCAGCCAACGTGCGGCATAACCGCAATGAAGATCCAATCATTGGCCCAAGGGTCAAACAATCAGAACAATATTGGCCACTTGAAGGTGGGCATATTGGTGAAAGATCTGCTCATTTGGTGACCTCACCAAATGATCTTATAATGTATGATAAGCTTAAAAGACACACATGATGTTTCATTTGTTTCAATCTACTTTGAAGGATGTTGTATTTCTTTTACATCACATTCTCACAATACATCTGGCTCCAAGGAATCCCCAAAGGCTCTTCCTGGAGAAGAGATCATGCCTTGGCATTGAAATGATATATTATTGTTGTTTGTCCCTCCTCTCCGGGTCTCTTGCAATGATAACATCCCTTTAATTTAATATGTAGGAAAGCAGGGTTGCTACCACTAGACTTCTTTCTTTAAGCTTTGCTCATGTAATGCCTCTAAAAAAAACCCAATAAAGCACATCTGTATATTAAATCAAATGCAATGAAAATGCTGTGCATGATAAAATATTCTCTCAGGATAAAGTGGAAGAGCTGTATCACAGTACTAAATATACTACATGTGTGCTAAAGTCTATGAAAGGTTTATCGTGCCCTGGGATAATTCAAACTCAGTGGACAGGAGTATGCTGGGTAAGTATATAATACTTGAAGGCTATGAATAACAATTAAGATATATCTTTATAAACACTGCTTAGCGAGGTCATCAGCTAGGCACAGTGATGAAATTTGAGTTACAACTCAAAACATGAAGTAAATTATGAGTCTAGAAGTCCGGAATTCCAAGACCAGTAGAAAAGCACTTGGCCCTGAATCCTTGTACCTTTATATGGAACTCATGGAACTCACTGGTCACTTTTATTATGTTTTACAGAATTTTCGGTTGGAATGCTCTTTGTTGATATGTTCAATCAAGGTTCCACTTTGGACATGGGCAAGCAGAAGATATTGTTGTACTATAACCCTCAGCATCTCTCTGAAGCCTGAGTAAGGGTGACATTTGGAGGGCCACTGGTGCTCACCACTGTTGCATTTGATTCCATGTTCCAATATTTTCTTAATCAAAATAAGATCTGTACGTCACGTGAAAAATTGGAATCCCATATATTCACTGTTCCATGTATGTAGCTGATTGTGCTCTTAGAAACCAAGCTTTTATGTTATATTATGATTTCTGCATGGGACGTCTGAAGCACATTGTATTGAAGTGCTCTAATGTGTCATTAATTGATCCTTTGCTTTTTTAGTCATGGTCTGGAATCACTGGATGGAAATTCCAACATTCTCCATTCAAGTTCCATGTGGTATTTCAATGATGATCCATAGGAGTCAAACTTAACTATCAATGGGGGGGCCTTATGGACCCTATCATGGGATTAGCTGGTCGTAACTTCGCCAGTATACTGTGACAGGGCTGTAAAAATCAGTGAGATGGAAGTGAGGAATGTCCTGCATTTAGGAAACAAGGATAACAGGAATGCAGAATATGTACATAACATGTGGCAAATTCCTTTACAACTTCCACGGAGAGTCCCCTCTGGCAAACCTTTTTGTTCCTTATTATCCTGATTAATGGAAATATCTGTATATAATTAAAACTATGAATTCTACAACTGTGGAAAGAAAAAAAATGTTGACATTATCAATCACATGCAAGTGTAAATTGTTGAAAGTTGAATTTCCTTAAAATGACACTCTGTATTTATGTTCTCTTCCAGAATCCACTCAGCACTCAATAATCTGCTCCCACACCCTATAAAGAGACAAGCCCAAAAAGGTTACTATTTTCCACAATTTAGCCAATAGATGCTATCCCTAAGCAATAAATTCCTGACTCCTGTCCTTCTCAAATGTGTAACAAGGTACAAACCTTGGTTTGAGTGTCAGAATCAAAAAAATAAATAAATAAAAAGCTTTTTACATTAATATATTGCAAATAATTTATGGATTACTAACAATGGTGACTTTCTGGCCTTCAAGAACAATAAGAACAAGGGGGAAACTTATTTTCCAGTATGTCTTCCAAGTTGCTTTTGTTGCAACCAGGTAGGAGTGCAAATAATCTAGAACCCAGCATCCCTCTTGTAGTCCCCTAAATCACAGTACACACATTGGCAGTGGTTGTCAAACATTTTCAGTTAAAGCAACCCTTGGAGGCCATATCTTGGGTCAGGAATCCCCCTTAGCTCATAACAGGGATACAGATATGGGAAAATATCAATGTAATCTCAGTTGCAGGAATCCTAACCTAAATGACATTTAAGCTGAGCCCAAACTGCCACCATCCAAGCACCCCAAGATGGGCCAGCCCCATAGTTTTGGAATCACAGCAAAAATGCAACAATGCTAATTCCTCCAAATTTTTTAACAAGCACCCATTTCTTAAGTTATTATTTTAAAAATCTAAATAATTGTAAATACCATGGCGATTAAACTGAATACTGGGATGTTGTAATATACACCTATAAACCACCGAATGAGCACCACTGGGCTACTGGTTTCCATGGAACGATTCTCTAAGATACACAAAGCACTTCTCCATCCTGGAACAAAAAGTGCTAGTCCCAGAGGTGTTAATTTTCAGTGGTGCCACTGAGCTCTAACACCCCACTGAACAGAACGGTGTTCGACTAAGCAAAACAGTCAATGCATTCTGACAAACTGACACATTCATCTGAAATATAAATCATTTCATTAAAGACATTCCAGTCTGGAAAATGCCCCTACCAGTCAGAAAAATGTCCAGTAAATAAAATAAAATTAAGGAATTCAGGAAATCTGAATTGTTCATGTGTTACAGGTTCCTGCATGAGGCAGAGAAGTGCTTTGTCCCTGACTCATAGAAATCACCCTCCCAATACACCTCCATACAATACCGTGCATTTAACACACAGCTCACGTACAAACCATAATACCAATCATTATAAAGTCTTGACTTTCAAGATTTCATTTAAGGAAAAAATAGAAGCACCTTGGATAATTGTGCTGTGAGAATATTGAGAATATTGGTAGTGACGGTTTCTAACGCAAGTGCAGCATTCTAACAATAAATCTTTATCTTTAAATAATCCCTGGGGGCTCTCCTGCAGCTCTGGGTAAACTGCATGATTTAAATTGTTATCCATACACTATTCTGCTACAGTATTGACCATTAATGTACAAATGGGAGATTGACAGATATTCCACTAGTGCATTTTTTATATTAATCATTTCCCCTGGCAGCTCTGTTTAACTCTACGCACCTTTATATAAAGATCAAGAGACCTAAAGGGACAAATAGAAGGTTGCTTTTTTAAGATCAGATGGGGCATGAATTAACATTTACAGATAACCAGTAAAACAGTACAGTGTAATAAGCCATTGACACACATTGAGTAACAAGTAGTCAACTGTCCCAGTTGGCAGCAGCAGCATGCAATAGATGAACAAGCCTTTTCCTTGACCACTGAAGAACAGCACTTGCAATTGTTTCTAGGTTCTAGAAATAAACTGTAACCATCATATTTACATTTGTACATGTTTCAGTTAGAATAATTTTTGCAGCATCTTGCTTAAACCAGATCACTGACGCTTGGACTGGATCTTGCTATGTGGCTATATGAAGACTACAATGAACATGTGTTCCACCTATATTGTATCATCTATCTTACATGGGCTAAGGTTGTCTCTCGTGCAAACTGGCCTGTAGGGAATTAAATGCCTGCAATAAAGCGTTTTGCTATTAGATCCATGCATCATAGCTCTAGGTGCTTAACAGTCCCAAGGTATTTATGTTTCTCTGAAACATTCAGGAAAGTCAATGACCTTGAACAGGGCAACACATTTGATGCTGAAGATGACTGCCAATGTATTACATCACACGGGTCTCAAATGTGAGATTGTTATGAGCTTAACAGCTCATGCATTAAAGTACCCATAAAGAAATTTCATGTTGGTCACATAAAAGCTGTCAGAAACTGGAGGTCTCCGCAAGCAATGCACCTTGCAGAACATTGCCTCTAGACACTGCTTATTTCTATTTCCTTCCATACATGTGGAACAGCTCAAACGTCATAGTTGCAACTGTCTATCTATCTATCTATCTATCATCTATCTATCATCTATATATCTATCTACCCGTCTGTCTATTATCTATGTATTTATCTATTATCATCCATATATCTATCTCTCTATCTCTCTCTCTATCTATCTATCTATCCATCTATCTATCTATCTATCTATCTATCTATCTATCTATCTATCTCTCTATCATCTATCTATCTATCTATCTATCTATCTATCTATCATCTATCTATCATCTATTATCATCTATATATCTATCATCTATCTACCCGTCTATCTATTATCTATGTATTTATCTATTATCATTCATATATCTATCTATCTCTATCTATCTATCTATCTATCTATCTATCTATCTATCTATCTATCTATCTATCTTTCTCTCTCTCTCTCTCTCTCTCTCTCTCTCTCTCTCTCTCTCTCTATTATTATCATTATCTATCTATCTATCTATCTATCTATCTATCTATCTATCATCTATTATCATCTATATATCTATCTACCCGTCTGTCTATTATCTATGTATTTATCTATTATCATCCATATATCTATCTCTCTATCTCTCTATCTATCTATCTATCTATCTATCTATCTATCTATCTCTCTATCATCTATCTATCTATCTATCTATCTATCTATCTATCTATCTATCTATCATCTATCTATCATCTATTATCATCTATATATCTATCATCTATCTACCCGTCTATCTATTATCTATGTATTTATCTATTATCATTCATATATCTATCTATCTCTATCTATCTATCTATCATTATCTATCTATCTATCTATCTATCTATCTATCTATCTATCTATCTATCTATCTATTATCATCTATCGATGTTTTGTACGATCGGATCTTTGCATCTATGGCCAGCTTTAGAGCCCCATGGCTGCTTTAACCCCATATAAACTTTGCAGCCTTCTAACCAACCAGATCTAGGCAGTATCAATAACCACAGTTGTATAGTCACTGCTACTGAAATGAGAAATATCATCATCATTAAAGCATTCACAGGTGCTTATCTTCAGCTTTTTAGAATAAAAAGAGTGTCCACAAATATCTGGGATTGAACAGCCAATGGATTATTGTTTATAGTTAAATATATAGGATACAAGTTTTGTTCATATTATAAATAAGTCTTATATGTTGTTTATGCAATGGGTCCTCACCACCAAAGAAAAGACATTATGCAATAAATGAAAGCTTACTATTGGGCCATAATGTATACATTTTTGTGTGCAAGCATGCTAGAGTTTAGGATGACTAGAATTCTAGATCAGCCAAGTCCCTTTGAGACAGTCAAGATTGGGGCCACCATAATTCATCTATCTGTGTAATAACGTACTATTATATTCACAAAAATGTAAACCATCCTATTTTAACAACACCTACCATATTTGTTGCAAAATAATCATTGATAAACAACAGAGAGTTATTTCCTAGACAGTTTCATGAGCGAGACAATAAAACTTTCTGTATTAGTTTGAACGAGACGTCATGTCTACTTAAACCACTCGCAAGGGGCTACTCCGCTCGTGTTCATGACAGGCAGGAGTTGGGCAAGGAGAAGCAGAATTTATGAAGACACTTTTGCAAAAATGGAGAATGTGGTCACAGATGGGAGGTCACCAGAGCGTGCTGGGAATCAGGCAGGCGATATAGTAATAAACTAGTCTATTATAAGAACTACAGCCTTTTGATTACAGGAGGCAAGGATTTATTGTAAGGCTGTAACAGATAGCAGAGTCAGGGACATAGTTACAACCCACATTATAATTTCTAACACAGTGAAGGTCAGATGAAATCTTAAGGTTGTGAGTGGTAGTGGGAAGCTTTTAACATTAATGTATCCATTCTATCCAGGTCCCAAGCCCATGTTAGAAGGAGAATCACATGATAGAGGTTGAGTTCACTTAGCAAAATACATGGATAAAGTCAATACAATGAGGCAGGACACACAGTGAATGGGATAGAGAGAATTTGCCACAGATGCGCATATTAAACCACAACAATTAAAAAGGTGTTTTCACAAAATGACTTGTTATGCTACACATTAAAAAAATATTTTAAAAAGCCCTTAAATAATGCTTACAATTAAAGAGAAAAAAATGCTTTGTACTATAAAATTCCTTGGCACTCTTATAAAAAGTTCCCCTGGGACATGCAGCCTAAGTACCAAGCAGAGTGCATAAAGATTCTTATCCAGCTGAGCTACCCCAATCAGCTCTTTCTCTGCTGAATCCTTGAGGTGACTTACAAGGTAATGAAATTACATGATTAATAACCAGAGCTGGCAGAAAAGGACTAGGAGTTCTGACTTGATCATTCGCTTGTTAAAAATAGGGAATTCTTATAATTGGTGCAATGTGATTAGATCAAAGCTACCCAAATTGCAGCCCTTCAGTTGTTCTTGATAGAGATGTGCCAAATTCAAGATTCAGAAAATTATCAGCTGAATCCTGAATGCCCGACTAAATCCCAACCCTTAATTTCACGTGAATTTGAAGCAGTGGGCAACTGAAGGTGACTTTTTTTGCACTGATCGGTGCAATGCGTGGGTGCTTGGACCCAGCAGCTCAAACATGTCATTTACATGGATTCTACCTTTTCCCTGATATTGAATTTGAGCTCTTGATTTGTTGAGCATACATGACTAAATCTTGCCATAACCCACAACTATTTGGCCATTCTACTTAGGAAGATGACAAACTGCATTGAAGGACATATCTTTGCTTGATACTGTCTTCCTTCATGGCCCAAGTATCAGACAACATGATATTAATTTGGGAGGACATCATTTAGGAGACACATACAGGCCAGTAGGTTGCAAGAGTGGCAGCCAATGTCTGGTCAATAATTAAATGGCCAATACATGATTCAGCCTTCACATCTGGCCTGCACCTTATTTATAGGACATAAAATCATAATGTCATGGGATACCATGTGTACAGTGAGTTGTGTTTACACTGCAAAACATTCTGTACTAGTGGACCTTTGGTAACGGCACAAAATATATAACATATAAATACATCTGCAGTTAGATTGAACCAGCCACCTGTATAACCCTATGGTCCTGCCAGGAAGAGTATAACTTCTTCTGAATAAATGCTTATTATAAGCAAATAAAAATAGTTTACATTGCCCCATTAGAAATGCCAGCAGTTTCACTTACTAATTTCAGACAGGCACAGAGACACGGCAAACTGAGTGCTGAAAAAGATGAAAGCTCCAGCAGCAACACCGCAGCACATAACCCAAAACTGATGCAAAGATCTTTGTAAAGGATCGAGCAATTCTGCTCACTACGCTAAAACAAACTCAATTCAGCAACGAGAAAAGCGAGAGACAGGAAAGGCACTTCCATCTTAGATGAATAATCTATACAGAAGCCCCTTTCTCCTTTAACAGTGGCCTGCCTGCTGGATTGTTCATCTTTTGTGCTCCTTGGAGTGGAACCCAGGCAATCTGGCTCCCATTTGCAAAGCCGCTGCAGCCCAAAGCTCCTTTTGTTGACCGCCACATTTCGCGCTCATGTTCTTTTTATTGCAATGTGTGGAGAATTAGAGACAAATTAATCTTCATTGATTCTCCTCCAACAGCTGCAGCAACCACTAATATTTATTTCTTATTTATTCTACTGGATGGAAGCCGCTTGTTTCACCTCTAGCAACTACAATTACATCTGGCAATTAATTAATTACCGGCGGTGCCTAAGTGCCAACCTTGAGATCTCCCTAAAGGCTAAAAAAAACACATTTACAGAAAGTACAATTTATCTACTTAATCTGATTTAACTAAAAAGGAAAAGGCTGGTCTAAGGCTAAATACTTACGTTTATTAGTTGATTATATGGTTTCAAATATATTTGGGGAGGATAATATGGAAGTCTTTTCTTTTTGAGTGACAGCAGTTTACATGTAAGAAATAGCCTGTCTACAGCAGTCAGTTATGGGATCTTGGAGTTAGAGACATAGATAAATAAACGTCCCTTATTGATGATAGTGTTCCATTATATGAAATCGGAAAAAAACATACAATTGAAAAAAATAAAAATAAATAAATAAAAAATGTGTTTGAAACTGTTAGAATTTTTTTTTCTGGAAATGTCATGTTCAGTTTCCATAAATCTGAAAAAGCAGCTGCTTCAGTATGGTGTGTGACCTGGTAATAGAGAACAGTGGGGAGAATAACCTTAAGCAGTGACCAATGGCAAGACTGTTGTGCATGCTCAAAGCCTGGCAGTCATAGAGAAGAAAAGGCATTTTTAGGTTAACTTTTAGTATGTTATAAAATGACTAATTCTAAGCAACTTTTCAATTGGCCTTCTTTTTACATTTTTTTATCATTTTTAAATTATTTGCCTTCTCTTGACAAATGAGGGTCACTGACCCCATCTAAAAAATGCCCTGTAAGGCTACAAATGTACTGTTATTGCTGCTTTTTATTACTCATCTTTCTATTCAGACCCTCTTCTTGTCATATTTCAGTCTCTCATTCAAATCAATGCATGGTAGCTAGGGTGATGTGGGCCCTAGCAACCAGATTGCTGAAATTGCAAACTGGAGAGCTGCTGAATAAAAAGCTAAACAACTCACAAACCATAAATAATAAAGAATGAAAACCAACTGCAAATTGCCTCAGAATATCTCTCTCTACTTCATACTAAGGGTTAATTTAAAGCTAAACAATGCCTTAAATTCTAAGGAGTTCTCTGCAGACACTTAGGGGCAGATTTATCAAGGGTCAAATTTCCAAGTAGAAGGTCCCCATAGGCTAACATCGCACTTCGGCAGGTTTAATTTGGCAATTGGTATTGAAGTCAAAGTTTTTTTAAAGAGACAATACTTCGATTATCGAATGGTCGAATATTCAAACTATTTTACTTTGAATCGAATTCAAAGTCGTAGTATCCTATTCGATGGTCAAAGTATCCAAAAAATTACTTCGAATTTCGAATTTTTTTACTTCGAAAATTCCCTCAAATTCACTTCGACCCTTGATAAATCTGCCCCTTACTGATATACCTTACTTTATTGTTAGAAGCTAAGATAGAAGCTTAAGGTACAAGAGAAAAACAGAAACAAAAATCTAAACCAATTATCTCATGAAGAATAGGAGGCACAATATCACTTTAATTGTTTGAAACAATAAGCATACCTCCCAGTTGTCCTGTTTTCAGAGGGACAGTCCCTCATTGACAGCTCAACCCATAGTCATCATCATCATCATCATTTATTTATATAGCGCTGTCAAGATACGCAGTGCTTATATCCAGTGTTTTTACTGAAAAGTCTGACTTTCTCTGCACTGAA
This sequence comes from Xenopus laevis, assembly GCF_017654675.1. Lineage (NCBI taxonomy): Eukaryota > Metazoa > Chordata > Amphibia > Anura > Pipidae > Xenopus > Xenopus laevis. The sequence goes on from NC_054373.1 coordinate 150,492,375, forward strand.
CAGCCAAAAAAAGAAACAAAGTTTCTAACTTAATTGGCTTTTAGCAAAGAGCAGCCACAGCAGCAGATAAGATACTTTTGTAACAATTTTGAGATAAGCAAATAAGTAATTATAACAAGATAAGATAACAGGTCCCTTGGGGAAAGTTAGACTCACAGCTTAAATTCACCTTCATTAGCAAAACTGTAATAACTGAAAACAACCACAGAAATATGTTCAAACTTTCATAACCTGCCAAATTTTGTAAAATGAACATGGTAATTAGGTGGTGTGGTCACAAAAATGTCCCTCTGTTTATTTATGTTGTATAATGTTGGGAGGTATGCAATAAGCCTGTGGGTTGTCACCATAAGAATTCAATATTTTGAGTTTAGATATTTGTAGCAAAGAATGCTTTTCACAATTCAGGTCGCAGCTCTTCCGAAAAAGCTAAATTGAAGCACGGCATTACACGCTGTGGAACGTATGAGGGTTTTGTTTATATACTACAGAATTGATATGCAGTCTTGTCAAGAAGTTCTGTGTAATTAGTGTGGCACTTATGCTTTTCAAGTGATATCGGGCAATCACCCTGACCTGAAAGACAAGAATGTCATGCAGCCAATTGACCCTTCTGTACTTAATCGAATCACCAGGCGTTCTTCATTCCATGACATCAATGTGTGTATGTGTGTATATATATATATATATATATATATATATATATATATATATATATATATATATATATATATATATATATATATATATATATATATATATATATATATATATATAGTATATATGTCTGCAGGCATTTGTCACAACACAGGGTGTGTCCATATTCATTCTATGATGTTCCATGTCCATTCCTCAATATGTCCATACTCACACCTATTTGTCATGGAGCATGACCACAACCTCTACCACCAACTCCACCATACTTGTACCCACAGCCTCATGACATTGTCCTACAGCTGCAAGATATCTATCCATCTATCATCTATAAATGTATCATCTCTCTATACATGCAAACACACACACACACACATCCAGGCCACATTTCATGGTAAACTGACACTAAGCATTTGCCATAGATCAGTGTATCCCAGTTATGTGCTGTCCACCTGTCTGGCACTAACATGTTGCTCCCAACAGCACCGTGGCAATAAATAGAAACATCAGCAAGTTAATATGAATAACAGTTCTGCTGCAACAGCTAAAATGGCACGTGCTGGTGATGTGTGGCTAATGATATCTTATATAATAAGGAAAGGCAAAGACCTCTATCTAATATTTCTATTAAGTAACACCCTGGAATGCTTGGCTGAGCTTGTGTCACAAGTGTGCTTCTACTGCACATCATTCAATAACCAACTCTCTATGGGGCAGATTTATCAAGGGTTGAATTTCGAGTTTATGGGAGTTTCTAAAAACTCCCTTCAACCCCCATGAACTCAATCGAAATTTGTAAAAAAAAAATTTTATATTTGGGTGAATAGGATCAAACTGCAAACTTTTTCACCAAAAAAAAAAAATAAAAAAAAAATTCCACCAAACAAATCCAAATTGATTGTAGGAGGTCCTCCATAGGCTAAAACACCAATTTGGCAGGTTTTAGATGGCAAATAGTCAGATTTGAATTCTTAAAGGGACAGTGCATGATACATTTCAAAATTCAAATTTCAATTTGTTTTTAAAGATAAATCAAATTTGAACTATTCCCTAGCTGAATTACACTAAAATAAACTCGAAATTTAAAAATCCGAATTTTTCATTCGACCATTCAAACCCATGAATATAAAGGCTTGATTTTGTTTTTTTAATAAGTCATCTAATTGTGGGTGACAGTGCTGTAATCTTTTCCAGATTATTCTCTTGCCTATAATTAACAACACAGCCAAATAAATAGATAAACGTATAGCAATAAATAGGCAGATAGATTGATAGATATATAGATTGTAGATAGATAAATAAATAGATAGATGGTCGATACATCCAGTACATAGATACGGCGACAATTACACACACGCGCACCCCAAAGAACTAGGCAAAATAAACTTCCTTAGCAAAACACACAAGTTCTAGTAAAAAGTGGAGCAAGTTCTAGTAAAATAAGCAACATGATTGCATCAACAGCACAATTTACACCCATAGAGAGAGAGAGAATATATTTACAGTAATTATAAAGGGCCAAATGGATATCATTACAAGTGCCCTAACATTTAACTGGCCAGATGAAGCAAATCCCAGAGGTGTTATAATTAGCATCCATTACACCACAGGCCCACATGAATTTCACAGTCGGCCTCGGGGGGAAATGGAGACCACTGCAAACTTCCCTGCCCCCAGCTTTGGGATACAATTCCCAAATATCCCTGTTTCTGAACAGCAGATGCTAGAAGCAGACACGAGTGCTGGCTTTCAGTTGCATCAATATGTTTGGTTGTGGTGGCACTCCGCTATATCCCTACCCCTGTACATTTAAATTGTGATGTAATAACGCCCCCTGGAGCTGTGCCATTCAGTAAAAGATACACAATTTGTCTTTCCAATTTCCCAATTTTATATTTATAAGACACATGTCTATGTAACCAGCAATGTTCTCATACTGAAGGGTTTGTAGGATGAGTCCTCAAACACTTTCACATACACAAAAATTATGCACACAAGGGTTCATTTATCAGTAGTATAGGAGCAAATGCTGGAGCTCTATGGAGGGACTGGTGGCTAATTTATACCTGACTGTGTAGAAATATAATAAGTTTGGGTCAAAATTCTGAATCAAAATATTGTAATGACATTTTGTTTGCCAGTAATTACTTATTTCTAGAGACAATTCCCTTTTTAGTTATATGTATCAAGTACCCTAACAAACTGACCAATCTCATTTCCTATATAAGGAAAGCAACTCTGTTCCTATAAACAAAGTCATAGCTGTCAATCTAGTGACCCAAGTACCGGGAGCCACTCAAGCCGCTCAAGAGCTTTATAGATTTCTTTTTCTGATATCACCACTTGAATATATTTAGGGCCAATATATGTGCTAAAGTAGATGAGTGGCCCCTCTATGTGAAATAAGCTGCTTAATGATTTAGGTTGAAGGCCAAAAAATATAATGCAACATATAACTGACTAATATTTATTTGATTGATTAATGTTGAGGAAGTGACTAGAAATTGCACTGGAGGAGGACATATTTTTTCTTTGGAAAGAAAAGTGCTGGAGGACGAATGGTTTTCAGTCAGACAGATGCTGACCAATTCTGCCAAATGATAACCAAAAACAAGGCTAGACAAACGTTTATTAAATGGGAACACTTATAAATATTAAACTGTACATTATAAAACTGAAAGGTATATAAAATACACAGTACAAATCGGCAGTTACACAAGAAATAAGACCATTTAAGGGTTTTTAATCCAGAATCAAAAAAATGCAGGAAAAGGGTTGCAAATTACTTTCATATCTTTGGACAGGTAATATCAGTGGTTTCTGCTTCCTATGTAGGGGGGTGATATTACTTTTGCATGTCAAAGGTGACCTGTGTTTTTGTGCATGTGCCGGTGATTTATGGAGTCGTTGGAGCCCAGAAAAATACTTTGTGGGACTGGCGCCTCCAAAGTTAAACCATTAATGTGTAGAGGTATTTCTTCAGTGGATATGCTTAGATGGATATGCTTATATTTATTGTTACTTTTTATTCCAATGATCCCTTGTTTGTTACTACTAATTTATTGTTTTGCTGTACAGTGTTTTGCCCTCAAGGAGCGCTTTACAAATAAAAATATACATACATACAGACATACATACAGATGTGAGTTGTAAACTTTTGAGTAACATCAGCATGTTCATGAAACATTCACCATTGAATTCTACAGTGAAGATAACTAGAATAATAAAGGTAACATTAACATGTGGTGTTCTATAGGTACAGTGAAGCCAGGAAATGAAAGCGCCCTTATAAAATCAGTCGTTTGAATAGATATTCCTGGGTCCTACAGAAAATTAAATTTTGGCCTCTCCCAAACACTTCCAGAAGTTGACCCATTTCACCAAAGAATTTGTAGCATAAAAAGTGGAATAAAATGCTCTAAGCTGTGACACAAATTGTGTCAAATGGGATATTTTTCAAGGCAGCGCCTTTATTTGCACATTACAATAAAAAGATAGATTTTTATCTGCTCACTGCTTTTAGCAAAACATCCACACAAATATCACCTTGCCTACAATGCCCTATGATACAACAATAGGACCCCTCTTAGAACCAGTAGGTTTGGCTTCTTTAAAGAATATTAGGGAACTAGGCCAGCTATTACTGCATCAAAGCATGATGGGATGCTAATGCACACATAACATATATGACTCATTTATTTTGTCATTTATATGCAATTTTCTGTGCTCTATGGTACAAATGGTTATTTCCAGGTATTAAACAGATAAAGCTTTATACTAAAACACACTCAGAGCAAGAACTTCACACAAGGAGTAATGCTAAAATATAGAACACATAGGTTAACTCTGCACCCTCCTACTCATGTGAGACCAGAAACATATAATCCAATCTCATATTTCCAAAAGGGAATCAGCCTTGAATATAAGCCAAGATAAACTTGTAGCAAGGTAGCAAATAAGGGCATTTCAAGATAACACCTTTCTCCTTTGACAGCCCTACTTTCATCCAGACAGAACATTGTCATAATAAATCATAAGTACTGTGTTGTGTGTAGCTAGTTGCATATGAGAAAAGTCTGACTTCAGGAACATTCTTACTAACAACATATTTATAAATCAGGATTGATTGACATAGCCAAGAGCACAAAGATTAGCCAAGGAGTCATCATGTGGAACAGAATCCAGGCCTGTACAGTATAAGCACAAGTCCAATACTTAATCACTCTTACTCAGATTTTAGTTAGCACTTGTGAAAACACAATTAGTTACAAAATGAACCATTATGCTATTATCTTACAGTCATTTGAACTATGATTCAGATGTTGGATTTCAAAGCAATTTCCTTATATACTATTACAGGATATGAGTTATACCAGTGACTTCTGAGTTCTTTCTGACTTCTGAGACCTTTCTGTCCTCTTGCTCTTAAGATTTTCAATCTCTTATACTTTTTGTCTGTGGCTACTGACATAGTATGAGCCATTTCCAGACACAAGTGCAGTTTGCAAAGTGCACCATTATGCATCCTCACACCAAGTTGGGTCTGCCTTAATTGAGGCTAATGCACAAAAGCGTTTATTCATTGGCGTGAGTCTAATAATTCAGAGTTCGGGGATGTGCCTACTGATACAACTCTGAAAACCCTGGATCTACCAATAGAGTAGCAGTAACTCTCGGGTTCCCCAGGGTCAATAGGTGCAGTTGTGGACCATACATCAGAAGAAGCAGTATGGATGCATTGGCAACCATGTGAAAATGCAGTATGCATTCTCCATTGTGTCCATTGTAGAACACCTGCACTTGTGAGTGCATTTGTAAACTTGCCGGAGCGAAATAAGATTTGCTCATCTCAAGGAGCCCCAATAATCCCCAAGCATGGAATTTAGGGTTTCAGTATCTGAAGCTAGTAAATTAATTATTGAAGTTTAAAAAAGGCTTCAGTATAAGCCTAGACGTTTTCCATTTTATGTTTTTCTTTACACCTAAACAGTCAGATTTAATAGCAGGTTGCACTGGGTATGCTTAGAAGAGTATTCCATAACATGATCTGTATATGAACAATAAGCACAAAAGTGCCATTTAGTCCCCAATTAAGTCAAGCGTCTCTGTTTTGTTTCATTAACAAACACAAGAGAACATTTACGAAATGCAAGGAAAATAAATTACCTAAAATAGCACCCTTTTTTCTCTAGACTTTAGAAAGCAAGTGAATTGTCAGCAGATGTGTGGGCTTTGGATAAATCAATAGCAGCTGTAGCATCTTATGAATCATGATACCACAATGTTAACTATATTTGCAGATGTTAGCAACATGCAGCAACATCTATATCTGTCAGAGAACCACGGCCGCCTTTGTTAATGTTTGCCGTCCCAGCACTAATAACGCTGCTACTGTTCTCTTCATTCCTGGAAATGGGGAGGTAATGTAGACTGGAAAGAAAAGGAGAAAATACCCATTGCATTTTTAAGAGTTTGCTCACATTATTGGAATCGGATCATGGTTACTATAATAGAATTTTGTCTTGGCAAATTTTAAGTTGTCAGCTAGCAGGAGACAACATGCTCAACTCTCAGACAATTAATTTTTTCTCTTTGCCAATCAACTTTGATTTGCTCTTGATCAACTTTTTGTTTTAAATGTCCAATGTCCTGACTAACAACGCCTGTTTTCAGAGTTAAAACATGGCAGGTCCCACCACAAAGAACAGTGGACACTGGTTTATTGCCGTTTGAATCCTCTAAAAAAATAAACCAATAAACCACTATTATTGGACCCCAGTAGACCCTGATATAACCCTGGTATAGCTGGGTAAGAAGTATATGACAATTGCCAACTATGATGTTAGTTCTACAGTAATGCTTGACAATAAGTGCATGAACCTCTAGGGTGCCTGCTGTCCAACTGGAGAATACTTGATTTTCAGGAAACATATAAAGTGCCTTCCAGTAAAGTAAATAAGTACATATAGGGAGGGTCATAATAACATCTAAAAATATTACATGCAGTGTATTGGCCTGTTGTTAATATTTACAAAGGGAACACATAAGGGAACAATCCTAATTCAGATTTCAGCCCCAGTCCTCCAGTATCCGCATCTCGTTAGCTTTTGGCAGTAGCATATTCTGTAGAACATCACTTTTCATGGAATAAATCAATGACGGAGTGCCCTTCAAAGCATTCACAATACACAGTGTGCCTGCTGACAATGGTGTACTAACATGTTCCATAATCTCAAGAGAAATCCAATGCCAAAAACTATATAAAAAAAAAAGTTCTGTTGTTATAAAATTATGACAGTAGATTGTAGACAAGCGAGATGATCATACTGCTTGAGTTCTGTGCAGCAAAAAGGGAAAACAAGGAAATGTAAAAACTGGGAAAAGAAGAAGTTTGACATCCTCAATGAATAAGGCACCACTGAAATGTCTTCAGCAAACTGAAACCTAACAAAAATAGATATCTACCCATTGATTATTTTGTGGAAATTCTTTTCAAATGATATGATTTTAGTGCACTTCTTCAACTTCTACTTCTTCAACAAATGCCAATACAGAGGGAACTTTCTTCAAGTTCTGCTTCTGGGCAATTTCATTATCAGTGAAAAACCAGTAACCTGTGATTGAATAGTCATTTGTAATGCTGAGGTATATGCAGAAACAGTAAAGAAATTTGCCTCCAATGCCAACCACACACCTTCATGTTCTTCCAATCCTTGGCTTGCTCCATGCCAATTGCTGTCCCTTGCAAATATACAAATCTGATTATCGCTGAGAACCTGTAGTGCCTGAAAATTTGCCGAAAAGACAATCCACAGGGACATTGGCAATTTACTAAAAGGCATAGACGACGATTCGCTAGCGAAAGAGCTCAGCGGTAACAAAGTTTTTCGCCTTTCGCCAAACGAATTTTCTTTCAGGCAAACGATAGTTACTCTGCAAATTAATCAAAGTGTGAATTTTCCACTACGTTATCCTTTTCGCCAGAGAATGCTTCACCAGGTCATTAATAAGATGAAGCTACATCCTCCTTAATATTATGTCAGTGACATCATATCCTGCATACAGAAAAGTCATAAAAAAGGCAAAACGCTGGCATTTTTTCACATTTTAAGTTGTAACTGTTAAATAGGTACATATATTTATATATATTTTTTTTTTAAATTTTTTTAACCATTTGAAGCTCATGCCACATTTTTTTAAGGACTCATATCTAGGACAACAGAGGATCTCTTTTGTTTTGCTGCCTTGGATATTTTTAATAATAAGTGGCCACTTCAAGCAATTTCACCAACATCACTAATAAAGACATATATATGACCTATATGTACCCACCCTATTTAAAGTGACGTAAGCATGTTAACAAAGTATTGGTAGGTAGAAAGAAACGCTAGCAAAAGTTCCCTTTAAAATGCCAGCGCTGAAAATTTTCACTGGCGAAACTTCGCCATTGTTTATCTGCGAAGTAGTAACTTTGCATTTTGATAAATAAGCATATGTGCTTCGAATTAACGCCCTTTAGTAAATTTGCCCCAGTGTTTAGATTTAGCAATGTTCAAGGCTTCTCTCTTTATTATAAGCATTATATCGTTAACCCCATCTTTTCATTTGCTAGATTAAAATGATGCAGTTATATAAACCATGGCATTACATAGTGATGAAAGACGACCAAACACAATCCAGTTTAATAGTAGACGAAAGTAATGGCAAGACAGCCTTCGTTACAAAAGAGTAGGTGGCATCACAGAGATGGGATCCTGGGAAAGTGGTCTGTATCCTAGGAGAAATGTGGGGTAGCTGGAATATCTAGGATACATCTGGAGAGATCACAAGTATGTAAATGATTTGGGCCGCAAGCTTAGAATAGAGACTGTTTTTCTACATGGCAATGCACTGATAGACCAAAAGTCATATAAATGACACATTTAAACTAAAGATGGTGTCTGTTTTCTGTACATATAATGAGCATTCTGTAATTCATGGATGATTTAATTGTAAGCTGTCTGGCAAGGGGACTCAATTTCCTTAAATGTGTCTATGTACAGAAATACTAATCTCTGTTCATATATTTTACCAGCAAATAATAGGCAATTGGCAAATGCAATGTTTGTTAATACATTATTCTAGCGATACACGTGAAAAGATACTGCAAATATTTCAGAAAATAGAATAGTTGGGTTCCAGTTGGTCCTGGCCTTTCCCCTTGTTTACTGACTCAGATGTTTCAAATAAAAATTAAAAAGGAGAACCCACAAGATAAGGAAATGCTAAGTCGATCCATATGCCGTGCAGCTTGCATTGCTATTTAACTCCAATGATAAAGAGTCAAAATAAAACAAAGGGCGAGTGTTGAGGGCAGGCGGAGAGGACAAAGCTGGAGAGTGGAGGCATGCCCTGCAGCTGCACAAAAGGGAATGGCCGGGAGAGAAGGGGAAGCATTGGAGAGGGGGGAGGGAAAGGGAAAATAGGCAGGGGGTAGGGAGGGGGGTAGAAAACAGCAAAGTTGCTTTCCACATGGCTGCACACTGTCTAAAGGTATCTCCACTATTTTCTCACAGCTAGGGCCTCCTGCTCTCTGTCACATTTACTGTCACTGTAAGAAAATAAACACATTAAAGCTGGGCCAGCTGAACACATGTTAAAGAGATAGACACTCCAGTCCCATCATAATCATGGCACCTACGTGCAGCTGCAAATTCAGAGAAAAGAGGACCATGGATAACACAGCTGACACCTCAAGTTGGGAAAAAACTATATGCTTCATGGATGTTCCAACTGTGGCCCTCCAGCCAGCAGGCCTGGATTTGTGGAAAGGTCGCCAAGGCCCAGGCCTAGAGCGGCAGGATTTTAGGGGGCGGTATGTTGCCCAACCACACCCATATTGGATCTGAAACACTGGGGATGAGCAGGAGATACAATCGTTTTTTAAATTTACAGTGTGCCAATCCCCATTGCTCCGGTCCCTATGATATAAATTTGCGCAAATAAGGGGATGGGACAGGGGCGATGAATGACAGCGGGCCTAGAGGCGCCTGCTATGTAAATCCAGCCCTTCATATGTCCAAGGAAGTAATGTTCTTTCTAGCCTGCCATCAGGGTTTATTCACAAAGGGTGTCTGTACTACAGAGCAATGTGCTCCTAGAGTGTCAAATGTCCTAGATCCAGAAAAGGACATCACAGGCAAATGGATGAATGCAGAAAAGCAAACTATAAGAGATCATTCCATCTGCTCAGACATCAGTTGGGAAGCCTGAAAAATGACACTGGAAATGGACCTCACTGAGCTATAGATCCTCTTCTGATTGGTCTGCTTAAGGCCTCTGTGTGATGCAGCCATTGGCCTGAGGATTGGATCAGGTCAATTTAGCCATCACAGAGGAAACATGACAAAAGTCAGGTCTAAAAAGTATCAGATTATTAAAATCATATAACAAAAACATAACATCAAACAATATAGCTATCATTGCATGGCATGTCTTTGCTCATAAGGCTAAATAATATGGTCAGGCGGTAAGGAAGGGTTGGAAAAACACAATAATCTGCTCTTGTGAACATTCATTAGGACTGTTTTCTCAACTCAATCCCAGTTTATCACTGCTTGACAAATTGCTGCCATAAATTGCTGATGAGATTTGGATGCAAAATAAATGTACATGAAGGCTGAGCTATAATTATTTATTTCAGAGGATGAGGCAGACCTTGGGAGCAGCTTCTTCCCTGGCGTTCATAAAGCATGAATTGCCTGACATCTGTATACCGGTATATAGATACATTTATTGTGTAACAAGCAAGACCCTTGGAGTGTACTTTGAATTGTTGTTTAATTATCTTAATGCAATGTGTACTTCCTTATATATATATATATATATATATATATATATACATACAACATTTAACTTGGACATTTCCAATTCAAAGTCACTTTCTATATGAAGCATTTATCATTTAATTATAGTTACAGTATAGTCTAAACGCAGGCCGAGAAACAGTCAAACCACTTGCCTTAGCCCACTGCATGCATTGCATCTGCCTGTGTGAAGAATTATGGGGCGGATTTCCAGAGATCTGCTCCATGTTTCTGCAAAAAGCCCAAAGCTGTGCTTGTTAGTGCACACAATGGAGCAGGTTAAGGCCACCAGTTTGGATGTTTCTCGGTCTAATGTTGATGTCGGCCTATGATCCTAATTTTGGTCCTCAGCCAAAAATATGGCCCAATTTAGCACAGTGCAAAGGGCCCAAATCAGGCAAAGATTGAAGAGTTTGAGGCAGCTGCTCTTCTATAGTCTTCTATTAATTTCTACAATTTGTTTTTACTGTAGCACTGGTAATAGAGACTCCTAATATTGATAAGGAGTTACAGGTATGGGGCCTGTATTCTGGAATGCTTAGGACCTGGGTTATTCCAGGTAAAGTATCACCATTCTTTAAATCATAATTTAAACATTAAATAAACCCAATAGGTCATTTATAGGATTTAAATGCAGTGGGAGTAGGGCTCATACTCGCTATTTTGGGCCAAGTTCTGATTAGACCGTACACCCCTCGTCCCTTGCTTGTCAGTGCTCCTGAGCAGAAACAGAGGCACAGACCCCAATCCAACCTGACACTCATGTTTAACCCCTTGTGAGAGAAGCAATGTTCCATGAAGGGTTAGATGAAAGAAGGAACATGGCTCATGTGACATTTAACAGGCCATGCGGTAATTTAAATTTCGAGATCTAAGGTTTTTCCATCCTGTGTTTATTTTTACAGGTAAGGCTTTCATGCCTAAACTACAAATGCAGATATACATGGGCCGCTGGCGCGGTACTGGGTTTAATCACTGTACTTGAAAATGGCTTTGAGTGTTAGAGAACACCCACCCAGCGAACAATTGTGTCTTAGGAGCAAGAATCGTGTGAAAATAACACATGCCACAGTTTTTACATGATTCCCATTGATATCAAACAAAGATGGTGGTTTGGGGCAATTTGTTTCTTAGTTATGAGTGTGGGAAAAGCAGATATAGGGCAAAACATGTCAAATCATTATGTGTGCTAAGATGTAGGCCTATGACATGTCACTACTGTTGGCTTTTGCACCAGACATGCCAGCTAAGTCCCATGTCATTTGGATGATAATGATTCACTCCTGGCATGTATGAGGCCTCCAAGAACTAACACGGAACTGGGTTTTAATCAGGGGTCTGTTTGCACCCATTGTGCCTTTCTCCATCGTCAATTGGAAGGCCCTGCTCTGTAAATCATGCTCTTAACCTATCACATTTATTTTCATGTGTCAGATTTACACCATAACAACCAATCAATGGTACTCATTATTCTAAGTGCACTAAACTGATTAAAGCTATTGGCTACTGCCAGTTGGCGCAAGTTTCATGTGGCAGAACCTGTTCTACATACAGTAGCTCCTAGTTTAGGCTAAAGTCCACTCATGATAATGGGAAATGCAAGCAGCTGGGAGTGCCACGGGCTTCCTAAAGCCACAGCCAATTACCTAATACCAACCAATCAGATATTAGCTTATATCATTTTAACTGCACTGTACTAGGCAAATGCAAGGGCCGAAATTTTACTGGGTTGAAGGAACAATAATGGAAGTCAGTGTTGACCACTCCCAGTTTTTAAACCACACCCACTTTAAACCAACCCCGTGTTATCACAAGAACTTTTAAGACTATACCATTAATGGTGGTAGCACAACAAAAAATCAAATGGTTCAGCTATTACTCATCTCTCATATGTGAGAAAAGTATATTAAGACATACACTTAAATCTATATGACTCCTCCTCCCCTGTGGATAGCACAGTAACCCTCAGCACATGATTAAACACTTTAGGGTCCCCCTAACAACTATTTTGTTTGCTAACAAACCCCTAAAACAAACCCCCTTGAGGCTCATGTCCCACAGGCAGAGTATGGCATGCAGAGGCAGTGTAGAGTAGGAGAAGCAGAGTAGGGCAGGCACCACTGCCACAATGGGTTTATGTAGGGTTTTTTTGGGTTTATGGTGGTGTCTATGGGGAGGTGACAAATGTATTATTCTACAGTTTTGGAGCCTACCTTTTTCTATTGCCCAAGCTCCCTCAACCCCAAATTCTAGCCCTGCCTAACCAATGACTGCTACCCGCTGATGTGGAAAATGAAAGTAAAATGAGTCCAGACTGCTGCTTTGAGTCCCTGTCTCGGGTTATTCTTAACGCTGAGTGAATGCAAGTCTTTTAGAGAGCAGCACAAAAGCTCCTCATTAACTATCATTACTCAGATGTGGGCTCAGTAGAGCTGTCTGTACGGGGTGCAGAGCAACAGCTGTCTGCAGAGGCAAAGCAAAGAAAGGACATTGTGCCACACTTTTATCCCTTTTCTGGGTAGGGGCTGGATAGCCAGGCAAAATGGCACCAGTAGCACATTATATCAGAGCTATACACATGAAGTATACATTGTTGCACAGACTGTCCCACAAATGAATCAATTTGCCCTGCTACATGTAGATAGCTGCAGATAATTCCTATAGCCAAGCACAGAGGATTTGGGGGAGCTGTTAACCTTAACAAGTAACTTTACAATAATACATGATGGTATAGAAGTCAGACAACTACTGCTATAAGGAATGTTTCTATTGTGCCCTCCAGCTCTATTTGTCTGCTGTCAGTTAGGGTCAGACTGGGCCGGCAGGACACCAGGAAAAAACCAGCCCTTGGCGCTTAACATATACACCTCTGATTGGGAATCTTACTCCATAGCTGCATTGATGCAATCAATTAGGAACTTTACCTCCTATTCACACATATTAATTGCTTTTATAATAGTTCTTTGTCTTCAGTTAGTTTTCAACTGCAGCACCCATCACCCTTTGCTAGCACCAGTGTACTCTCACATTCCCTGCACCCAATCCAAGATTCAGGCCTTAGACTAACCTTTTACTTCTGTGCCTCTAACCATACTGGGAAATATTACAGCATTCTTCTCAGTAAGGATTTTGCATTCCCAGACATCAATAAAGAAGACTGGACATAAAACAGTAAAAACGCATGCAATGTGCTGGATTCTTCCACTCACTCTTGGGACTGGAGAAACGAAAAAAAGATGATGAACTGCCTGTGCGAAGCCGCTTTTACTACTGCTTTTGTGTCGTGTGGATTTGGAGATGCCATGCCGCTTCACTGGAAAGCATTGCAGGATCACAACACACCAAACTGATTCAAATGACTGTGATGTAACAGAAGGGTGGAAATGCGCATAGTTAGGGCTATGGCACATGTTGAAATTAGTCACCCACGATAAATCTGCTCTACCACAGGCGAGTCTACTGATATGTGGTTTGAAATATTTTATTTGGTTTTCACAATAAACCATAAAAATCAATATGATAACAAATAGTATGCAGAATAAGAAGATTACTGATATGTGAATATGACCCATTTTGCTCCGTCGAAAATTTGCCAAAATGCATTGAAGTCTGTTTGTTTTTTTACCCATTGGAGCCTATAGGCATCATTTTCGTTGCACAACTTGTTGAAAAATTCAATCTCGCAAAGGTTTCTTCGCAAAGGCATGTACACCCAAAAATGACATTTTACCTACTTAAAGAAAATGTCGTTCCAATCAGCAACATATGTGTATAGAAAACGGATCTGCACACACTCTGATTAATGCAGTTGGGGAGTATCCCCTTTTTATTTAGCCACCAAGGGGATACTCCCGACTGCATTAATCAGAGTGTGTGCGGATCCTTTTTCTATACACATACGTTGCTAAGGGACCCGGCCGGGTCAACGGAAGAAACTCACCACCAGTTGCAGGATTGGTGAACTACAGGTGTGCGGTAGGAGAAATTACATTGTTCCAATCAACAACCCATTATACATTCATATGACTTTTTAATGGTCTCAGATTTATTTGCCAGCACCCGTCTGTACTTCTGCGTCTTGAACCAATGTAATCAGAAGTCAGCCTTGCGTTCTTCTCACATTTGTTCCCAGGTGGCTACTGGTACATTGTTTCAAAAGTCAGAACCACCTGAGCAGAGAAGTTTTAAGGGCTCTTACACACGGACGGTTTTACCTGCGATCCATTGCGTTGCGCTTTCTTCCGTTCAGCCGCAGGGGAGCGCAGGAGTAGACAAACTCAATTATTGTGAAGGGGGCTGTACTCACACAGACACATGTATGCTCCGAACGCAGGTGAAATGCAACATGCTGCGTCCCACCTGCGTTTGGAGCTTACATGTGTCTGTGTGAGTACAGCCCCCTTCACAATAATTGAGTGTGTCTTCTCCAGCGCTCCCCTGCGGCTGAACGGAAGAAAGCGCAATGCAGGGGAGCGCAGGTAAAAGTGTCCGTGTGTAAGAGCTGAAATTCACAATGACAGTTACGAAGAAATAGAAATATACATTGAAAAGTTTTTTCATTAGGCAAAATGTTATTTTGGTTTTTGAGTAGGGAATGTTAAAGACATTTTGGTACAGACATTTTAATTGCTGCCATTTTCATGTAGCATTTAGCACCCTGTCCAGTATGTACAGGAACATTTTTAGGAATGCATGTAATGAAACAGCCTTATTTTAACAGCACAAAGGCATAGAAGATTATATTTAAACATATGAAAAGCATCCTAACGTTAAGGTGGCCATAGACGTGCAGATAAAATTGTAAGAATCCTCGATTTGTACGATTTTCAGACCATGTGTGGAGAGTCCCAACATTTTTCTTACCATGGAGATTGGTCGTTTGACAGATTAAAAGATTACTGTTGCTAACGATAATACCTCTGCATGTATTGCCGATCTGACGATATCAAAGGGAGCTTGTCACTAGAATTTGTCGGGCATAACTTTGGTACGAATGCTGTCACAGGCAGGTTATTGTCTGATTTGTTCCATTTGTTCCTTTTACTACTTTATTTGATCTGAATGGATAGTGGCAAGTCGGCACGGACCATCGTTTGTCCAATACCAAGGCTATATCTGCACGTATATGGCCATCTTTAGGCAGAAGGACTAGCTGGAGACTGGGATTAGATTTCGACAACTGCCCTTTTATAATGAAAAACCAATCCTCCATCTTATTATTATCTCCTCGGTGAGCACACATTTATTTCTAAGACTTGTTGGTTCTGCTCTACACCCTTGGGAGAGGCTGCATGTAATTTGCTATTATACCATTTTCCTCCTTGGAGGAAAAGTCCAACTGACAAGTCAGCTTTCACTTGTGCAGCCTTTCAGCTCGCAGCATACAGAATATAGAGCATACAGAATATAGAGCATACAGAATATAGAGCATACAGAATATAGAGCATACAGAATATAGAGCATACAGAATATAGAGCATACAGAATACAGAGCATACAGAATACAGAGCATACAGAATATAGAGCATACAGAATATAGAGCATACAGAATACAGAGCATACAGAATACAGAGCATACAGAATACAGAGCATACAGAATACAGAGCATACAGAATACAGAGCATACAGAATACAGAGCATACAGAATACAGAGCATACAGAATACAGAGCATACAGAATATAGAGCATACAGAATATAGAGCATACAGAATATAGAGCATACAGAATATAGAGCATACAGAATATAGAGCATACAGAATATAGAGCATACAGAATATAGAGCATACAGAATATAGAGCATACAGAATACAGAGCATACAGAATACAGAGCATACAGAATATAGAGCATACAGAATATAGAGCATACAGAATATAGAGCATACAGAATATAGAGCATACAGAATATAGAGCATACAGAATATAGAGCATACAGAATATAGAGCATACAGAATACAGAGCATACAGAATACAGAGCATACAGAATACAGAGCATACAGAATATAGAGCATACAGAATATAGAGCATACAGAATATAGAGCATACAGAGCCGGGAGATGACAGCAAAGCATAGAAAACCCAGTCGCCAGCACCTGAAACTATTACTACACAATTTCCTGTTTTGTTACCTTGTTTATCTTT
Source organism: Xenopus laevis (assembly GCF_017654675.1). Taxonomy (NCBI): domain Eukaryota; kingdom Metazoa; phylum Chordata; class Amphibia; order Anura; family Pipidae; genus Xenopus; species Xenopus laevis. The sequence continues at coordinate 150,509,011 of NC_054373.1, forward strand.
TAAGCCAGCAGCAGATAAAGTTGTGTGTATATTGTGTGCTATTTATTCCATTATAATACACAAGAGCCATGAACATCCTGTACATTATATCCTGATACACGGTGCTTAATGATGTCATTGGTTATAATCGGAGCTAATTGATGTCATTCATGTCACATGACTCACTGAAACTTGTATATTTTATTATTTATCATAACATTGTCTTCGAATTCTATCCATCATTTTGCCATAAAAGTATTTACAGATGCTTTTACATTACCCATCTGATCCCCTCTGTCCCTGTATGAGGGGGCTGCCATATCTGTGCAGCAGGAGTCCGTTAGCATTAGAAACTCTAACTGACATGTTGAGAAGGGACAGTCAGGTTGGCAAAACAGTCAGGTTTAGGAACAATTACTTACAAAAGCAGTGTGACCTATAGGTAACTTTTAATGCAGATTAATATTTTGAAAAGAAAATGTGTAGTGTCAGTATCACTTTAATAGCGCTAACCTTCTCAACTAGCCAGTCATTGCTGCTGATTCTTATGTTGTCAATAAATTCTTTTTTCCAAATCTATTATTTATTTTATTTGTACCCCTGTGTTAGTATAATTAATCATTATATTTTTTCCTACTTTTTGCTTATACTGTAGGTTTTATTGGTTATTTGCTTATGAGCTCAGGCACCTTTCTCCTTTTAGATTGCAAGCTCTAAGGAGTCAGGCATTTTTTTACCTCCTGTACGTCACTACTTGCATGTTATTTGTAAATGTATCTTCCTTTCTATTGTACAGCTCAGAGGAATACGTTGGAACTTTATAAACATGTCTTGCCCTTAATAATAATCAGATCCGTTTTCTGATCTTGCCTCTGTTGTCCACATAAAAAAGCTCATCCACAAAAACACTTGCACATCAGATGGTAGCTGAGTAGCAATGTCCAACCACAGCCCTGCCTGAGTGCATATCATACCCACTATTCACTTTCTCTTATACATTAAAGGCAGGGACCCATTTTTACCAATACACAAACTTAATGATGGAAGTATATGGGTTACAATAGAGAGAGAGAGAATGCAGCAAGGAAAATGAAGTGGGTAATCTACAAACAAAGCTGTAAAGGAGGTCTTAACCCACTAGGTGTGTAGAACGTATTAAACCCACTTCACCTTTCAGTTCAAAACAGCCCTTTCATTAAACCAACACCATGTCTACACTCCTATAAATTGTTTTCATTTGTTTGTGTGGATTATATGTTAGAATTACCTTTTAATATAATATTTTCATGCTGCAAAGAGAAACATCATTTAGATCCATACCATATGCCTGCATAGAAACCAGTGCAGTAGGCAGCCTGCGTCTACATTAACTGCTAATTAGCCACACACACAATGTAGATTTGGTACATATCTGGATTTAAAGAGACATCTTATTCTAATTACACTAATTACACCTCTTTGCTTGAGCATATGTATATGTGTGAGTTTGCAAACACCTAATTACCAATTACACATCAATTCAACCACAAAAAAAGCACAACATTAGCCTTTGTAAAACATACCGCACACTATTTATTATTATCCTTGCTACCGATCTAGTGGAACAGACATCTGAAAAATGCACGGACTGCTTTCAGAAATTCAGGTTTTTACAGGATTTCCAACAGCACAATTAATAGGCAGTGCACTGCATTCTGGATAAATACCAAAGCAGAGCAAAAAGATCCCAAGGTACGAAGTTAAAACTTTTGGAATGTTTTTACATTTCTAAGCAGTTTGAGTGAAAAGGCAGTCTCCTTCCCAGCGGAATTCACACAATCTTATGTAACTGAATCAGTTCCCACTTCCCAACAACTCTTCTTTTAGGACTCTTCTAAAGGATTATGGTTTCATTAATTAATTAAAAAACATGGCTAAAAAGCCCCACAGATAATAATACAATACATTTTTTTTTGTGGGGGGAGGTAATGGCCTCTGTATCTGTAGCAAATTAATACAGAAGTCTTCATTCAACAGTATAATAAACATTTGGTCCAAGCAGACAGGAAGTTTTTGGCAACATTGTATATATTATCAGCTTCAGTATATAATCCCACAGCCTGTTATATTTGCATTACACATTTCATTCATCAAGCGCAGGCTCAGCTGACAATGTGTACTATCTAAAATAGTCACCCGGCTGCCCCTTTTACGCACACCCCCTTGCACAGTTAATGAGGGCTGGAAATTTATTTTTGTGCAATTATGGATGTAAAAAAAAAGGCCAAGTGTCCCCTTAGTTTCAAGGAATATTATAATTTTTTCATCAATAAATTTTGTCCTTTTTTGAACTGCAAAGTGCAATGCTATTATTTTTAATATTTTGTTTATTTCATTTGCACCCAGGCAAATTGAATGTTGGACTTTATTTAAACCCAATAGGCTTGTTTTGCCTTTACTAAGGATTAATTATATCTTAGTTTGGCACAAGCTACTGAGTTGTTATTATTACAGAGAAACAGGAAATAACTTTTAAAAAATTGTATTATTTGGATAAAGTAGAGTCTATAGGAGACATCCTTCCTGTAATTCAGAGCTTTCTGGATAACGGGTGTCCAGATAACTGTTCTATATCTGTATATATATACACACACACACACACACACACACACACACATATATATATATATATATATATATATATATATATATATATATATATATATATATATATCTATCTTTAGGTGAGGCTAAGCTAGAATGACATGGCTGTAAGAAAGCAGACAAACCCGTGTTTAATAGCCAGTATACAAACGTAGCTGCAATCATTTAAATATTAAATGAAACCTTTATTATCAAAGTTAAACTGGCCATACACTGGCCAATAAAAGTTAGCTTAGCATCCCCTTTAGTCGGCAGCTTATAGGCCTGTGTATGGGACCTTCCTGACAGCCTGTCCAATGGATTTCTGTCTGAAATTGGACAGACATCTATTGTTCAGATTATGAAATAGGACTGTAGGACTATGTTGGCATGTTGGTGTGTTTTACTCCATAATGTGACTGCATAGGCTGGCAGTATGATCCAATTGCTAGCCTGGGGGCCTCGGATCGTTTCCTTTTTCCGAAGTTGCCTCACAAGGAAACTTTGGGCGACTTCGGAAAACATAGCGCTCTGAGTGCCATCCTGCTGGTGATTTCGATTCTACCCAGCGGGGTATTCGAGGAGATTAGTCGCCCGAAGAAGAGCTGATTAGTTGCCAGGCGACTAAATCTCCACAAATGTTCCCATGTGTCTCTGCCCTAAATGTATGTATTTTTTAGGGAAAGGTTAGAGTTTAGGGAAAAAAAGACACTATTTTTTTTCCCAAGAGGGGAGCTCCAAGGAGGGTGGGGTTGTAGAAAATAGGACAAAAATATATAATATATCAGATGGGGATTATGGGAGTGGCCCTTCCAAACCACAAGGAGGGTCACAGGTTGGATATCCCATGGATAAAGAGCCTGGAATTCCTGATCCAACCACTGTAGATTGAATTGGCATTTGAATTGTATTGCAGGAGTCCTCTGACACCCAGGAAAATAACTACATCAGTGCACTGATACAGTTCTCTCCCAGTGGATCCCATTGTGATCCTGTGACCAATGAATTGGATTTGGCCAAATCAGTTAAAGATCATCAACTTCACTTAATGAGTGGATGTAACAGTGTGCGCTTATTATAGCACTCATACAGCTAGATATGTAACCATGTAGAGCACCTATTTACACACTTCCCAGATAAACAATGTATTTTCTTCAGTTTCTTTGTCAATATGTACATTTCACCTTTCAATAGCGATTAAGTCAGCCTAATTTTTTTTCAGCTTTCTGAAGAGAACAGCTCAGCTGGTTACAGCATCTGTTGTATAAAAAAAGAGCAAAGTCATTCTGGTGGAACTGGCTGCATAATGATTTTTACACTATCAAAGCGGTGCCACCAAAACGCTGCAAGGGAGAAGTTATGAAAATATTGATTTGTGATTGCTTGCTGTGCAGTCTCGGGGGGAAGGAAAGGGGAATTATCATTCTGACCATCGCTCACATCAAATAATTCAGCAGGAGGTGTGGAATCTGCGTAATCTCGGTGACACAGTGCTACAGAATTCCAACAGGACCCATATAATAGGCCCTGATATAAATAGATTTCACCATGTGTGCAATAATTGGAGAGTTAATATGAAACACAAGCTCTCCCTGGAGAAAAGTGATTTCTTCCAGACTCACAAGCCTGGCACATTGTAATTATATATGGTTTTCCTCCATAAAAGAAAAAAAATATTTGTGTTTTAACTCAGTTCAGATCTCGTTTCTCGTTTTTTTTCCCCTTTCATGGCTAATTATGCATTTTTGGAAAAGACAAGAATGCTTTATTTTGCCTGGTTCAGCTTACGCAACCCTGCAGTTTATCAACAAGGATTATCCAGAACATGTGATTTAACTCCATCTGTGTCGCTCTGGGTTGCACACTTGTCAGGCTAAACCACCAAAGGGTAACACTGGGAAGAAATGGTTAAAAGAAAAGAGCTACAAGTCACCTTCTTCAGAATACTTATATTTTATGATGATATGTTGTGCTCTTTTTCTGAACATTGCAAGCTACTAGGAACATTTGTGCTTGTATGATCTTCTTGTATGATCTTCTTCCCTCATATTGTTCAGTTAATGTACATTGTAATGTATGAATCATAATAATGTAAACATATGAAAGGTACAAATGTTCTCTGAGTTACGAGTGAACTGAATGCTTGCAATGAAGTATAAACACATTAGCATACAGTAGTTATACCTAGTATATACTGGTCAACTGAGCTTTTCTAATTATCCTATCCTACTTACTCTGACTATTCTGGCTTGCATATTCAGCCATTCTATCCCACTACTTTTTGCCAATCTAACCAGAACATTCTCATGCTTCTGTACCACTTATTTTAACCATTCAACCAACACATTCCTCTGACTCAATCCCAGGCATTCTAATCATTCTACCCTAGAAATCCCCATTATTATACAAATGCTTTAGTCATTATTATTATTATTTAAATTTGTGCCATGAAAATGTGCACATTCTAACCCATGTTTTACCATATATTCTGCAAATTCACACCCACTTATCTTCTGTCAAGTCCAGTCTGGATTCAAACCCTGGACTGTTTGATGATCTGGTTGAACATTGGTCATTTTAGCCTGTATTTTAGGTCTTTTTGTTACTAGTAGCTAAATAAGCATTCTCTGCTTCCTCTTTGCCACAGTTTCAGACTCCAATCCCATTAAAGAAAGTGTCAAAATAATCTACCTATCAGCTATCTATATAAGCCTGCCTTTTGCTGCTTTCCTATTCCTGGGTCCCTACCTGGTTCCTGCCTGGTTCTTGGGTCCCTACCTGGTTCCTGATTCCCTCCCTAGTTCCTGAGTTACTTCTGTGGATTTCCTGGTTCTTACTCCTGCCATCTGTTCACCATGAATGGTCCTGCTCTTTTCCTTTTCAGCAGACTTACTCAGTATAACGATTGCAGCCCATCTTTACTCAGCTAGTTTATTCCTCAACACTATATACAACACTTTCATTATTTTATAACACTCATGCTATCTATTCTATCATACACATTCACAGCATTCTATCCCATGCTGCATTAGCATTTACCTCACATATTCTCACCACCCTAAGGGCAGAGACACATGCGAAGATTTGGGGAGATCCGAAAAGCCTTTCTGCAGGCTAGAATCGAAATCGCCTGCGGGATGGCACTCAGAGCTCTTCATTTTCCAAAGTTGCCCGAAGTTGACTCACGGATAAACTTCGGAAAAAGAAGCGATCTGAGTACCATCTCGCCGGTTATATTGATTCTAGCAGCAGGAAAGGCTTTTTGGGGAGATTAGTCGTCCGAAGAAGAAGCGATTTATTGCCAGGCGACTAAATCTCCCCGAATCTTCATGTGTGTCTCTGCCCTAAGTGTCCTATTGTCTCATGATCAATATTACAACCTGTAAATTCTCAGCATTCTGTCTGGAAACTCATACCATAATAGCCAACACATTGCACTTTGAAACCACAGGTATTGGATCCGTTATCCAGGAACCCATTATCCAGGGAGCTATAAATTATGGAAAGACTCCATTTTATCCAAATAATGCAAATAATCCAGAAATTTTTAAACTGTCTGTAATAATAAAACAGAACCTTGTACTTGATCCCAACCAAGTTATAATTAATTTCTATTGCAGGGCTGTGGAGTTGGTACATAAATCCATCGACTTCGACTAGGACTCCTCAGTTTATGGTACCTCCGACTCCTCTGTTTTATAGGAACAGTAACACCAAAAACCAAAAGTGTATCAAAGTAATTAACATTTATTGTTGCCCTGCAGTAAAAACTGTGTGTTTGTTTCAGAAATACTACTTTTGTTTATATATAAACAAGCTGCTGTGTAGCAATGGGGTAGCCATTCAAGCTGCTGGACAAAAAGACACAGGTAACATAGCAGATAACAGATAAAACACCAATGTATTAGAAATGGCTTATCAGTTATGTGCTATGTAACCAGTGCATTTTTCCCCTTTTTCCAGCTTGAAAGGCTGTCCCCATGGCTACACCGCATCTTGTTTATATAAACTATAGTAGTCTTTCTGAAGCAAACACACAGCTTTTACCAGTGCATGCTAACAGTATATTATATGTTAATAACTTTAATTTTTTTGTGTTACTGTGTAATGTAACTTCCATGTTGACTGAAAGAAGTTCAAAACATACAAGGCATTTTATCACATCCAAAGCTCAAAAATATAAACCAAATCCTTTGGTAAGTCTAAAGCAAAATCAAAGTTAAACTACATAAACCTAAAACAACTTATATATTAATTGAACCTGGCTGCTAAATATTATCCAAAATTAACTACAATATTGTTCTTAGAAACAAAATTGCTTCTGCCATACCCTCTTTTATAGAAGCTCTTAAATCTGATTTGATTATTTTCAGTGCTTGTATTTAAAAGCTATTCGGAGCCAGTACATTTTTGGCAACTTCGACTCCAGATACCCAAAACTGCTTCTGACTCCGAATCCATGACACCGACTCACTCTGCTTTATTGGAAACGAAACCTGCCTATTCGGTTTATTAAATGTTTACATGATGTTCTAGTAGAATTAGAGGTATATTTATAATGTGATGTAAAAAAAACAGTGGGATAATTCACCACGCATCACCAGACTTTGCTGTGTAAAAAAAAAACGTTCTTTTTTTTATTGCATTTTTTCCCCCAGAAGCAGTTTAAAATAACAACGACAAATCTCACATTCGCATGGCGTAAAATAAAACGAACCTTGATAAATTTGCCATTTATTTTACACTGCTTTTTACAGCATTTTTTCAGCGACTTTCGTTTAACACAGCAGAATGAATATGCTCCTTTAGGTATGAAGATCCAAGTTATGGAAAGATCCATTATCTGGAAAACCCCAGGTCCAGCACATTCTGCATAATAGGTCCCATACCTGTATTCCATTCCACTCATTCTAATCATTGCCTCCTGCAGATTCAAGTAATTTATATCACGCTTATTATTACTATCCCACATGTTAAAACCATTCTCACCTAAGTACATTTACAGATCTGTTATAAATATTCCACCACTCAATTCTGCATACTGCAAACCTTCATGTTTGCACCCACATTCTTAACATTACATTTCTGCACATTCCAATAATAAAATCCTGCTAACTTACTAACTACCTAACTAACTAACTACCTAACTGACTAACTAACTAACTAACTACCTAACTAACTAACTGACTATTCTATCCCAGTCTGGCTCCTAAAGCAGGGGTGCCCAGTTGAGTTGCACTCCATGCAATTTTCAGGGTCTAGCACCTGAGAGGTGTTATGGTACGTTACCATATTGCATTGCACTAAATGAAAGCAGATGGTGTTGTATTTAAATGAATAAAGCCCACTTCTGAGAGCAATGTTTTAAATCCCGAATAATGGAAAGTAGCAAGTTGGCTGATCTAATAGAACTGTTTGTGGACAATGTTGGGTTTCTGTGATCTACTGGTCATCAGCTCTAGATCTACTGCTAGATAGTAATCTGCCTATTGGGCAAACACATTCTAAGGCAATTGAACTGAGCTTAAACTGTGAATGAGAGAAATCTATGTATATATATGTATATATATATATATATACACACACACACATACACCTATTCAAAATGTAGACATCATAATTCTTATCGTAGTATCAGTAAATTTAACCAGTTCAGAATAATTAGGTATAAAGGAATGGTTTTAAAAGTATTATATGAAGACACTCATTTTTTATTACTTCTGCTCCCTTTCAGATTAAATTCACTATGAAAACGGTCACCAGTTTTTGACCTCTGTTCCTAACTGGGTAACATGCAAGACTTGTGAACGCACAACTTTTCAGCTGCAGAAAGCTGGGCAGTCGTCTATTGTTTTGTGGAGTCACAATGAGGTTTCTCCCTCTCAGGGCTGTGTGAGGCTCCATGTGATATTCGGCCATAAAACTGGTTAAGCCATTTCACTGATCCACACAAGAGGAATTCTTGAAAGAAATGCAGCCTGGAAAAGGAATTTGTAAGGAGTTTACTAAAAGCCTTCCTTTGCTCGTGTGCAGGGCTCTATTCAAACAGATTTGCTCAGCACCCATTGTATGTGGAAAGATGTCTCCTTATTACTTCTGCAGTCACTGCACTAACATGTAGAAAGGCACCAGCGATTAAACACCAGAGATTAAGATGCAGTTTCCTAGTGATTCAGGGGCATTTGTTACTGACTGCATTTATTCATCACAAATGCAATCAATCTAAGCCAAACCAACTATAATGTTGCCATTAATTGACAGTAACATGCCCTACAGAAGTCTCATAACACTGGAAGTGAACATAACAAACAAATGTACAGGTTCTATACGTAGTTTGTCATTTTTTTTTAATTGTATCTGTATTATAATCAGGGCAGTAAGTTAAATACTTGCCTTGAAAGTGTTATCTCCCTACAGAAACATCTGCATTGCCTTATCTCTCCAATTGGCCGTCATCATCCCGTGTGGCTTCCCAGGAGTTACACTAATCAGACTGAGATATTGTGCAAAGCCTGCTGCCTCATACTGTTTATCCAGCTGAACAGAAATCCAATGCATTAGGCACAAGCTTTTTGGATTTTTACTGTCCTACAATGGCCACATCTCTCTTCTTGCAAACACAGCATAAAAAAAATCCATTCACTGTTCCCAATGATGCTCCCCAGTAGAGTCAGCTTTGTATTGCAAATGCACAACTTCATCACCGCCCCATGCCCTGCAATTGTATCAGGTTTTGGTGGTGCTGATAATGCCCCCTTGGTCTCTTTAGCTGATAATAATGGATGGGGACAAACACATTCCAGGCTGGATACCCAACTGTTCAACACTGTTTTGGGGAACAACACACACACACAGGCAGACGGCAGTACAGAGTGATTGCAAGCTCAATGGGGCAATATAACTAAACAGACATAACCATAAACAATGATTAAAAACTTCCAGTAATGCACTAAAAGTAATCTGGATCTTCCATGCAATGAATGGCATTAGATCAGCAGTGTTTAAAGTCCTGTAGATCTGAATGGGAGAAGCAGAAAGCCTGTTGTTGATTTGGGTAAATAAATGATGCCACCCTTACTATTAACCCTTATCGTGGTGCCATTAGGCTGCAAGGCGTTGCTACCCCCCATTGGGGCAGAGAGGCGATTAAGTCGCAGCTGGATAAGCTCAGTGTGCAGCCCGGACCATCAGATCACTAGAATTGCCTTATCCAAGCGCTGTGCTTACCTTGTGCTCGCAGGAACATACTGCTTTGCCCGGGCGGTTGGAGTAATCCAGACTGAGAGCGCAGGGCAGGGCACCGGCAATGGGAAGCGGAGCGAGAGCGGCACTCAATACATTATATGAGACTACAGAGGGAGAGCGTGTGTGACAGCAGCCTGCCAGGGCTGGAATCTCTGCTAGGGCATCCCCCTGCTTCCCCTCCCCCTTAGCACATCCCTTCAGCAATTCACTCCTTCCAAAACTATATTAGCCAGCAGGGGGGAAAAAGTGACCAATCAAGCGTTCAAAGCGCGCGTCCCTTCCTTCAGCGCTACAGTGCGATCATCTGTGCGCCGCCGCCGCTGCCTCTGCTGCTTCTGCTGCTACTGGTGTCCTAAAGGCGGCACATGGGAAGGAAAAGTGTTGAGATGTTATCTGGCCAATGAGGAGAATGAATAGCGCTTGGCCAGAGGTGGAGGGATAGCGGCAGGGCTTACAAAGAAGGGAGAGTGGAATGAGAGAAGGGGAGGAGGAGGGTGGGGAGGAGGGAGGGTGCTGGGTGCTGCTGCTGAGCTCCCACTGCTTCTGATAACTTTAGATTTTTAGCTGTGGCTAGTGAGAAGTAGTGATGATGGAATAAATTCTCCAGACACGAATTTGCTGCGAATTTCCGCGTTTCACCGAAAGCAAATTCATTTGCGAAACTGTGGCAACAATTCGCAGACGAAAAAATGCGGCGCATCAAAAAACAAATTGTCCCGTGCATGCCCATTGACTTTAATGCATTTGGACCGAATAGTCGCACGTATAAAAATTGACACTGACTTCAATGCGTTTCATGAATTTTTCGTGTTTCGCAAATTTTGTTGTAAATTCGCAAAGTTTTCATCAAAGCGAAACGGCACAGATTCGCCCATAACTAGTGAGAAGCTCTGGGGTGAGAGCCCTGCACACAGGCCCAACCAAAGTTGTCCAGATCAGGTACCACAAATAAACAAATTAACCAAAATATTAAATTTCAGTGATGAGTCCCATTTTATGTCATCTACGTGCTCTATACATATAGAATGGCTTTCATTTACCAATAATAAACAATTCTGAGGTTGTTCAGAAAGGGTACTTACAGGTCTGAACTGAGAATCAAAATAATCCCTGACATTTCATTTATACAGAGGCCCGAACAGCCCCCATGGGCCCAATAAAATAAAGACTGGTTATGGCATTTTACAGCAGCCCCAATCCACAGATTATGGGCCTGGCACCCAATATCAGAAGAGACACTTGGGGGGAAATGTAGTGAAAAAGTACAAAGGTTAATGTGGTACAGAAATTTAGAAATGTTCTGTTAGACATGTTCAATATATACATCAGAGATTCCAAGGCTTCAGGCTCAGTCTTTCATTTGTTGTAAAACTGCAACTCCCACATTTGACTGCAACATATATATATAATTCAGCTTCCCTCAGGTGGGGGACCCAAACTTCAGGCATTGCCAGGGCCCCCTCTTCTTTTACTCTGGCTCCTGTTGTAATTGCAATTAGTGTTTAGTGCAGACTAAGTGGCTTCTCAGAGCTCAAGGTGCCTCAAGGTGTAATACATCAACGTATTATTTGATCCATATTTATTGTAAATCGGTTACATGGTTACACAGTAGTTTAGGCTGAAACAAGACACAGTCCAACTTTTGCTAACAGAATTCCTGCCTGTATCTAGCAGCTCTAGCTGGTATAGAGAAGTACTTTGCAACTCTTGCCATGCAATTGGCAGAGTACATTACACACATAATGCACTTTAACAAAAAAATTCAAGATGTGACAGTGGAGTTATTTTATTGGTCAGAATGGGGCCAGTGGCATAACTTAACTTTCTTTTGCCTTTCTACCTTGGCCCCCTGCAAAAAAGATCTTAGGGCCCCATTCCATTACTGCAAATTCCAGCTGCACCCATGAGCATCGTTGAAGTTAGCAGAGAAAGTACGGTTGAATTTTTAATCCATAATGGGGGATCATTAATACATATTGGATGGCCACCAGGTATCCAGTTGGACAGATCCAATTTAGATGAGGACAAGAACTGTCTCCACTCTCCAGTATAATTTTAATTAATAGACACATACGGAGCTTACAATCGTATGTCTGGTAATATATATATATATATATATATATATATATATATATATATATATATATTGTCCAAAAATAAAAGGAAGCACTCACGGCATAAAGGTTGTTAGTAGTCCTTTACTGAATCATATAAACATCTACGCGTTTCGGTACCTCAAGGGACCGTCATCAGGTCCCTTGAGGTACCGAAACGCTTAGATGTTTATATGATTCAGTAAAGGACTACTAACAACCTTTATGCCGTGAGTGCTTCCTTTTATTTTTGGATTTTATATTGAATTGGTTTAGCACCCGGCGAAATGATCGAATGACGGAGGTGAGTGGCGGCAACCAATGGCTTTATATATATATATATATATATATATATATATATATATATATATATATATATATATATATATATATATATACATATATATATATATATATATATAAAAAGTCCAAAGAGGTGCACACCTTCCCTGTCAGTAACTGCCCAGGTGCTGGTAAACAAATAGTAATATATTGTAACAAAAAAAACCGCACTCACAGGACTTCAAAAGAAAGCCGCAAAGGCTGTGATTTATTAATCCGACGTTTCGGCTACAACTCTAGCCGTCCTCAGGAAGACTCTTTCTTTCTTTTGAAGTCCTGTGACTGCGGTTTTTTTTTTGTTACAACATATATATATATATATAGATATATATATAGATATATATATATAGATATATATATATATATATATATATATATATATATATAGAGAGAGAGAAAGGTACTTTCCTTCAGTCCACGTTTTCTGAGGCACAGTAACTTTCCACACCCATTAGAAATTGACCAGGATTTGAACCCATGATTCCCCGAGTTCAGTCCCTTAATGACTGAGCAGCTCCTTCTGCCTATTAAAAAAACAGCCTTGTAAATGGCAGCTAATGTTAGTTATCCTACTATCGTTTATATTTCAGCTCATGGAATTGTAATGGTACTGGATTTATGTTATCATTCAAGGTTTCCCTACAGTACAAGGGGGGGGGGCATTGCAGTTAACCAAGCCTTAGTTACCCTTAATAACACAGTAGCAACCTCCCTTCCAAGCCTATTTATAATACATATATAAGATATGAGTGGGTTTATATGCTGGTTATTGCAGTGCTGAATATTTCATGCCCTTGGATCATTCTGTAAAAAGCCGCGTGCATTCTGTGGCCCCATTAATGTCAGGGAGAAGGGGACCAGCGAAATCGCTTACCATGGAAGAAACTAGACGCTGAATAAATTATTCCCTTCACTCCATAAGTGTTACCTTTCAAATTGAAAAGAGATTGTGCAAAACGGTGCTGAGGTTATCAGGAATTCTTCTTATTATCAGTGATTGGCCAAATACCTAATGGTGCTCTTCCACTTTAATTTAAGTTAGATGGCAGAGTTCTCACCTAAAAAGAATAAATAAACTCTAGAAATAACTTTAAATATATATATATATATATATATATATATATATATATATATATATATATATATATATATATATATATATATATATATAACAGAAGGAGGCTCGCACTCACAGGTCTTGCAAAGAAATAATGTATTAGTCAAAAATAAGAACTCCAAGCTCCTTTGCATAGGGCCTTCCTCGCCTTTTGTACCAGTATTGGTTGTGATGTATGTAACTCCATATGTTCTATGTATGTAATCAATGTGTTTAATTAATTAGTTGTATAAACACATTTACTTTACAGTGCTGCGAAATATGCTGGCGCTATATAAATAAATGTTAATAATAATTATATATACACACACACACACACAACATATTGGTGTTTGTGAAATATTTTCTAGTAATTAGTTGAATCATTAAGCAAATATTTTTATTTTATTTGCTTCTTTTTTTAAAGAACTAGTCGGTCAGGGCTCACTGGTTCAACACTGATCAGATTTAGCCTGGGGTGGCTGCAGAAATGGACTGAAAAATGAACAAGTGTATTCTGATGAGTGAGACACTTCAGATGTTCTTTACACTATTAAAGGGGTTTCTATTAACTTTAAATCCTTATGGCCTGGGTGGAGCTTGGGATGCCGTCATGGATGGCAGGCCACAAACGGCATTGTTCTTTCTTCAGCATCAGCAGTGCTTTAATGTATTCTGCCTATTCAAGGATCCAGTGGATAGTCCCCCTCCAGCTACTTTCCAAAAGTGGATATGTTTTGTTAGGAGGGGCTGTGCTGGGAGGTGGGTGAGATAGACCCAAGCATGGGAGGAGGGGAAGGTAGCAAGAGGCAAAGCAACAAAAAATGAGAGTAACCTAACACCACTAACCAGGAGCTGCCTTCTGCTAAAGGGGAAAATGAGCTCGCTGCCTTTCTAATTTGGTTACCAACAGGACCCCTACCTCTCAACTATCCCTCTGAGAATTCCAGGACAATAGACCAAATTGAGGCACAACCTCTAGGCAGAGTGTGTTGGAAAGAACAGTAGTGTTAAACATTTGGAGGGGTATCTAAAGATAACAGCGTGCAAGGCAATACGCGTGTAACACATGGCTCGCACAAATGAACATGTCAACAGCCTAAAGAAAGATCATAAATATTTTTAAGGCACATTTCACGAAAAAAAGGGGGGATAATTTAGCGCACACTGCCTGGATTTTAGAAATAGCCAAGAGAATAGCACATATGTTGTCTATAATGTAACTGCACTGAGGCTATGCTGTTAATTACACAGAAGGTGCAGTGCCTAAACTAGCTACCTTCATAGATGCCAGTATAGTAATCAGAAAAAGCAAAATAGAAATGCAGATGAGGAATAAAGTACAGGTATGGGACCTGTTATTCAGAATGTTTGGGACCTGGGTTTTTTTTGGATCTTTATGCTCTTACTGACGAGTGGTTGTAGCTGCGTTCCCCTGCGTTCCGTTTTTCTGCGTTCATCCGCAGGGGAGCGCAGGAATAGACGCATTAGGTTTTTTTTTTATGGGGCTGTACTCACACAGGCATGTGTAGGCGCCGAACGCAGGTTGAGACGCAACATGCTGCATTTTTCCTGCGTTCTGCGCCTACACGCGCCTGTGTGAGTACAACCCCATTGAAAAAACCTAATGCGTCTATTCCTGCGCCCCCTGCGGTTGAACGCAGAAAAGCCAAACGCAGGGCAGCGCAGCTACAACCGCTCGTCAGTAAGAGCCCTAAGTCTGCTGGAAGATAGTGTAAACATTAAATAAACCCAATAGGCTGGTTTTGCTTCCAATAAGGATCCCATATCTGTCCTTGGTGAGCCTCTGCCAACTGCTATAGCTCCAGCTGTACCCCCATGTTCATGCGTACACATTAGAAGTTTATATTACAGGTATTAAGGTGGTCAGTGAATCCCTATAAATGTGTCTCTTTCTGACATGCAGTCTATTCGTTTATGTGTGTCTCGCTGATATTTAGAAAATGACGTCCATAGACTGTAATGGGTGAAAAAAATTGTTTCACGTCAAAACTTTATCCAGCAATTTGTTACACGTCAAAAAAAATGTTGTTACCCATAGACTTCAATGCATTTAGTCGAATTTTCACCGTTTTTGTGTATTTTTGGGTCAACAGGTCAGATTCACCCATCAATACTTGCTATTAAAGCAGTCCACTTATGTGACAATAATGCTTCTTACAATTCAGTAGAAGTTGCATTGGAGCCCTTACTATCAGAGAGAAGGCTAGAATAAATGAAGAAGGTAACCATGCTACCAGTACATACCTTTCATATATTTTAAGGTCGCATGGTGAAGGGTTATGTTTAAAGAACAAGATCCTTATCAATTCATTTTTGCCAAGCCTAGATTTATGTGATGCTTTTAAGGAGTCCATTCATGGGTGAGACATACCAGCCTACAGTTTGGCAAAACCATTTGTTTTATTTGTTAGTCTCTTACACATTTACAGTACTAATGCTTGGACATGCCTGCGATAGACTTAACTTGGGAAGAGGACTAGAAAAAACAAATATAACCAAGAAAGCAAAACCACTGAACTTTAAAAGTGTATGAAAACTGGGCAAAAAATATAATGCTTTTGTAAAAACATTAGTGGGATTATAAAAATAAAGCGTAATTATGTAATGGGAATATCATTTTAAATGATGTATAACTATTGCCTTTGTTTTACTGACTGTCAGTAAAATTAAAATTGCTGACAGCTGGCAAAACTGCCTATAGGATGTGGAGCATAAGCCTGCAGTTAGTGTCTGATTAGCTCCCTCCGTATGTCTCTTCACTGCCTAAACAGCACTCTGTTAATTAGTAATATTAGAAGACTGCGCAAGATTGGTGTTACACACATTACACACATGCACTTCAGCTTCAACTAGAGAAGAATAAATAGGAAAAAAGGCTAAGCTTTATTCATCCTGTAGTTTGGGTTCTAATTATGCAGATCATCAGATTCTGTATCTGAAAATAGTTTATCTGTTCTCCATGTGTCTCCATGGTTCTCCTTTGAGTACCCAGGTTTCCTTCCACACTTCAAAAACATAGTAACAGGTTAATTGTCTCCTAAAAAAATGGACCATAGTGTGTGTGTGTGTGTATGTGATAGGGAGTTAGGAAACTTAGATTTTAAGCTCCACTGGGGAAGCTACCAATGTGAATGATGTATCATAAAAAAATCCTTGAAGAGCTTCATGTGACCCCAGTGCTCCATTTAGATCCATTATTGTTATTAGCGCATTATTATTGTCCATAATCTTTAAATAATGATATAATCCTAGAAAACCTAGAATGCAGGTAAAGCATAAACTGGTCACTATAAGAGAGAGAGCTTTTTATTATTATTATTATTATTATTATTATTATTATTATTATTAACATGTATTTATATAGCGCCAACATATTGCGTAGCACTGTAAAGTTAATGTGATTATACAACTAAATCATATGAATTACATACATAGAACATATGGAGTTAAATACATCACAATCAATACTGGTACAAAAAGGTGAGGAAGGCCCTGTGCATAGGCATACACTCTAAAGTGCCATAAAGTTTCAGGGAGCCCAATACAAGACCGAGTGTTTCAGCTTACACTTAAATTGTCCCTCCTTTTGGACTTGAAGTTTGAAGTCTTAGATTAAGTTACTGTCTCTAATTAAAAGGGTAGTTTACCTAAAAATGTACTTTTAACAACCCTACCAAGTTGCTTTTTCATTTGCAGGCTACAAAAATAAAAAAATAAAAACATTTAAAAACATGAAAAATAAAACATATTGAAAACCTATGGCTTTGTTTCTAAAGCTAAAAGGGGCAGACAGGGAATCTGATGCTACTGTATTTTTTTTATTTATGTTACCAGTATGCAACACCCTCCATTCACCCTTTGTTGTGACTGTTTTGTAAGTAGGTGTCCCTTTATTGGGGGATAATCTGTGCATTGGTAAAATACTTTAAGGACCTACTGAATGCAGTGGCAAGTTGAGGGTGGTATTTTCTATTCTATTTCAGTATTGAAACTTAGCTTCATAACCTGCAAATCTGCCTGGAAGATAGGGCCAACACTACTAAACAGTGTGCAGACTGGTGTATATTTACCTGAAAAGACCTAAAGTTACTTTATATAAGATTATATACTTATGTAAATAGCATGTTTAGGTTTTTAAATTTTTATTCTAACATAAGCAATGTCACAATAAAAAAAAGCTGAAAAGAACGAAATACCAATGATGGATTTGTTATTCAGAACAATTACAGAATTGGCTCAGTGGTTGGATACTCTTGCAAGGCACTGTGTATGTTCATTGTTGTGCATAGTAATGTGATTTTATATGATTTTATATATTTATTTAAATATTTAATCTGTTATCCAGACTGCTCAGGACCTGGGATTTTCCAGATAAGGGGTCTTTCTGTAATGTGGATCTCCATACCTAAAGAGGCCTATTTATAAAAATTCGAATTTGTGAAGTTTTAGAGTTTTTTTCTACTTCGAATGAACTAACAATTTTAAAAAACTTGAATATTTGCTCATTTATCCGAAAAAAACTCCAATGCCTTGAATTTGTTGAGTTTATAGGCTTAAAAAACGAAAAATTTGTTAGTTTACAAACTCAAAAAAACTTGGAAAACTCAAAATTTTGGATTAAAAAGTGGCTTGAATTTTGCCTAGGACAACTCCCATGAACTCAACAGCTTTTAAAATGCCAAAGTTTTACATTACAGTTTTTTGAGTTTTTTGTGCTTAATAAATACCAAACATTTGAATTTTTGAAAATATAACAAGAATTTGTGAGTTTTTGTTCAAAAAAATTCAAAACGTGGCAAAAAATTTAATCCAAACTTTGATAAATCACCCTCTAAGTCTACCAAAAAAATCATGTAAAAATTAAGGGGGTTATTTACTAAACCTTGAATTTTTCTGGTTTGTGCTTTTTGGGGCAAAAAAATCTATTTTTTCATGGAAAAAAATGTATTAAACCCTGATGCTGCAAAAAGTCTGAATCTGAAAATCTGCATTCTCAGACCTGTCAAGGTCCTGTATAAATCAGTAGGAAAGGCACCTATCTCCATTTTATGTTTTCGTGCATTAGGTTTAGCCCAAAATCCGTTTTTGGGCAAAAAAAAAGCCGAAAGATTTGTGTTTTCGCTCGATTTTAACAAGTTTATCAGCGATCCAATTAAATTCAGTTATTTTATTAATAAATAAGGTCAACTCGAGCATGTGAGTTTGGTTGTGGGTTTTTTTAAAATAAAATATGAGATAAATTTGAATTTTAGTAAATAACCCCCTAAATGAACCCAATAGCATACTATTGGGCTCATTTAGGGGGTTATTTACTAAAATCCGATATATGCCTCCGATGAAGATTAGTTATATCTTAATTGGGATCAAGTACAATGTACTGTTTTATTATTTCAGAGAAAAAGGAAATCATTTTAAAAACTTTTAAAAATTATTTGATTAAAATTATTTGATTAAAATTCAGAACTTTCTGGAGAATGGGTTTCCAGATAATGAATCCCATGCCTGTATCTAATTGTTTCATACAATGTGTACGATAGGACATATTAGTGTAGGTAAAGATAAACATCATTAACATTATTTACTAAAAATAATAATATAAACTATGAATATTTCATACAGTATTTATAAAATGTGAATTGCCAACATATTTGGCAGCGCTCTACAATAAGTGGGTATATACATTGAACATAAAGATTAGGGATGTAGCGAACGTCGGAAAAAAAGTTCGCGAACATATTCGCGAACTTGCGCAAAAACGCGAGCGGTTCGCGAACGGTTCGCGAACCCCATAGACTTCAATGGGAAGGCGAACTTTAACATCTAGAAAAGACATTTCTGGCCAGAAAAATGATTTTAAAGTTGTTTAAAGGGTGCAAAGACCTGGACAGTGGCATGCCAGAGGGGGATCAAGGGCAAAAATGTATCTGAAAAATCTGCCTGTGTGTGCTTGGAAGAGATAGTGTAGGGGGAGAGCTGTTAGTGATTTCAGGGACAGATGATAGTAAGTTTGCTGGCTAGTAATCTGCTTGATACTGCTCTGTATTGGAGGGACAGAAGTCTGCAGGGATTTGAGGGACATTTTAGCTTAGGTAGCTTTGCTGGCTAGTAATCTACTGTTCTCTTTAAACAACTGCCATACGTTGACCTTGTAGGCATTGTTTGCCCAGTTTTTTTGGACGCAGCCACTGAAGCACAGTTGCCAGAAAAAATATGCCATATAAATGCTGAAAATAGTCATTTTTCGCCATTACGTAAAATATATTATGGCTGCTTGAAAAAAGTGACTCCGGTGTTTTTTCTGGAGACGGTAATATTATGGATATTTAGACAGAATGGGAACAAGGTCACACAGCTCGATGGCGGGTTGAAGAAAACAGTGTGCAAATAATGCCTACAAGGCCAACGTATACACTACTACAGCGGTGGATACGGATTACGTAAAATATATGAATGCTGCTTGAAAAAAGTGACTCCGGTGTTTTTTCTGGAGACGGTAATATTATGGATATTTAGACAGAATGGGAACAAGGTCACACAGCTCGATGGCGGGTTGAAGAAAACAGTGTGCAAATAATGCCTACAAGGTCAACGTATACACTACTACAGCGGTGGATACGGATTACGTAAAATATATGAATGCTGCTTGAAAAAAGTGACTCCGGTGTTTTTTCTGGAGACGGTAATATTATGGATATTTAGACAGAATGGGAACAAGGTCACACAGCTCGATGGCGGGTTGAAGAAAACAGTGTGCAAATAATGCCTACAGGGCAAATAATGCCTAAAAGGTCAACTTATACACTACTACAGCGGTAGTAAAATAAAAAAAAGTAAAATAAAAAAAAATGAATATTAAAAAAAAAAATTAAAGTTGGTGCTGCTGAACTACTAGGAGCAGCAGATTAGCACACCAGTCCCACTCCCCAACACTGCTAGACTAATAGCACTGGGCTCTTATAGTAGTAGTAGTAGTAGTAGTAGTAAAACAACAAAAAAATAAATAAAAGCAGTCCTTACAAGGACTACTGTTATTGCAGCAGTCAGCAGATGAGATCAGAAGCAGGACAGCTGCCCACTGCAGCTACATACAGAGCACTGCAGTAGAAGGTAGATTACTAGCCAGCAAAGCTACCTAAGCTTAAATGTCCCTCAAACCCCTGCAGACTTCTGTCCCTCCAATAACAGAGCAGTATCAAAACGATTACTAGCCAGCAAACTTTCAACTGTCCCTGAAATCACTAACAGGCAGCAGCTCTCTCCCTACACTATCTCTTCAGCACACACAGGCAGAGTGAAAAAACGCTGCAGGGCTTCGGTTTTTATAGGGAAGGGGAGTGGTCCAGGGGAGAGCTTCCTGATTGGCTGCCATGTACCTGCTGGTCTGGGGTGAGAGGGCAAAAAAAAGCGCCAACAATGGCGAACCCAAAATGGCGAACGTCGCGCGACGTTCGCGAACTTCCGGCGAGCGCGAACACCCGATGTTCGCGCGAACAAGTTCGCCGGCGAACAGTTCGCGACATCTCTAATAAAGATTACAAAACACATGTTTCTGATACCAGAGGTAAAGAGGGCACTGTCAAAAAGAGCTTAGCTTTATGAGAAAACTGATGATGGTCAAATTTACTTTATCTTCATACATAGACTTCAAACCTCTCCATTGCTCTGTTTAATGTTCCTGCACAGTTAATTTTTTTGTACAGTAAACAGCATTCCGAGTGCTGGGTAGTTTTTTAATTATTTACAGATTAAAACAAATATACAGTATTTTATATTTTAATTTGTATTTTATAGCATATTTTTCAGGATTAGTTATTTCCATAAAACAATCCTTTATAGTATGGACAATTATAGAGCTCACTGAGTAGTAGAAATTGCAGTTTCAGTGCACACACACACACGTTTATCTTTGAGAGTGTAAGGCCATGTAAAAAAACAGAATTAGTGTATTATTCAGTGCAATGGTACATTTTATACCGAGGGGGCAGTCCATCTATACTGACAAAAGTACATTCTTCCTTCTGTTACATTTAACACAAGAGACCACAAGTTCAAACATGGCTTTGTATTTACACATAGCTGCCACAATCAAAGTATTTCTAATAAAACATTCCCCTTTTCCTCTCTATTGACATAAACACCAAGAACTAGCAATGGAGCACAGCACATGGTGGACTCTACATCAGAACACATACTCTACATCATTATAGTTTTTCCTCCAAAATTACTGTACTGAAAATTCACAACCGAGCAACAAATATACATACTGAATAAAGTTCCTCCTCTTGTAAAATATAAGGATATTAAAAGTCCTCTACACCAATCAGGACAGCTAAAGATAGACATTATATTCCAAATCTGACCACCGAATGGGTCAAATTCGATCAAATCGATCGAATCAAATGATTTGAAGTAAAAATCGTTCGACTATTCGACCATTTGACCATTCGATAGTCGAAGTACTGTCTCTTTAAAAAAATACTTCGACTTTGTACTTCGCCACTTTAAACCTACCGAGCTGCAATGTTAGCCTATGGGGACCTTCCCCATCACTTTTCTAAGTTTTTTTGATCAAATAAAAATCGTTCGATCAATTAAAATCGTTAGAATTGTTCGATTCGATTTTATTAGATCGTTCGATCGAAGCTTTTGCGCAAAATCCTTCTAATTCGAATATCGAATTCGAAGGATTTTTACTTCGATGGTCGAATTCGAGGGTTTATTAACCCTTGGAATTCGACCCTTGATATATCTGCCCCTTAGAGTTTCTAATGCTGCTGAAGCACAAATATGGCAGCACCCTCAGAGAGTAACATAGGGGATCAGATGGGTAATGTAAAAGCATCTGTAAATACTTTTATGGCTAAATTATAGATAGCACGCAAAGACAATATTATGATAGATGTAAAAAAAGGTTTCATTTCTGATCTCAGTATCTCTTTAAGGGCCTGTAACCAATCGTGTGCCCAGTGTTCCCCACCCCCTTCAGCATAGTAATGACCTACAGAGCTTTAAAGCAGCTGAGCCCAGCACAAGAACTTACACCTGTCTAAAATATAAGGCATTGTATTCAATATAAACCTTTTGAGAATTGGGTGGATTAGTTTTAAATGTAGACAGGAAAAAAAATCTCTCTCCCTCTAACGACAGTGGGAGATCAAGGGTTCGAACCAGCGGTAGATAAGACTGGCGCCTCCCCATTGTTACACCCTAGGCACGTGCCTCTTCTGACTATCCCTAGTTCTGGCCCTGCTGAAGACATAATTTCTGGCAATACATGCAATCTGGGTACCTAAAAGCATGGTCCTACTACCTGTATGTAAATATGTGTGTGTGTGTGTGTGTGTGTGTCGGAAATACAATGGTTATATCCATAACACTATATTTTTTTCTTCTGTATATTATTAAATCTGAAAATACAAATTATGTTTTTGTTTTGTAAAGATGTAATGTTACCTTGTCCATGAAAATATGTCTCAGCATCTCCTTTTAAAGAAAAAAGATTATTTACATCTCCCAGTAGGTTTCAGGAGCCATACTTGTGTTGTGATGGTTATACACAGATTTTCTGGTACTAATATGGTCTCTTAGTTTGCTCAGTGAATGAAAATATCAGTTTGATCAGTATCTTGTGTCACCTGCCAAATTTATAGGGACAGGAGGCTTTTGGGAATCATTTTGAAAGTGAATAAAGACAATGGGCCAGATTCAATTCAGTTAGAAAAAGTTATCTCGTGGTTTATCACATGAAAGCTCATGAACAAGATTAAATTTAAGGAGAAAAAACTTTTCTCCAAATACAGTTTCAGCTTTTTCCCATAGACTTCCATAGAGTTTTCAGGGGATAAACCGTGAGATAAGTTTTTCTGAATTGAATTGCATCTCAAATTGAATCTCATCCATGACTTTTCACTTGATAAACCTCTATTTAGTTGAATAGAATCTGGCCCAATGGCTGAACAAGACAACACTGAACCTGCAAAGAGAAAATACCAAGTAGAGGTTATGGAAGTCATCTATTTTTTATCAATTAAAACATTCATATCTGTTGTGCAAAAGTACAAATAGAAGGTCTAATAGGCTTTTAATAGGCTTTTTGTTTTTTGTTGCCAATATTTTCAACACCTTTATTTCTGATTTTATAATCAATGAAAGAAGTTGGAGGTATGTGATGTGCCATGAACCACAAGGAGGATCTCCAAAACAATTCTCAGTACGATTGGGAGATGGTCTTTCATGATAACACATGGCACTTTAATCCACAATTCCCCACAATTTCATACAATATCCCACAGCTCTTGATCAAATATACCACAAATCCCTGTAGAGCCCACTGTATAACTAACAGTGCTGCCAAGGTCTCTGGAAGGCTTATAATTCTTTACAATCCACCAGAAATCCCACAATGCCCTTCGAGTCCATCTCATAAATCTAGCGTCCTCAAGGGTTTTATGGAACAACCATATCTGAACTACTGCTTTCCTGCTGGTGTTAAACTTCAAATCTCAGCTGATAGACAGAGGTCACAAGTTGGACATCCTGGGTGACATCCTTTTATCCCTGTCAGACAGAGCACCAACCTTCCTGCATCATCTGGGGCCTCCTCATTTTTAATCTGAGCCCAGGTAAAGAGATTTGAAGATACAATGGAGGAGCCAGATTCAGAAATGGTGCCACCATACATTTGCAGATTTGCTCCAAGCTTATATGTTGGGGCATAGGACAAAAACTGGGCCAATGTAGCACAACTTGCTTTACTTGCCTAGTCCAATATTTATTAACCCTTCCTATTACATTTTTATACAGCAGCACTGTAAAACACAGAGAGACCCTACCCAGCAGAGTTTGCCATCTAAAGTTAATTGCCTAATTGCAACAGATTTAAAATGCCATTGCAAAGCGAGATGAAGCTAACCTAGAAAATCAAATCAAGGATTCCCTGAAAGATTTCTTCAATCTCATGTGTTGGTTATTCCTTGTCCTGAAAAAAGGGGGTGCTAAAAGCAATGTTAGGTCTCAACTTTTCATGGTAAATCCGCACACTGACATTCAATCTTTGGCTTTCAAAGTGATACTGCAATAATAATTCATTTTCTGTTTTATCTATGGTGGCCCATTTCTGCTCTAAACTATATATAGTGGATAAAGTGGTATAAATAGAGATAGATAAAGAAATAGAAATACTGTAGATAGAACGATGATAGATAGATAGATAGATAGATAACGATAGATAGACAGATAGATAGATAGATAGATAGATAGATAGATAGATAGATAGATAGATAGATAGATAGATAGATAGATAGATTAGGCAACATGGTTATATAGGCAGACATGCCTTATGAGAGCGATACATACAAACTGCAAACACCGAAGGAAAATACTATACTAAAGACTTGATATATTCTTTCTGTTGTGGCCATTTCTTTAGCCTTCAGGCATTCTGTACCCTCAGGGAAGACTTGTGCACAAAGATAAATGTGGTGTCAGATGACATGCCCAGATTGTATAGATGACCACAGACAGCATTGGGCTTTACACTGGGAATATATGTAACGTCTGTACAGATTAATTGCACATGTGTCTGTACCTCTTTTGTGCATGTTCAGACTTACCTCCCACCTTAGCCCCACATCACTGCACACTTCCATTAATGAAGAATATTTGACAAATGCAGGATTTAAAAGACAGGTAAACTCGAAGCAAAGTCAGCTTAGCAAATCTTATCATTATTTATACAAAAGTCTGAGCCCGCAGATACAATTTTTTTCTGTGGAAGCGTCATGTACTTTAAGGGGAATAAATGCATTGCTTTGAATCTTCTATGCCTTCAGTTAATGTATTAGTGTAGTTAGCGTATCCATTATTCATGTAATATTAGGTTATTAGATTCACACAAAAATATTTATGGGCTGTCGTTTTACTTAATCAGGCCCAAATGGGATTGTCTGTTGAGTGGTATATTTATACCAGCAATGGCTGTTTATCCAGGCTCATATTTAAAATGTTTTACCATCCATATTCCACATGAAAATTATTAACAGGGGACACAAGAAGGCAAATACATGAACTGGGATTTTTAACAAAAAAAGGTGATATATTGAAACTATCTTTTTAATCAGTTTTGGTCAGTTGTAGTCACAAGAAGAATTTTAGCATAAACACATGTAACAGTTGTCTATAACTACTTCCCATTCAGGAATTCTGGTATGGTATAATTCTTATTCCATGCAATTTCTTTAATGCATGTAAAATATTACAAGAGGATTGTTCTGAGACTAGTTTGGATTTATGCAGCCTAGTTACTATCAAATAAAAAAGGCAACCATTAAAAAAATAACAATTATTTTCTATAAATGGAGACTATGGGAGATGGCCTTCCCGTAATTCAAAGCTTTCTGGATAAGAGATGCCATAACTGTATTGAATATATTCAGAATCTTCAATTCGAGGAGATGATTGCATTATATAACAGTATTTAGAATTCAGATGGACAAGTGGGTGTAAAAGTATAATGACGCACATTACAGGACACTAATTACAGTAAAAAGAAATGTTTTATTTCGAAAATAGTGCACCAGTATATAAAACAGTTGCCAGAGGTGTAACTACAGAGGAAGCAGACCCTGCGGCTGCAGGGGGGCCTAGGAGGTATAGAGGCCAATTGAGGCCCTAATTCATAAACAATTTCAATAAATATTGGTAAAACAGGTCAACCTCTAGACATTTTGGGGGCCTGAAAAATAATTTGCTGTGGGGCCCAGTAATATATATTTATGCCACTGACAGTTGCGTCACCATTCTAGCCACCATCTTGTTTATAAATTACTGCATCTCGGCAGCATTTGCTACTGTTCATGCAAAGCCCTTGGAAATAAACCATAAAAAAAGCAAAGATATCTACAATTGGTTGTGCCACATATAATCCACAAGCCAGTTCTGTTTTCTTGCAGCCCTCAGGGATAAATGTCAGTTGGTAACCATTATTCTCTAAATGTTTCCTGCAATGGTCTTTGAACTCAACATCTCCCAGAAAAGATCAGAATGTGGCAGAGAGTTCTTGATAGCTGCTGTGGATTAGATGAGAATTCCTGGGGTGGAGACCCAGGGAAAGGCCAAATTGCTACACAAAGGGCCACACAAAGTTATCCCACCCAAGGAACTCTGAATCCCATGACACTGCCAACACAACAATTGAACAGCATTTTTAGATTCAAATGATTGCCAGCAATTTGACCAAATGATACTGAACAGATTCCTCATCCATCTAATTGATTCATGATTGGAACTGACCTGGGAAAACCATATAGACACATCAGAAAACTTTGCAAAAATCTATGTCTAAGTCGTTGATTTTGGTCACAATTTATCCAACAAGTTAGGTTTTGCTGCAGTTGCTGGCATATTTTTCCCAAATGAGTTAATTTTGTGTCTAATTGCAGAAGAAAAAGTCGAATGCCAACATAAATTGCATAGCTCCACTCATTTATTTTCAATGAGGCTGTAAAACCTCAGCTTTTTTTTAATAAACTCAAACAGAAGAAGATTGAACATTAGTTTTCTAGAATGATTTGGGATTCCCATTGACTAGTCTAGAAACTAAATTTTTATTTCTATAAAAAAATATTTATAAAAGTTAATTTGTGTGTACATTTCTAGGCCCATCTAACAAAATTCAAATTTGTGTAGTTTTAGAGGCTTTTTCCATCTCAATTAAACTCCCATTTAAAGAAAACACAAATCTCTACTTATTAATTAGATCTGAACATAAAATGCACAAACGAAAAAAAATGCAGAATGAATTTAAATAAGAATACTAAAATCTCGAAATCTTCATTTTCATTTTCAAAAAACCCTGAAAAGCTCTAAAAGCTCAAAGCTAAGAAAGATTTTACAATTGGAAAAGGACAGTTTCCATTGAGTTCTACATGACCTCAGCAGCTTATAGACGGATATGTTTTGTATTTGAGTTTTTTGTGGTTTTTACTCTTATGGGCAGATTTATCAAAGGGTGAGTTGTTTTTCCTGAAAAATTTAGACATTTGATAAATCTGGCCCTTAATACATTTTACATTACATTTTTGTTGTTTCAAGTAATTTTTCTAATACACGATTTTTAGGGTAACTTAAAATTACAAATGGCTCCATATTCTGTACAAGTAAAGTGAGAGTAAAAGGCAAGACTAATATGATAATTTAACATAAAGGGGTGAGATAATTTGCAGCCAAATTGGGGGCAGATTTATCAAAGGTCGAGTTTTACAGGTTTCTGAGGTTTTTTTTTATACCTTGAATGAACTCGAAACTTGAATATTTCTAATTTAGGGCAGGACTAGGCGAAGCGCATGGACTAGGCACCTCGCAATATGACTAAACTCAGGAAGCAACTACATTGATCCGACTGTCGGAAAAAATTCAACAAATTGTAGAAACCTCTTTATTTGGTAATGCACGTCATGTTTCAGATCTTGTGATGCTTCCTCAGGTGCACTTGAGGAAGGATCACAAGATCCAAAACATGTTGGGCATTACCAAAGAGATTATGGACTAAAGTGATTGGTTTTTCAGAGTGATTTCTACAATTTGTGAAAGTTTGCAAGGTCTGGTGGCACCTTACTCTGAAAGTGAACCTCATATACCCGATAAATAAGGATCACATCATCCACAAAGTGTGCATATCTCAAAAAATTAAATTTTTTTTTACAAAAACCCAAGAAATTAAAGGTTTTTTGAGTTTTTGACTTAAAACTATCCTCAAAAAAATAGAATTTTTGGGAAAACACAATTCTAACATTGATAAATCTGCCCCTACATCTAGGTTGTTGAAAATAAGTCCTCCAGGTAGTTTATAGCTTTTTCCAATAGGCTCATACAATAGGGCTTATGTAAAAAGGTGCATTAACATGATCTGTTTAAATACTGTAAATAATGTGGGGAAAGATTTTGTTCCAGATCAGAAGAAATAAGTTGAGCATCTACAGTTTAAAGCCATAATGCACATTCATTTTTTTCTGAAAATAAATTATACACTCCTTATGCTCCAGGGTCAGCCAAGTCCACCAGGGCATTTCCAGAACATGATGACGTTTATTGCTCTTTTCTTCCCTAACCATCATACAACTACCACTAGCTTCTTAATATTGGGTGAACTCACAAGGGTCCTTAGACCTTTCCCTATCAAATACACCCTCATTACAATAAGAAAAAAAACTGGTTGTCCTGATGGCACTGGCTGGTAGATAACGATTAGCCCTAAATCTCTTAAATCTCAAACTTGAGCTTTTGTTGTGGTGTACGCAGCACAAATCCATGGAATGTCTGGCATAAACCTTTTGTCTTCACTTAGGCACTTGACTTGTGGACATTGCAAAAGCCATGAAGGGATTCTAGCACATCAGAAAGAAGAGCCTAATAAGGGAAAGGGAAATGTCCGTGTTTTGGAAAACAGATTCTACAAAAAATCATCTCAGCATTAAATATTTCCAATTGAATTATTTTGCCACTGATAAGGATTACTTAGGATCAAGTACAAGGGACTGTTTTAATATTACAGAATAAAAGGAAATCATTTTTTAATAATCTTTTGCTTAAAGGGATACTGTCATGGGAAAAATTTTTTTTCCAAAATGAATCAGTTAATAGTGCTACTCCAGCAGAATTCTGCACTGAAATCCATTTCTCAAAAGAGCAAACCGATTTTTTTATATTTAATTTTGAAATCTGACATGGGACTAGACATTTTGTCAATTTCCCAGCTGCCCCTGGTCATGTGACTTGTGCCTGCACTTCAGGAGAGAAATGCTTACTGGCAGGCTGCTGTTTTCCCATCTCAATGTAACTGAATGTGTCTCAGTGAGACATGGGTTTTTACTATTGAGTGTTGTTCTTAGATCTACCAGCTGTTATCTTGTGTTAGGGAGCTGTTATCTGGTTACCTTCCCATTGTTCTTTTGTTTGGCTGCTGTGGGGGAAAAGGGAGGGGGTGATATCACTCCAACTTGCAGTACAGCAGTAAAGAGTGATTGAAGTTTATCAGAGCACAAGTCACATGACTTGGGGCAGCTGGGAAATTGACAATATGTCTAGCCCCATGTCAGATTTCAAAATTGAATATAAAAGAATTTGTTTGCTCTTTTGAGAAATGGATTTCAGTGCAGAATTCTGCTGGAGCAGCACTATTAACTGATTCATTTTGAAGAAATTCTTTTTTCCCATGACAGTATTCCTTTAAAATGGTGTCTATGGGAGATGGCCTTCCCATAATTCAGAGTTTTCTGTATATCGTTTCCAGATAATGGATCCGATATCGATATGAAATGTATAATTGCACTTCTTTTTTTGTGATGCATTTTGAGTTTTTTTAATTGCTATATTTTTATTATTATGATTGTTATTACATATTGATAAAGCGCCATTGTGAGCTATACAATAGAAGGGTGTGCACATAAAACTTACAGATAACATACAAAAATACAGCCCATACAAGTGATACAAGAGGCAATGAAGGCTCTACCCAAAAAGATCATTATGCTTTATAGCACATTTACCCAGCACTTTCCATTCGCATCAGTCTCTGCACCAACATTATATTACACAGATAATATGTATATGATTTCAGTTAATGTTTTTATAAATGAACATCGCTGTTCTTAAAACCATTGCCCGACAAAATGAAAGTAAAATCCTTTGCACAGCAAAGCCAACATTTGCTGCAAACAATCTGAGACAACACCAATATATAAGTACTAAACGGGGTCAAATATTAGAAATGTAATGAAGCTTGAGGGGTAGAGCAGCAATTTATATAAACGGTGAAATCTTGATTAAGATAAGAAGCGCAAGGATGAGGTCACCTTGTCATTTAGCCCATTCCCTAAATCACACAACCTGTACTGTCACTGTGGGTAAGGGAGAAAAAAAGTTATTTTTCCCAGCAGAAATCTCAGGAGCCATAAATATTCTCTGAGGCTCGGCTCAACATTACATGTCATCGAAGGGGAAGAAATATAGGCAGGGCCCCAAAATTAACTGCTTTTGTGATCTACAAGATTAAAATTAGTTCCCAGTGTACAATATACACTATTAAAAGTCAAGGGCTTAAAGTGGAGACATGAAAGAACAACATAAAAACAAGTTTAAAAAGGAAAAAGATAGCACATGTGATAAATATAGTATCCTAGCATCTTATTCTAGTATTTTACTACTCATTGTATTTAAAATGAAACCTGCATGGACCCAGCTTTTACACCTTCCCTCTTCCCCAGATCTTTCACAACCCCTTTTTCTAAAAAGGACAAATAGTTTAACAAAAAAATAAGAAAACTGGAAGTTATTTCTTTACAGTCAATATAAATCTTTTAGGCCTATGGCACATGAAAATCGCCACAAACCTCATCTTGCTGTTCCCTCGTACTTAAATGTGGCACTTCCTATTAAAGGGGAACTATCACGAAAATGAAAATGTAATATAAGCTTCATTATACTGAAATAAGAAACTTTGTAAACGATCAATTAAATATTCTGTATTGTTTCTGAAATAATCAAGTTTATGTTCACTATCCCTCTCTCAGGATCTGTTTCTCTTAATTCTGTATGTATCCGATAGGGAGCTTCCTTTCCCAGCAGATGTATTAGAGCTCTCTCTCAAATAACTGATTCCAGTACAAACAAAATCTAACAAAATAACTGCCTTTTGCACAAATTCTGCATGTAGAGAGACAGGATCTCTGGTGATTTTAATAGAGTGAGCTCTAATACATCTTCTAGGCAAAAGGAGCCCCCCTAAAAGATATATTGGATCTAACTATCAAGGAATTTCTGACACCCAACTGCTGAATGAAGACAGAATGAAGAGAAACAGATGCTGAGAGAGGGATATTGAATATAAACTTGTTTATTTCAGAAACAATACAGAATTTTTCATTGATAATATTTAGAAAACTTCTTATTTCAGTGTGCTGAAGCTTATATTAAATTTTCATTTTTGCGATAGTTCCCCTTTAAAGTAACAGGAGCTACCAGAGGATGTTTGTGGCGCTATTAATGTTTTTGTCATCACAAGATGCTTGGATCAGAGAAGAAGCAAATGTTCCATTCGCCTTTATGAATAGTCTCCAAAATAATATTTACATGTTTTCTACATACTAAGTTTTTAACTTTAACTTTAATATTGTAAATATATATAGACTAAGATATATTTATGTACTGAAATTGTAAATACATTATTATTAAATGCGTTATTATTGACATTTCTAATATAAAAAATAACCCTGATTTGCTTGCACTAATATCTGCAATATCTGTATTTACACTATTGTGTGTTAAAATGCAATATTGTTTTCAGATGAACTTACTGGGCTCAAACCCAGTGGGTCATTCTCTGGCCTCTATTTGGGAAATATACTGCAAATATTAATTAAACCCAATAGGCTGGTTTTGCTTCCAATAACGATTATTATATCTTAGCTGGGATAAAGTACCAAGTACTGTTAATTTGAAAATAAATTGGATTATTTGAATTAAATGGAGTCTATGGTAGATGGCCTTCCCATAATTCAGAGCTTTCTGGATAACTGGCGTTCCGGACAATGAATCACATACCTGTAGTAGTAGTAATAGTTGCAGTAGTAGTATTATCATTATTGTAGTTGTCATTAGTATTATTGTTATCATTATTATCATTATTATTGTAGTAGTAGTAGTGATAGTAATAGTTGTAGTATTATGAATATCAGCACATATTTAGAAAGCGACTAGTGATGGGTGAATTTATTCGCCAGGCGCGAATTTGCGGCGAATTTGCGTGATTTGCCACCGGCGAATAAATTCGCAAAATGACTGTGAAAATTCACTGTAGAAAGTTTGCCGGCTTCAAAAAAAATTGTCGCCGGCGTCCAAAAAAAGGACGCCGCGTTAAAAACGGCATCGGCGTCAAAAAACGAGCGTCGGCGTCAAAAACGAGACGCCGGTACAGTTTCGCCCATCACTAAAAGCGACACTATATTCCGTATACACTGAACATCGACCAATAACTGATACAAGAGGTTAAAAGGGCCCTACCCAAAAAAGCTTACAATGAACAAGTCAATAAAACATTGCTCCAGTTCTAGTAACCCATTGAAAACCAGTAAAAGCTCAGTTGAAAAATATCAAATAAAGCATAGACAATGTCAAAAAGTACTTTCCCATAAGCACTGCGTATCTTGACAGCGCTATATAAATAAATGATGATGATGATGATGATGACCTTTTCTCCCCCAAGCTCTTCAATCTCATAAATACGGGGGGTTATTTACTAAACTCATTTTTGAGTCAAAACTCAAATTTTTCATTATTTTTTTTTAAAAAAACTCAAATTTTTCAAGATTTATTAAAGTCCAAAGCAGCAAAAAGCCAGAATCCAAAAATCGTCCATCGCAGACCTGCCAAAGTTATGTATAAGGCAATGGCAGAGGTCCCTATCCTATTTTGAAGATTCTGTGGTCTGCTCTGGAATTAGCCTGAAAATCTGACCATTTCAGGGTTTTCGGGCAAAAAGCTAAAAAATTCGGGCTTTTCCAAAAATCTAAAAAAAAACACAAAAGATTTGTACGATTCGAGTTTTTGCCTAACCAATTAAATCAAGCTTTTTTAAAAATAAACAAGTTTAAATTGGGTATGGTCGTGATTTTGTTTATTTTAAAAATAAGATAAATTCGGATTTTAGTAATTAACCCTCTTAAAGTACATACATTCATTTATGTAGATGAAGATAGTCTTCATTATAACCAATTAATAAATAAATACATTATCATATCCCAAAAATAAATTAGCAGGCTAAAGCTGGCAAGTATTTATGCCAGGGACTTCATTGTACAAGATTTTTTTTGTAGGCAATAAAAATCTCTAACAATCTCTCTAGCCCCACACACACACACTGACATTAACTTCTTTCTTATTTACAGAAAATGTCAACAATTAGCTAGGATTTAAGCCAGTTTCTGAAATGCAGACAGGAAAGGGAAAGAGCCAAACAACATGGAAATCAAGAAAACATTGAAACAATGCTCTGTTCCTCAGCACAAATACATCATCACATGGTATCAGCACAGCACACGCCACACGTGCAAAAAATAATAATAAAGATGCATGATGGAGTGTCACATAACAGGATACTTTAGCCTCTTCCTGTGGTTTTCCTGAAGTTTATTATATACTAATTGACTACAGAGGAACTACTGGAACGTATTATGTTTCTGGGGCATTATAAATTGCTTTCTATTTATTAAAGCTTTGTTTGGTTAGTGACCATACTGCTGGTGTAAGCAGACAGATAACAATGGAATCGGATGTCATTAGAACATTGCACCAGCATCCAGCCTTAGTAGCCACTAACAAAGTGTTCTGCTTGAGCAGTCACACATGAGAGCCAGCGTATATTATATATATGGAATTATACAGTAACTCAATTATCATTTGCAGGCTCTTGCCACTTTACATACTTGGGTTGTGGCTGAACAAATACACAATGCATTTATATAAAGTTGAAGCTATAGTGAAGCTATGCTTAAGGGTAGAACTCAACAAGCGTTTTTCGTCGGACCTACGCCCAGCAACAAAACGCACGCATCAAGTCGGATGGAGTCGCATGCGTCAAGATATAACTGGATTGAATGAAAGTTGGAGGTAACAAGTACACAGTCCAACTGTCGAATGAAGACGATGCGTCCACATCCGACAGTCGCGTTGGATGTAATGTAGTTTTTACATGCGACTTTTAATTCAGTCCAATTAGAATGTTGATGCCTGCGTCTCCATCCGACTTGTCACGTGTGTTTTGTCCCCATGAAAAACGCTAGTGGAGTTCTACGCTAAGGGGGTTATTTACTCAACTCCAAATGCAAAAATCCATAAAAATGTGTGAGTTTTTTTTATAAATCGGAATTTATTAAACCCCAAGGTTGGAAAAGTCAGAATCTATCCCAGAGCATCCCAGACCTATCGAGGTTGCATATAAGTCAATGGGAGAAGTCCCAATGATTTTTTGACGTGCACTGGGTTTCGTGCAATACTCTGAAGTTTTTGGGTGAAAAATCCAAAAAAAACATATCGGATTTTTTCCTGCAAAGCAAATTTTTGGGAAAATGTAATAATAAATAAGTGTAAAAACCCGAGCAGATTTGATCGGAGTTTGTAGAAAATGTTGAGATCAAATCAGACTTTGATAAATAACCCCCTAAATTTGCCATACTTAATGGTTTAAAGGTTTATAAGATGTGCAAAATTAAATTGCCATGTGTTTAACCTTTCCCAAGACAATATTAAAACCTTTTTGCCCTATAAGAGTAACAGTAAATAACTGTTATTATTAGTCCTGCCAGACACAAAACCTATGGGCCTATCTATTAATTAAATTTTTCTGGTCGAGTTTTTTAGGGGGAAAATCTGAATTTTTAGGGGAAGGGAAATAAAGTCGAATTTTCGATATTTATTAAGTTTCAAAAGCTGCTAAAAGTCCAAATCTGAAAATACCCCAGTAAAAACCTGTTGAAGTCACATAAAAGTCAATGGCAGATATCCCTTTTACAATTGGAAGATGATTTTTGCCTTCATGATCTTCAAGGGTTTTGGGTTTTTTGATGCTGGTTTTCACTCAAAATTTGTGGTTTTCGAACTAACGATTTTGTCGAGGTTTTTCCTGCACATACAATTTTCATTCAGATTTTTAGTAAATTAAGCCAAATTATGGTTGGGAGTTAGGAGGATTTTTTATATTTAAAATAATGAGAAAAATTTGAGTTTTAATAAATATTCCCCCTACTGTATATGTATATATGTTACAGCTTAAATAATAACCTTTGTAGAATACTCTGAGAAAGCTGCTTTAAATAAACCCTCAGTGAGGTAGAGAAGCAACCAGTAAAAATCCATCCCACACACTGCCACTTCCCCACTCATGGAATAAGTTATTAAGGAATCGAAATCCTTCCCACACTCAAGAATGTAGCAAGCTTTCAGCTATAGGCCAGGATAAAGGTTCATGCCATCACGTTGATTCATATCCTGCTGTCTCTACTTTAAATTATCCATAAGTAAGGGCAAATTTAAGATTCCCTCCATCCATCCAAACCTTCCTACAGTCCAAGGAATTTCCAATATCTGTCTCTCCTCTGTTCTTCCAAATTAGCTGTGTCTCCTTGTTCCCTCAATCAAATTCCAGGAAAGGAAATTAAAGAGACATAATACCTCATCCCCACTCATTAATATAAATGTTCCCTGGTATGGGTATAACCCCCTGAACATAATGCCCTGACATTGACTGCCCCTGTATGCAACACAGCATATGGTTATACATATATAGGGGATAGCAGTCTTCTCCTTTGCTACACTATTAGGCTTGTGCCATATTATTCTATATCTATACTAGCTAGAGGCAAAATGTTTTCTTTAGGAGATCATGTGTGTCCCTTTCTACAGTATTTTCTGTCCTGATAGCTCAGACTGTTGATGATTAACAGACCTGTCTTTGTTGAGGAACCAAGACTTTTGCAACTTTGTTTAAAAAGTAACAACCAGGAGTT
The DNA here is from genome assembly GCF_017654675.1 of Xenopus laevis. Taxonomy (NCBI): domain Eukaryota; kingdom Metazoa; phylum Chordata; class Amphibia; order Anura; family Pipidae; genus Xenopus; species Xenopus laevis. The sequence continues at coordinate 150,544,968 of NC_054373.1, forward strand.
AAGAAAATGCAGCTTTCAATAGCAGTTGTTTTTACAAATAACTTTAAAAGCACTGAACAATTTTAATACATGTATATTGGAAAGTTGCTTAGAATTATGTTTTCTTTTATTAGGCATATCTTTATTTTGCGGATGAATTGCCCTTTAATAGCAATTTCAAAGTAGCTTGGAATTGAATTTTCATTTCATTATACACACAATAGACCCCCTTTTAAAAATTAGTTACCATGCGAAATTCCCCAGATGTGTAAAGCAAATAGTCGAGTGCTGTTTTGTGCGGCTAAGACTTTTAATATATAAAGGTTTCTATGAAATGTATACGTTTATGGAGGTTTATATTTTGCAACTATTATTCTGTTGTTTCACAGGTTTATTGCTTTAAACATGTCACTGGCCAGATTAACCTATAATCTTTGTAATACTGAAAAGAAAATGGCAATAGCGTTTTGAGGTAAGCCTAAAATGATGCCTCTAGTATATTTTATAACTATAATAATGGCCAGGAGGACAAGGTGAAAAGAGAAAACAGGTTTAGAGTATATACAGAAAATTCGTTATATACAGTATAAACCCGTATACACAGTGTACTGCAAAGGATTCCAGCCCTTGAACATACTCACAAATAATAAATTTGGTGCTGAAATGTTGTTCTTTTCAATATTAAAGCTGTAAGCCTTTGGATAAATATGTACCAACTTTTCACAGGGTTCAGGAGTAATTTTGGACCATTTCTCAGTCAGATTTGTTCCAGGTTGTTCATGTTAGGGTAGAGGCACAAAATGCTATTTGGGGGAGATTAGTTGCCCGGTGACAACAAATCGACTCTTCTTGAGGCAACTAATCTCCCTGAAATGCCTAAAGCTGGGCATAAACGCAAAGATCCAATCGTACGAATAAGGATTCGTACAATTTCCGGACCGTGTGTGGAGAGTCCCGACATTTTTCGTCCGGTGGAGATCGGTCGTTTGGTCGATCGGACAGGTTAAAAGACTTCTGTTGGCTGCCGATAAGTTCTCTGCCTAAGGCATAGAGAGGGGCAGACAATATTTGATTGACAGCTGAGATTTTTTTTTTGAAAAGTTGTTTTTATTGAAAAGTTTTGTAAACAGACATACAGCACAAACAATAAAGCCAAAAGACAAGGGCAGGAGAAAAAAAAAAAAAAATCAAGGTCAAAATACAATGCGGTATCAAAGTCATACAGGAGCAACCCGCCCGATAGTAGGAGGAGTTGAGAAGAGTGGGCACATCCGCGAGCCAGACATCTTAGCTGAGATTCAAGGCACAGAAACTGCATTGCAATAAAGTAATACATAACACTCCTGCAATTAAATCAGTGGAACATTAAACACAAAAACATTTACCCAACTACTTCTGGATTTTGTCGTTTCTGAACCAGGGGGGAAAAGAGAAAAGAGGGGGGGTCCACTCAATAGGTTGGCGGGGGAGTCCCTAAATGCGGGGCAGCAGTGATGGCATATGGTCGGATAGCCACGGGGACCAGATCTTTCCAAACTTCTTGGGGCAACCTCTACGCATATAAGTGATTTGATATAAGGGCAGTGAGTCATTCACCAGTGCTATCCATTGCTTTTTTGTAGGTGGGTGCTCGGACTTCCATTTGAGAGCAATCAAGCGTTTCGCTTGGATAAACAGGAAATTTAACAAAGCCCTCTCAGCTACTGTGGGGGCCGTGTCTTCAACTTGATTTAGGAGTAAGACCAGTGGGTCCATAGGAATGATAAGAGCTAAGAGCCCGCTAACTTCTTCTGTCACCTTTCTCCAGAACATGGCAACACAGGGGCAACTCCACACCATATGGATAAAGTCTGCTGGGGAAGAGCTGCACCTGGGGCACACATCAGGGATGGAGGGGTTCATTAGATGGAGTCTATGGGGCGTTAAGTAGGTTCTATGCAGGTACCTAAATTGAATCATTTTGTCTTTTGCACTTATCAGCACAGTCATATGGCTGTCTAGAACATCTTCCCATATATCAGGGGTAAGGTGAGGAGCATCAATTGACCATTTAGAGAATAATTTCGGCAAAACTGGTTTCTGAGGTGTGTTTAGTAGGGAGTAAAACCGTGAAACTGGTTTACTAAGGGACAAGTCAAAAGCCAAAACCTCCAGCCGTCTGGGTGTTGTATCAATTTTCGTGGTTTCAAATTGCACCCTATAGGCGTGTCGAAGTTGAAGATATCGAAAAAACATGGTATTGGGTAACTGAAACTTTACTTTCAGATCGTCAAAGGGAAGCAGTTCACCCAATTCAGTGATTTGGCCCAAGTACTTAATATGATAGTTAGCCCAGAGTTGGACATCTGGAATAGTTCTCAGCTGGGGGAGATGAGGATTAAACCATAGGGGTAGGCAGCCAGAGTATTCATTCTCCTTCTTGGGGAAGTACTGTAGGGCTATTTTCCACACCTGTATCGTACTAAGCATAAGTGGGGTGGTGTCGCTAATTCCTCTTTTACCGCGATACAGTAGATTTTTTAGGGCCTCATAAGAGCCCACCAACTGAGCTTCCAATGTAGTAGCAGCATTGTGCGAGTTTGGGGCACACCACCACCAGACATTGACTAACTTTGAAGCAAGGTAATAGAGGAATAAGTTGGGGGCAGCCAGCCCCCCCATGTCAGCTGGATGGTGTAACGTTGTCAGGGCTGTTCGAGGGGAGGAGGCAGCCCAATAGAAAGTGATCAGCAACGACCTGAGTTTCTGAAAAAAGCTCGTGGGTACGGCTACCGGGGCTTGACGAAATATATACAGAAATTTAGGCAATAGAATAATTTTGAATAGGTTTATCCGGCCTAGGAGTGTCAAGGGAAGGCTACACCAGGCTTTAATTTTATTTTCAAAAGTTGACAACAGTGGCTGTAAATTAAGTTCTACATATTTTCCCAGGTCCTTATGGATCCAAACGCCCAGGTATTTAAAAGAAGAGGACCATTGGAGGGGGGCCTTGTACCTAGTGTTGTCAAGTATAAAGTCATCAATGGGGAATATAATGGATTTGTTCCAGTTAATCCGCAAACCAGAGTAGGTAGTATGGGTGTCTAGTAATGCAAGAGCCGTATCTAGTGTATCATAAGGGTTTTCCAAAAACAGAATAGTATCGTCTGCATACATCGCCACCGTCTCAGTGTGAGGCCCCACCCGCAGACCCCTAACCTCCACTGAGTGCTTCAGAAGGGATGCTAGAGGCTCCATTGCAATAGCAAACAGCAAGGGTGAGAGGGGGCAGCCCTGCCTGGTACCCCGTAGAAGCGAGAATGGAGAGGAGACATTTTGGTTGGTTTTAATCCTAGCTTTAGGGGTTCTGTAAATGGCTCTCACCCAGTTCCTAAAGTTCGGCCCAAGTCCCATGAGTTCCATCGTGGCCCAGAGATATTGCCATTCGACAGAGTCGAAGGCCTTCTCATTGTCCAACGCAACAATGACCCTGTGACCGGCTTGAGCATGAGGTGCCACAATGTTAGTAAATAGCCTACGGACATTAATGTCTGTCGTTCTACCCGTAATGAATCCTGTTTGATCAGGGGATATTATTTTAGTGATAACCTGATTCAATCTAATAGCAAGTAATTTAGCTAGGAGTTTTGCGTCTGCATTGATCAAAGATATGGGCCTATAGGAAGCACATTTATGCGGGTCTTTTCCCGGTTTCAAGATAAGGGTGATTAGAGCCTCACTCATGGTGTCAGGCAGGACGCCCCCACGTAATACACCATTGAATAGTGGGGTCAGTAGCGGTACCAACTTCTTTTCATGTTTATGATATACCTCGGGGGGAAGGCCGTCTAGGCCGGGAGATTTTCCCGATGCAATAGCAATAGCTGCACTCAGCTCTAGGTCAGTGATTGGTGCCTCAAGTATGTCTGAATCGCCCTGCGACAAACTGGGTAAGGGGATGTTACATAGATAAGAGCGGATCTGTGGGGTGGAATACGTTATGCGGGAGGAGTACAAGTCAGAGTAATATTCTTTAAACACCCTGTTAATCGCAATCGGATCAGTTATTAAAGAGTCGCTGCCGTCACAAATAGCAGGGATGCTTGTCAAGGGGGTTAATTCCCTGGACAGGAGGGCCAATAATTTACCATTCTTGTCACCTGTGGCAAATACGTTGGACTTTAAGTAAAGTTGTGATTTTCTGACCTGCGTCAGCTGTTTAGTACGTAAAGCTGTTTGGGCAGTAACCCAGTCATGTTTCGTTTGCGGGTTGGGGTCCTGAGTAAATACCCGTTCAGCAGTTAGTGCCTGAGCCTCTAGCAGATCAATTTCATGCTGATTTACTCTGTTATGGGACTTGATTTGTAGGATATACTGCCCTCGAATATAGGCCTTCAGCGAGTCCCACAGAATTTGGGGATTAACAGAATTACTGTTGAGCTCAAGAAAGGATTCGATCTCCCCGTCTACTGCCTCGGTTACGCCCTCCTGCTGGAGCCAGTACCTATTGAGTTTCCATAGTCTATCACTAGGAAGCGGGGATGTTTCAATCTGAAGTAATACCGGGGAGTGGTCTGATATACCCCCCGGAAGTATGTCAACCCGGGTTGTTTGTACCAAAATCTCAGGGGACCCAAAGGCCAAATCAATACGTGACATAGTGTTGTGCGAGGCAGAAAAGCATGTAAATCTCTTTTCCCCTGGGTGTTTCTCTCTCCACAAATCAAGGTAGTGAAAGGTTGACGCCCAGCGAGACAGAGAGGAAGAGGGCCTAACTCCGGGTTTCAGTCTGTCTAGAGGCTCAGACATAACAGAGTTGAAGTCCCCCATCAAAATGGTGGGAGCCAATGGCAATAGTAAAAGTTTTTCCATTAGGGTAGACAGCAGCGACTCATTAAAAGGGGGAGGAATATATACATTGATTATATTATACATTTTCCCATTCAAGTAACAGTTTAACAATATAAATCGACCCTCACGATCCGTCACAATTTGAGACATCGTAAATGCACAGGACCTAGTAACTAGAATCGAAACCCCCCTGGCATAGGAGGAGTAGGTGGAGTGATAGCAGGCCCCCAACCAGGGTTTTCGCAGAGTACAGACTTTTTTCCCTTCAAGGTGGGTTTCCTGAAGAAGAATCAAATGTGGCTTAGCCCTCCTAATCACCTTAAATACAAGACCCCTCTTTATAGGGCTACCCAGTCCCCGAACGTTCCAAGATAACAGTCTTACCTCAGCCATGGTCCAAAAAAGTGAGAAAGTCTCAGAGAAGGAGAGGGCATACTCACGAGGAAGCAGAGGCCGAGTAGAGTGCAGACAGCTAGATTTTTAAATGAGTTTACAACAGCTAGGAATGCTTTAATTTAAAAAAAAGAACTTGGAATTCATGTTTAATTTGAAAAGGACTTTTATTATACAGATTTTTATGTTGGGGTGACAGGTCCACTTTAAAGGCAGCTGTTATATTCCAAATATACTGCTGAGAAATGTATCAACTAATGTAGCAAATTGTAACAGTTCAGAATCCAAATGAAACACCAAAGACAGGAACCTTACACTCTAAACCTACAGTTTGGAAAAATGGTAAAAAAAATAAAAGATGGAAAGTAATTGAAAATAAAATCTTTATTTCTGGGGGGACAGTCTGAGAATAACCCAACTGAAAAAAGTGTTTAGAACATGTACAACCCATTAAATGGGTGTTTTTATGCTTTTTTTATCTTGTGGCAAATGGATTCTAGTCAATGGGCTTTCCCTAGGCAAAAGTGTGAGTTTTTTTGGCATTTAAAAATACATGGAGAAATTCTAAAAATGCTGTTGCTGTATTAGCTAGCGAAACAAAATACATGGCAAAAGTCTAATAGAGCCATTGGCATTTTATCTTTTCATGTCCATTGTAGATTTATCTCCTTTCAAAAAACTGTTCAGCAGCTGTGAGATGCAGAAGGGCGCTGTCTATGAGACTACCAACAATCCAATAGTATATGACAAATGACTTGCCAGGAGCTCCCGTTGTGATACGAAGGGCCACAGTATAAGCTCATGTGAGTTGTACTTTAACTACAGCAGGGAGTCTTTAGGTAGGATATCACTAACAAAAATAATACCTTAGCTAAGCAAATGACTAGAATACTTTGTCTAAAACTAGTAAACTACCACTTATATATATAATAGGATATGAGACTCCCTGCTGAAAATGGTGACAGTTATTACAAGTCATGTTGGACTTCCATCTGCAGCTTTGTGCCTTTATATGGTCCCATTAGGGACATCGCAATTGATTGACTATAATTTTCAGCTGTAAACATTTAATTTTACAACATAGCCAGAGTTTTCTGTTTTTTTAAAAAAATTCCCTTTATAGTAATGAAATTATTTCAGTTTACATTTAAAGGGGGAATTTCACCCAAAAACTGCTTTTGTATAATGGACTATATATGACTATATATATTCAGAACTTTTAAAGTAATTTGTAAATGTAATTTCTGTTAAAAGCAAAAAAAAAAAAACCCAGACCTTTAGGAAAACTGAATTCTATTATATCACATGATATTATCTTGGCAGTAGTAAGAACCTAAAAGGGATAAGGAAATAGCTCATTTAATTGCAATAACTTTTATAACTAATTTAAAAAAAAAATACTACTATATAATTCAGGCATAGGATCTGTAATCCGGAAACCTGTTATCCAGAAAGCTCCCAATTACAGAAAGGCCACCTCCCATAGTGTCCATTTTAATAAATAATTCTATTTTTTTCAAAATTATTACCTAATAAACAAGACCCTGTACTTGATCTCACTTAAAATATAATTAATCCTTATTGCAGGCAAAATAAGCCTATTGAATTTATTTCATATTTAAATGTTTTTAGTAGGTTTATGGTATCTTGATCCAAATTACAGAAAGATCCTTTATCCGAAAGCTGGAAAGAGGCAGAAAAGAAAGGACAAATAATTAAAAAAAAAATGATAAAATATCAATAATGAAGACCAATTGCAAAGTTGCTAGGGATCATAGGACTATAACATTCTAAAAGTTAATTTAACGGTGAACCATCCCTTTAACAGAGCTGTACATTTTGCAGATGTTCCTGTTATACTGCTATATAGTAGATATTATTCTAACTAGAAGGTAAAATAGTTTAAAATTAAAATTTTTAAATCATATCATCTTCAGTCTAGAAACAATGTGCAAGCTCACTGCATACTCAGGTTCTTGATTCATTGAAATAGACCCCCATTTAAATAGATTTTTTGATACTCACATAAAATAACATTTACACTAAAGGAAAATGCCAATAGATTTCCCTTCAAATTAAAACCAAAAAAGGTGCTCCCCTGTGACTAAATCTGTCCACAAGGTCTAACCATCCCAAAAAAACTCACACTTCTCTCTGCTACTCCAAAGCCCAATGGGAGTCACAATGGCGTCTTGTTTCTGGTAACCTGAGAAGCTCCTCTACACTTTAATTTTAGACTTCAAGATGCTGCATTCCTGAGCACTACAATGCTTGATATTTATACTGTGGAATGCAGGATCCAGTCTCCAGCATTCCCGGGATTGATTTTTCTTTTTGGAATAAGGAGAAGATATTGACTGATCACTTTTGTTTTTCATTAATTATTTGTGTAACATTTACCTAGCAATATCATTGTTTTCCCAAAGTGGCTCATACAATTTTCTCAGGGTAAGGTCCCAGAGAAAATAAAAAACAATGTAGAAAGTTTATTTTGCCCTTTAAACACATTGGATTTTCCCCAAGGCTCTTTTAGACATAAGCTAGTAATTAAATGCGTGGATAAGTGGGAATTTGTAGACTGCCTTAACTATTCATTTGGAAAAGGGAATCTGGTAGCATGTGGCAAGCAGGTCCAAAAAAATTTTATAAAAAAAAAACAATCTAGTAATGTGATATCCAAAGATATATATGTGTATGAGAGTGGGGTGGAAAGAATTTAGGAAACTGGGTTAAGATAGGATTTTGCTTTGCATCAGCAAGATCAGTGTAACCCGATGCCCTTCTTATCACATGTGTTGAACATACAATAGATATAATACAGACTGAGAATCATTTTAGCTTATCTTGTGACAAATGTAATACCAGTTCAAGTATGATATGTCATCTGTACAGAATCGGAAGATAGTGATCACTGTAGTATTGAACTGTGACAGTACAATAAATAGGAGACCATTTTAAAGGGAATTGGCTGTCAGTTTGGGACCCACCAGAGCTGCCACCTTAGGGGTCCTCCACCTCCCCAGCACTTTGTTGAGTATCTTGGCCTTTCTTTTTGCAGCTGTGATCAGGGCTGGGGGGTGGTCAAGTGGCTTTAGCAGGAGTGGGTATGGGTCGGCAGGGCCCACCAGGTTATTTTCCTAGCCCAGTCCAATCTTGATCAAGGTCCCCTGTACAGGTACAAACAGTATGGTACCAGGGATGTTCTGTAGGTATAGGATCCGTTATCCGAAAACCCGTTATCCAGAAAGCTCTGAATTACAGAAGGGCCATCTCCCATAAACTCCATTTTATCCAAATAATCCAAATTTTAAAAAACGATTTCCTTTTTCTCTGTAGTAATAAAACAGTGCCTTGTACTTGATCCAAACCAAGATCAGCCTATTGGGTTTATTTAATGTTTAAATGATTTTCTAGCAGACTTAAGGTATGAATAACCAAATTACAGAAAGATCCATTATCCGGAAAGCCCCAGGTCCCAAGCATCCTGGATAACAGATCCCATACCTGTACTGTGTAAGGCAAATGACACAAGGGACATATTGTCTGCCAGCATTTTCCAGCCAGCAGAGAAACACCTGAAGCTTGTGAAGCTCGAAAATGCATATGTGAGTAGGTCATTTTAGAATAAAACAAATTGCATATTGGCAGCATGGTGGTTCACTACTTAGCATTGCTGCCTTGCAGCACTGAGGTCCTAGATCCAATCCCTGCAAGGAGATTGTAAGCTCCACTGGGGCAGGGACTGAAGTAAATGATGATTCTCAAATAGTTTAGAACAGTAGCAGAATTGCTTAGTCACAGTTCCTCTGCACTCCACTGTCAGTGTCCTCTGGATCCAAATGTATACAAAGTCAATGAACTGTCGACACAACACAGGGTTAACCAGCAATCACCTTTATTGTGAAGGTCACAGCATGTTTCAGGACATCTCCATTCATCAAGTGAACATCATACAATTTGGTGTAATTGCTTGAATACAAGTCCTTTCTCAAGTCTCTCGTGTGTGCTCAGGTAACTACACTGTATATTCAAAGTCCCACGTTCAACCCATCATCCAAAGGGATTCTAAGGTCCATATTGAAAGCAAGGGGGTTAATTTTTAAACTCCGAATTTATGTTATATTTTATAAATAAAAAAACCACAACCAAACTCCCATACCTGATATCAGTGTATTTATTAATAAAAAAATTTAATTCATCAGTTCGGGGAAAAAACCTCATAAAATTGAGCGAAAACCTGAATCGTCTTATTTTTTACAGACTTTTCCCAAAGTGGTTCGATTTGTTTCAGGTTTTTCTCTGAAAACCGAGAATATTTTGGATTTTTGGGCTAAACTCAGCAAAAACCTTCAAATTGAGATTGGTGTCTCTCCTATTGAATTATATAGAACAGGTCTGAGATGGAAGATTTTCTGATTCTGGCTTTTTGCAGAATTTGGTTATAATAAATCTTTAAAAATTCAAGTTTTTTTCCCATGAAAAAATCCAGTTTTTGCCCCAAAAAGCTTGACCAGATAAATTTGATGTTTAGTAAATAACCCCCTAATTGTTCATTTTGGTGTTTGGAGACAGCTACTGTTTAGACACATTGGAACCTAAAACTACATTACATCAACCTATCAGCAAAATACAGCAAAAACATTTTTAAAAACATAATTATGTTCTCCTGTATCAATATCTGTATACTTTCTATACCTATAAAAGTCAGGAATTCGTCCTTATTGTAGTATCCTAAGAAAAATATATGTGTGTTAGAGAAAACATTTAAAAACTCAACTTATCATTAAACCCTTTTGGGAAGTCAGTATCAAGCATTCTAATCCATTTGTTTTGCAGCACTGTTTTCACTCAATCGCCTCCTCTAGGGTGTTGCTGAACTACGTTTAGCACCCTCCATTTCAGTTGGCATAAGTTGTGTTATGTCTAATGGAAATGTTTTGAGAATCAGATTATTTTTCAAGGTCAAAATGTCATGTAACTAGGGATGCACCAAATCCAGGATTTGGTTCAGGACTCTGCAAGATTCTGCTTTTTATACGCAGGATTTGGATTTGGTCAAATCCAAGTGCCTGGCTGAACCAAATCCGAATCCAAAAAGATCACATGACTTTTCGTCACACAAACAATGTAATATGCACATATATTTAAACTCCAATGTTGCCATATTCATGTTCTTAAAGGGCATGAAGTCTTTTCTATACACGCATATGATGAAAAATCAGACACTGCTTCTATTTTTTGTTGGCCATGATCAATTTAATCTACATAGTGCCACAAATATAGAAATTATTGCTGGCAATAAAATAATTCAATAAATATAATTGCAAAATAGTTAAACATTAGCTAGGGGCCCATTTACTAAGGGTCGAAGTGAATTTTCAAATTCAAAAACTTCGAATTTCGAAGTAATTTTTGGGTACTTCGACCTTTGAATAGGGCAAAATTCGATTTGAATTGAAAATACTTCACAAATTCGAAAATCGAAGTACCGTCTCTTTAAAAAACTGCGACTTCGACACTTCGCCACCTTAAACCTGCCTAATTGCTGTTTAGCCTATGGGGGAACCTCCTATAACCTATATGAGCCATTGGCTAAGTTTTGAGAAGCCGAAGATTTTTTTGTAAAATCGTATGATTAAATTGTACGAATCGAACGATTCGAAGGATTTCATCGTGCGATCGATCGATTTTCATTTTAAGGAAAAAACCTTAGACTATTGTACTACACCTATTCGATGGTCGAATTTAGAAGTTTAGAAGCTGTAACACCAGGCAGACGTCAGCATGATATCTTCCTCTGGTTTCATCCCTACATTCTATGTCCTGGTGTCACTTAATGAGTTTTTGTTGTAACATCATCTCTTGCCCATTAAAAGATTCTTTTCTTAAAAGGGTGCCAAAAGCTAGTACTGTCTTCTCTATCTCTTCGGTATTTTTAGTCTTGTTATGTAAATGTCCACAAAGAGTCATGAGGAATGAAGGAATGAAGATTTGTTTGTTTTATTCAATAAAGAAAATGTCAGGAACGTTCCATTTCTGGGATCCCTGCAAGTCAAGACATTCAGCCTATGTGAGCACAAGTCTCTGAAGTTAATGTTATAGAGAGTTATAGCAGTGCAAATAGAAGGACATCACAAAAGAGTCATACTGGGAGCCTGAGGCCCACTGGGTATAACCCCTCCAATGGGCCCCTCACTGCAGGCACAGCACCTTCCAATGGCCACCACCCCAGACACAACCCCTCTCCAGCATGTACCTTTCTTCCTGCAAGATGCAAGGCTGTCTCGGCCAGAAGGGGAGGTCAGGGAGAGGCCAAGGGACTGGGTCTGGGCTGATAGGACCCACAAGGACTGGGGCCTAGCGTGTTTTTTCCCAATGTGCCCCACCGACCCGGTCTGACCCTGCAAAAGCCACACTAATGGATGCCTTGATATTAGGGCCAGAGAAGAAGATTCTTCTTAGAACTCTAGAACTCTGCCTTCACATTGTGGCACAGTTTATATTCATGCAGTATGCACCTCCCTATGTCTTCAGGTGTTGACTCACTTGGTCCCAATCCATCATCCAAGTGATATCATATTCATGATCAGATTGACAATAACCTAAAGCTTCTTTCCAAATTTGTACAAATCCTTCAGGATGCCACAATGGACATGCTTTAAAATCAATCACAGTCTGGCTTATTCCTCCCCCAGTCCACAACACACCTTTGCTTGAGCAGACATGGAGTTGTAGGGCTCGCACATATGAGTCTTTGGATCACAACATCTAATTAGGCCTAAATTTGAAAGTCCCTTACACTGAGGCATTCATTGCATGAGCAATTCTATACATTTTATAAATATTTCAGATAACTAGGTAGAGTTTCTTTAATGAGACACCAGCCCCTCCCCCATAGTTCATGTGTGTGTATGTGATAGGGAACATATTTTGTAAACCTCACTGGGACAGAGTCTGATGTGAATAATGTATAATCTCTGTGAAATGCTGCAGAATTTGTTGGTGCTTCATAAATAAATAAATAATAATAACCCTCAGCATTTTCATACATACAGAGCAGCACAAATGGAGCTTCTGATGAAGTGACATATTGGTCACGAAACGCGTCAAGCTACACTCACCCTGCCTGCTTGTACTGTCTGTTTTAAGGATTCAATTAAAGATTATCGATTTTAACTCACCATCTGGCTCCACCGCTTTTGATGTCCTTCCGGACGCCACCCTCCTTCCCACTTTCAGTGCCTGCTTTGAGAGCAGAACATATGGATAGATTTGGAATAAAAAAACACCCTATTTATTTCATGAAAAAATAGTTGTGTTTCTGAATTGTCCTTTTTTTTTAATGGCAGCTCCAACTGTATTTTTTTATTGAAAATCCTACCGACCGTTTGCCAAAGTTTATTGGATATGGTGTAAAGATATTACAATCCCCATTAAGCAAACATGGGAGATGGGAAGTAGCAGAACTTAATGTATTTGTGTTTATTATAAAAGACTGCCTGATTCAAGAGAAAGAAAAGAAGGGTTTTTACTGTAATGTATAGAGAATTACCCAAATGATTCCATATTCCATATTGCATGGACATATACAGTCATTAGAAACATTAGAAACAGGACCCTTGTTGTGTGGACGCACAATAAAAGTTTAAACAGCAGTCAATCTTATGCTGTAAGTGATTCCCAACCTTCATAACTTGTAAAGATATCTGCTGTTGAATGTCAGCGATGGAGTATCCAGGGAACCACAACACTCTCTTTATACATAACAGTAGCTACTGTGTGCAACCTTTGACACCTTGATTGTGTGCATGATTTATGCTTAACATAATACAGTGGAATATTATTGTGTTACACAATTACACTATTTTCTGCTTTAGTAGAGCCTTGTTTCTTCATTGCAGTACATGCCACGATTGCTGCTGTAAATACACCACTGTCCAATCATATGATACTTTCCTTTATTATAGAGACTGCCACCAATTTACTTAAAGGGATTCTGTCATGATTCACTCTGCCATATAAAATTTCATTCCTAATCCAATAAGTGTATTTTTTTAGTTGTAATATTGGTGTGTAGGCAGCCATCTCAGGTCATTTTGCCTGGTCGTGTGCTTTCAGAAAGAGCCAGTGCTGCACTATGGAATTGCTTTCTGTTATTGTTTCTACTGAATGTAACTGAACGGGGTGGCAGTAGGACATGAGTTTTTACTATTGAGTGCTATTCTTATATCTACCAGGGCAGGGTCGGATTTACATAGTAGGTGCCCCTAGGCCCTTTGTCGTTCATCACCCCCATCCCCTCCCTTTTATTAGTTTTTTCGTAAATTTTCATCATCGGTACCGGAGCAATGGGGATTGGCGTACAGGAAAATTTAAAAAACTATTGTATCTCCTGTTTCTTACTCAATGTGGGTCTGTTTGGGCAGCATGCCGCCCCCTAAAATCCTGCCTCCCTAGGCCCGGGGCCTTGGTGGCCTCTCCACAAATCCGGGCCTGTACCAGGGAGCTGTTACCTGGTTACCTTCCCATTGCTCTGCTGATGGGCTGCTAGGGGGGATGATATCACTTGAACTTGCAGTACAGCAGTAAAGAGGGACTGAACGTCATCAGAGCACAAGTCACATGACTGGGAGCATCTGGGAAACTGATGATATGTCTAGCCCCATGTCAGATTTCGAAATTAAATATAAAAAAATCAGTTTGCTCTTTTGAAAAGCTGATTTCAGTGCAAATGTCTGTTGGAGCAGCACTATTAAATGACACATTATGAAAAAAACATGTTTTTCACATGACAGTATCCCTTTAAAGGGATTCTGTCGTGATTTTTATGGTGTCGTTTTTATTTATTTTTATTACACTGTTTATACTGCAAATAATTCACTCTACCATATAAAATTGTGTTCCTGAACAAAGTATATTTTTCTAGTTGTAATATTAGTGTGTAGGCAGCCATCTCAGTGCATTGTGCCTGATCCTGAGCTTTGAGAAAGATCCAGCTCTTCACAATGGAACTGCTTTCAGACAGGCTATTGTTTCTCCTACTCAATGTAACTGGAAGAGCCACAGAGGGACTTGCATTTTTACTACTGAGTGCTATTCTCATATCTACCAGGGAGCTGTTATCTTGTGTTAGGGAGCTGTTATCTGGTTACCTTCCCATTGTTCTGTTGTTAGGCTGCTGGGGGGGGGGGTGATATCACTCCAACTTGCAGTACAGCAGTAAAGAGTGTCTGAAGTTAATCAGAGCACAAGTCATATGACTGGGGGGCACCTGGGAAACTGACAACATGTCTAGTTCCATTTCAGATTTCAAAATTAATTTTGAAAAACAGATTCCAGTGCAAAATTCTGCTGGAGCAGCACTATTAACTGATGAATTTACAGAATCCCTTTACGGCAGAGCCAGTCTACAATATTATACTCATTTACTTCATGCAGTGTCAGGTTCTCAAGATGACCTGTATTTTAGGAAACATCTACATCTGGTCAATGAGCCTCCAATGAGCCACAAGCCCTTTTAGTCAAATAACACTTCCAAGATTTTTGCTGGTTTATTAGGTTACAACCAACACTCTAGTTAATTACAATCCAGCCATATTTACGGTACATTTTACTCATATAATCAAGTGTTTTGTGTAGGTGGTATGTAATCAAGGTAATTGAAGAGATAATCAATAACATTGATCAACACTTTTGCTAAAGCACAACTGGATTATAAACACGTCCCAAGAAAGTTTTAGAAATAATTTGGTTTAGCACACATATCAAGCTAACGAGAGATAAGTACAATATAGAGACTCGTGGAAACTTTGGAGAGAATTCACGATTGACACAATGTAAGGGCATATGCCATATATAGCCACAGTGTGGGGTAGATTTAATAAACCTGTGGATAGAATTGGTTTGGTCAAAATCAACAAGTTTGAGGTCCAGATTATTTATTGCAGGCTCCTTGTAGGAGCCTGCAATAAACTTGCTACCTCCTTGAACGAAGTGCCGTCTATCGTTTTGGCTTTGAACTGAGGTCCAGATTACATCCAGATTTATCCAGAAAACTCCAGGTCCAAAGCATTATGGATAATAGATCCCATTTACTAATGACTGTAGCTCACATTACAGGTTTGGCTCTTCTGCTTATTATTACCAGAAACATTAATCCGTGTGACTTATATTAATCAGAAATTTTCCCACCTAAACAGGTTGTTCACCTTTAAAATAACTATTAGAATAATGTAGAGAGTGATATTCTGATAACATTTGCAATTGGTTTTAATTTTTTATTCTTTGTGTTTTTTGAGTTATTTAGCACTTTATTCAGAGGCTCTCCGCTTTGCAATTTCAGCAGTCTGGTTGCAATGGTCCAAATTAACCGTAGCAACCATGCATTGATTTATGAGACAATGGAATATGAATACGAAAGTGGTTAATCAGAAAAATGAGTACTAAAATGTAGCGATCAAAATAAATCTGTGTCATTACAGAGTATTTGTTTTTGATTGTGTCAGTGACCCCCATTTGAAAGCAGTGAAGAGGCAGAAGAAAAAGGCAAATAATTAAAAAAATATCAGTCTTAGTGATGGGCGAATTTGTCCCTTTCGCTAAAAAATGGGTGAAGTTCCAGGGAATTTGAGAAACGATTTGAAGTCAATGGGCGTCCAAATTATTTTAATGCGCGTCAATTTCGATGCCCCCTTTGGCAATTTTTATACGCTTGCCTATTTTGTCCAAATGCATTAAAGTCAATGGGTGTCCAAATAATCTGACGAGCTGCTATTTTGACTATTTTTATGCGCGAGACTATCCTGATGTGCCCACATTTTTTTTACGTGGCGGATTTTTCGCTGATGAATTTTCTCCACAGTTTTGCAAATGTATTTGCCGGCTGCAAAACGCAAACATTTGCTGCAAATTCGTGCCTGCTGAATTTATTCGCCCATCGCTAATCAGTATCACTTAACTTAAAGGTGAAGCACCTGGTTTCTCAAAAATATTTGATATCTATATGGTTGCTGAGTTTTTTCATGACAAGAATAATAGTGTAATTGCATAACATGGTTAGTAAACGATAGTTGCTGTAACGTCTATAATAGTTTTAAATTCCAGCATTCAACATTGTACAACACTGAGGGCTTTACTCCTTTACGCTTGTAAAATATGTGTGTGTGTATCCTCATCCTCATGCTAGCACATTATGAATATATTCATGCTAATCTCAAGAGGTTTAGTTTCTCATGCTACTTGTACCTTTCAGTTCAAATTGACAGCAAAGTGAAAACACTGTAGTTGTAAACATACTGTGCATGCACTTCACATGGACTCAGATAATTCTCTCATAGGCGATTAACATTCTCCAGGCAAAAGGGACACATTTCCATATCCATGGTTTAAAAACAAACAAAAAGATCATCTGCATATGGATCTCATACATATGAACTGTTATGTATCCACTTTACCTTGTACAATAAAGGAGCTAACATTATATGTTCCTGCTTCAAATTCCTGCGGTACATACTGTAGGAAGAATTGTAAGGCTAATGTAAAATGCAGTGTATCGGTTTCCATTTTCATGCCATGGCTAGCACTCCACAATGGGCGACCCTGGTCTGTGATATTGCATGAAAACACACATTAGGTACCAGGGGCAAACAAAAGAGGAAGCAGACCCTGCGGCTGCACAGGGGTACAGGAGGTATAGGGGACCCCATGAGGCCCAAATAATGAGCAATTTCAACATATATTGGTAAAAGATTACAACCTCTGTTTATGTTGGGGGGCCTTAAAATTAATTTACTGTAGGGCCCAGTAACATCTAGTGATGCCTCTAATTGGTACAAATGTGGGCAATTATTGGGGTTGCATGAGAATACTAAACCTTATTATTGGAAACAAACCTCTACGGGTCAGTAGCAATTTAGTGATAATTACAATGCCTTAATTAAACAGCCCTAAAATGAGGCAGCCAAACATTTTATAAACCTAAAATACTGACAGTATATTTGTTCGTATTTGCTCTTCTAGTCTGTAATATCTGCGGGACTTGCACCCAAATTACATTAAAATGAAACTCTGCTGCAGGTCAGAGATCTTTAAACCAATGAGGCATTTAGTAGCTATACCAGCCATCTTATATTGCATATGTCATACTCCAGCCAAAACGTCTACCAAATGCTTTAGCACTGATGCAGATTATGACTGAAGAGGTAGTGTATAATAGTTATTTTGTCAATTTTCCTTTCAGTAAACATTTTACATGCAGTTTTCCATTGTTTTATGCTTACGAATACACTTATGAATAATAAATGAATCAAACGTTTCGGTTCTGGCTTAATCAGGGTCGTGACCTCATTTAGCTAAATGGCACCTATAAAACTTGAAAACAAAGATCCCAAATGTTGCTGTTAATGTTCAAAAGAACACTCGGGATATTAAAGCATTCAATCTATATTAAGGTTTCTCATACAAAAGTCAGTCTAGGGGATGGTTGTATTGCTATGGCCATTGTGCACAGTACTAATGATTCAAATAGTGGGAGACTACCCAGTCAGTGGTCCTGGAACCTAACTAAACAAAATATGTTGTGTGCTCATGCTCAGCCCTGGGAGCTAGGTCAAACAGCAATGAAACAAAGATACAAAGGGGTTTTGTGGTTGCCCTCCCATGCTAATGGAATACTGTATAAGGAAACTGTAGTGAGTGCAACTTATCTGGCCAATGCAGCTTTAAACATACCGGTAATGATATCAATCTGTTTTTGTAAGTTTAATAATTAATTATACAGTAAAAAAAAGAACAGTGCACCATTATATTAGTCCTATTATATTTTTCTTGGGCACTACAAGGGATATTTTTAATGGGGATACACTGAACCCTGCTTTTCAGGGTTCAGCCGAATCCAGGAGTACGGAGCACGGACAGAAATAGCCAGTGCACACACAAAGCAGTTATATGGGGTTCGCATTCGGTTCAACCAGTCTCTTGGATTCTAACAAATACCTAAATCCGGTATTCAGTGCATCGCTAATTTTTATTGACTTCCCATGTAGCATATTTAGTGCTATGTCTCACCATCTTTTGTCCCGTTAATCTAAAAACTAAAATATGAAGTCATTGGGTGTATGAGGCTATACAAGATTTTTTAGGAACAGGTAGGGCCTTGCAGAAAATCATTAACTTCCTCTTCATCCACAATTTTCTTAGAATCCAGTGAATATTCATGGGGGCAAATTCACTAAGATTTGCAGTTGCGCCAGGCGTAACTTCGCCGCACTTCGCCACACTTTGCCAGGCGTAGTTTCGCCAGCGCTCCACAAATTCACTAAAATCCGAAGTTGCGCTCAGGGGTAGCGTAAGGTTGAGAAGTTGTGCTAGCGTTGATTCGCTAAGCGAAGCGAAGTTATGCTAGCGATGGTTAATTTGCATACGGCGCCAAATTCAAATTTCAATGGAGGAATACGTAGAATCACTACAAATGCCTGGGAAATCTTCAAAACATCAAATAATTTTTTTTTTTTGCCCTACACATGTGCCCACTGTATAGTTAAGTTGCCATGAGTTAGGAAATGTAGGGGGGAAGGAGGGGAGCCCCAAAAATTTTTTCGATCTTTTTCAGTCTATCACCCATAATATAGAAAAAACGCCAGCGTTTTTTTGGACTTAGAAAAAATGTGAACGATCATACAAAATAGGAGAAGATATTATTAACCAGCATTATATATCTGGATGGACATTTTGTGGACAAAATTGTATTTATGAAAAGCCCTTTTTAAGATTATGCTCAGAATATACTGTAATCGAATAGAATTTAAAGAAAAACTGCGGACAGTGACCATCACTCCTGATTTCTTTATTCTCATTCTATTACAGTATATTTTTTGTACAGAGATATAAATCTGTAATGTTGCACATATATTCATCTCAAGCATAAAAGTAGTAGTTGTATATATGAATAAAATAGCACTGATATAAATTAAACACAAAATGACACTTTTCACTTGAAATCAGACTCAACAGCCTTGGCTTATATTTATGTCCTTTTTTATGTTTTCTTTATTGTCCCCTGACAAAGCCTCTGTAAACCTCTGTTCCTGGAGGTTAGCAGAAGGAGCATTAATGTAATTGTCTCCAGAGGCCGATAGAAAAGAATATGTAATAAATGTAAAGAACAGTTCCAATGAAAGAAAGTGGTTTTGCCCTTACAGCATGGACAGCAACTGTCATAAATTGTCTCAGTTCCTGAGAAGGGACAGAGAACATCAAATTTTTACCAGCTCTGAGCAATAGAATAAAACCCAGACATCTGCACGGCCCAGAACAGCCTAAATATCTTGCTGAAAGTGGAATGGGTGCAGCCAGGGTAGGAGGTAAGGAAGAAAAAAGAGGCTGCAGAGCCCAAACCTTCGCCCGCAATTAAGAAAGGACAGCAAAGTTCAATGGGCTCCAAGAGTTCTAATAAATGAAAATTATGTATATACATACAGTACATATTTTCTACATATTTTTTAAGCACTATATATATATATATAAATATATATACCAGCCAATTATTTAAGATATATAAACCCCATTTTGCTAAACTAAAGATCAAAAACCGTAAAAAAACAAAGAAAAATACATAGTGTCAAAAGATATAAATCATGAGCAATACAGAATACGACAAAAATAAGTCTTTAGTTTAGCAAATGGGGTTTATATATTTTAAATAATTGACTGTTTTTTTAGGGTCATTACACACACTATCCAGGCTGATACACATAATACTAGAACTGGATCAACACACTCAGAATATGAGTTTATCATATTATATTGTTAACCAAGAGCACTGGGGTTTAATTATTTGTAGAGTAAACGTTATTAACGATTAAAGCACGTGTCTTTTTGTTATAATACACATATGTTGATTTGTCCCGTAGCATGCAGTCCCATTACGCAAAATAACGATCCAGCACCTATAGGTTTATATTAACCATGTATTTTCTGTTAAAAGTGTGGGCTAATACCACATTCGTTTTTACAACATGGACACTGGTCCGGGCCTGGTAATATCTCATTAGATTCGGTTTTGATATGGATCCAATTGTTATCGACATAGCGAGGGTCACTTTCTTCAGATCTTCCACCTACACTCATGTTTTTGTTACTATTTAACATAGAAAGTTTAGTTTTAGATAAACGCCAAATAGGAAATTACATAGTACTGGTTTTAATCCTTCTAACAACTAAATGAAGAGGGTTAACTTAATTGGGATTGTCTTAATAGTTATAGTTTTATTTTTGTAAGTACAAATGCACAGCTGTAACTTTTCAATGATTTGATGACATTTATGATTGGTCAGCCAATTTACACTTCCCGCCATCTTTTTGTATTTAAGACATTCTTTATGTGTTTTTCTTTACTTTGAGAAAGGCCTCGGAGAGGCCGAAACATTAGTCTAAAGCCCTGAGAGTGCGGTTCTTTTTTGAAGTCCTATATATAGATATAGATAGATATTGATGACTATTATTAATTAGGAATAACTGTGGACTTACTAAATAATACAATTGTTATTATGCGACTTCATTTCAGGAATTTAATGAATGCTCATATTTAAATGAGCTGCATTTAGTGATTGTGAGACTCAGAACAACATCAAAATCTCAGGCACCACATTCACTATATTCAGTAGTTTACAGGGCTTCCTCCAATAATATTTACACAGATATTGGGTTCTGGTATGGGACATACACTCCTTTTGTGTCATTCATTACAGTGAAGATTAACACACTTGATAAACTTCTTTATTCTGAATAATGCATACCTCCAAACTGTTACGTTTTTCAGGGGACAGTCCCGATTTTGACAGCTCAACCCGCAGTCCTGTCTTTAGTAAAATGTCCAGAGTTTCTCTTTGCACTGAACAGCCATAAAAACTACAAAGTTTTTGAAATGTAATTAAATAAGAGTCTTTTGGCAGAGAGCCAAGAATACTCAGTGCCTGCACTTAGATATATTTGTAACAATTTAAGATAAGCAAATATATAATTGTAACTATTTAAGATAAGCAGGTCTCTTGGGGGAAACTGTGACTTGCAGCTTAAAGGGCAATTTAACTTTATTGGCAAAACTGTAATAACACAAAAAATCTGACCCTAAAACCCCCAGAAGTGAGTTAAAACTTGCCATTTTTTAAAATGGATGTGGTATTAAGGGGGTGTGGCAATAAAATGGGTATGGACAAAAAAATTTGCTGCGCTTAGATCTTTTTGTCCCTCTTTCTATTTTTCAAATGCTGGAAGGTAAAAACTGCACAATGGAAACAACCTACTGTCTAAATTGGTTTGAGACTCAAGCAGTCCCAGAACACATTTGACCGTAGACACAAAATTGTTATATCAATATTGTTATATTATATATTATATTCGGCTGTACATGCATACCAACGATTGTAGTTTTAAAAATGATCAAAAAAAAGAAATTATTTCAAAGCTTGTAATTAAAGTGATACTAACCCATCACAAGGTCTGCCATCAGGTATCAGTTACCAGCCTACGGCCAACCAAGGGGTGGGTTTTGACAAATGGGTCTTCGATTTAAAAATCGCCTATACCTAGCCAAATTACACCCACAATCTCCTCCACTGCTTCTTTTTGTCCCCCCTCCACTGCTGCCAGGCCACTGATTCCCACTAGTGATGGGCGAATTAATTCGGCAGACACGGATTCTTAGCAAATTTCCATGTTAAATTTGTAAAACTGCGGCGAAAATTTGCTGGCGAAAAATCCACCAGGACATAAAAATTTGTTGCGTGTTGGAACAATTATTCGGACCCCCTTTGACTTTAGTGCATTTGGACAAAATAGTGGCGCGTATAAAAATTGTCACTCACAAAAAAAGTGCAAATCCTTCGCGTTACGCAAATTTTTCAGAAAATTCACACATTTTTCGCAAAGTGATACGGCACAGATCTACCCATCACTAATTCCCACCTGTCCTAGCTATGTAAATGACTATAATTGTTCAGATTATATCAGTATTACTAATAAAGACGGGTGCTATTGTATTTTTTAAAAAAAACCCTCAACTTCCCTTCCAGCCCTGCAGTGATTTTAGGTCTGACACAACAGTCATTTACATTTTGAATTCCAGCCTGTAGAACTATCATCACTTTAACATTAACTTATTTCTGAAATTACGTTGTTTCCCAAATAGAGTTGAACTGTATTCTTGTTTCAGTGCTTTGCTGAAATACATCCCACTCCCCTTACAACAGGCTTCGAAATATTTGCCCACAGGTAACGTAAGGTCTTAACTTTTCTTTTTGAGATAGTCCCTAATCCTTTCTTTCTTTCTTTCAACAGTCTGCATGTACAAACCGTATATTACATTTGACAGCACTCACATATAATTAGAAGTGTTGCAACTGTATATTATGCCATTTTGTATTCTCTACCTGTATCTGTAGAACTGGAGACCTTTGAGACCCTCATTAGAAAACAAGCTCAGTGCATATGTGCACTGCGCTTATCTATATCAACATTTTAGTATGTTCTAAAAGTGTTATACAACAATGCAGCAATTACAAATAAATAGGAGAATAAAACTGAATCCTCACAGTTTTTTTTAGCTGCCCCCAGTTGCAGGCTCACAATAGGCGGAATAGAAAGACAATTATAAAAACTGAAATAAATAAATAAATAACAAGCAGTGATGAGTGTTGAGATTCTCTTCATCTGTGAAATCCTGGAGATTTTGCAAACTCAGGTCAAATAAAAGGCACAATTTTTCACCATTTGCTTTACAGCCAGGTCAAAGCAGAAGATGTAATTCGATAGGCTGTTTGCCCAGGCTGGCATTTATGTGGATATTACTTGAGCTACCCCATACTTCCCAACATTTTGGAAACAGAAAGAGGGACAAAAATATGTTTGACCATGCCCATTTTTGTGGCCACACCCCCTAATTACCATGTCCATTTTACAAAATGGGCAGGTTATGAAAGTTTGAACATATTTCTGTGGTCATTAGATGTTATTATAGTTTTGCTAATGAAGATGATTTGTCCTTTAAGCTGTGAGTCTTAATTCTTCTCTTATCTAAAACTGCTACAAAAGTATCTTAAGTATGTATTCTGGGCTCTCTACCAAGAGTCAATTAAGTTAGAAACTTTGTATCTTTTTCTGGCTGTTCAGTGCAGCAGATCAAAGATATACTCAGGACATTTCAGTTCTTATCCGGGACTGCGGGTTGAGCTGTCAAAAGCGGGACTGGTATGCTACCCAGACAAATATTGGACACACAATTTTGAGGCAAATTCACAAAGAAATTTGCTACAGGGGAACTCACAGATTTGCCAGCAAATTGCCAGACCAACTGAAACGTTGCATAGGCCCATCTGTGACATAATAAACATCAAAATAAAGGTGGGAATCATCTTTCCAGCTTGATGTGGAATCTAACCCAGTCCTTTGTACTTTGTGTCTATGAAAAGCTGGAAGAGATCAGGTTGTATATACATTTTCAGTTATCTTAATAAACCCAGAAAATACCCATGTCACAATAATATTTAGTGAAAAGTGAAAGAAAAGGCTGTTAGTTTATTGTGTGATCAGTGCAGTGTCATTTAAAGTGATAGTAGTAGAGTGTCGACAGTCCTTTAAAGTTAATTTATGTTTCTCCCTTGTAGTAACTCACAGCTTTAGACCTAACATAAAAAACCTGCACATCACATCCACCAAAATGTTCAATGTGTACAGTGAATATATACATATTAGATTTATTCGAGTGAATAGTGTATTTCTAAGGCTGTCTTAGAATTAATTTCCTTGGCATTTGTGAGATTTCACAGGCCTTTGTGCTGCACATCCAGTGTCCACTAGTAAATTGGGTGACTGAATAGAGGACAAAGGGGCACGACACCCACTATTGGAAAAAGAAACAGAACGAAAAAGCCTCTACGTATTCCAATTCCCAGGCCTGGTGGTAAAAGAAAATAAAGGAGGGGGAAGGTAGCAAGTGTATTTATTTTCTGACCCCGCCTTTTTCCAATGTATTGTGGCCCCCACCTTTCTAACTACAGCAACTCCAATTAATCTCTGTCATTGGGTAATCAAAAGGAGAAGGCATACGGGCAAATATGGATGGACTAGCAATTAATCTAAATCAGTTTAATAGAAAGAGGTTGATCGAGGGGATGATTAGGCTGTAAGGAAGCATCTCTGTTCAGCATGGCAAATGTTAAAAAGCCATTAAAAAATAGCATGGAAAAAGAAGGCAGCAGCAGCAGCAACCAAACTGTCAGGGAGCAAAAGGAAATAGTCAGCAAAAAAAATTAATTTTCTATGTAAAACTCATGGCAAGTGACATTTAGTTTGGCTGGTTTGGAAGGACACATCATAACAGTAGTAAACTTACTGCAGCTTGTTTTGGGTTAGAGTTTTAATATTATGGCACAGATAGAGTGCCAGTAGCAAAAATCCCTGTAGAAAATATTCTCAAAATTCTAAATATTCTAGAAATAGATAGAAAAAAAACTAATGCAACATTATCTCTCTTAATATTCCAGTATGCCAGTATGTATGTATGTATATATATATATATATATATATATATATATATATATATATATATATATATGCACCACTCTCTGGACTATAAATATAAATATTTACTGAAGGAAGCTACAGAAAGGCTTAAGGTCAGGATATCCATTCTGCCCCTGCATCAAACAGTAGAATACCATGCCATTTAGTCATGCACACACAGTAGGTTGCCAGATAGCACTCACTGGCTTGTTTGGCCTGTCTGAACAGATGTGGTAGGGAGCAACTCTATCGTCCTCTCTGGGAGACCCCCGTCCTTCTTCATTGACAGCCACTTCCCTTTAACTTGAATAGGAAATGAGGAGTTGTGCCTGCCAGCAAAACTGTCTGTAGGTTGGTGAGTTTGTTGGCACTATATAAAAAAGGCACATCAAACAACTGCAAATGCTGTAATGTGCACTTTTGCTATAGCATATACAGTATATACAGCATTCTTGTGAGTTTGGTTATCTTTATTTTCCTTTATTCTAATCAGTAATGTGTATATAAATCTAAAAGATCTTACAGTTGTTAAAATGAACCTTACTTCCAGTGGAACACTTCCTTCATGTTACACAATAGGGGTCGGCAAGCTCAGTTAAACCCCCACACTTCTGCCTGCATTAAGCACCATTCATTATAGGTACTTGTGTCAAAATGTGCTTTTGCATTTCCATTTTTGCATAGCTGCACCCGACGCCAATCAGTCCTTCCTTCCTTTCATTCCAAATCAGATGCTGCTGCTCCTCTTGCCTTATCAATCATAGACAGCGTCAGACTGGGCCGGCGGGACACCAGGAAAAAGCCCGGTGGGCCCCCAGCCTCTCTAAACAGACGGTGTTCCTGACCTCCCCCCTCTCAATCACACATAGAATTGCGCGTAAAGCAGGTATGCACAGTTGGGGGAGGGGAATTTTGCGGTGGTAGAGAGGAGAATTTGCGACTAGGGAGAGGGGCCCTTGAAGGGTGTGGGAGACCTGATGTGGCACAGCCCCGTTGGGCCCAGAACCCCTTAGTCCTACCCTGATCATAGAATTTAGGAATCACAAGCTGAGGCAGAATAACTGCTGTTTAGGTTTTTATTGTGCTTCCACACAACATGTTTTGGGCCCTTTCTCAAGTGTGTGAGATCCTATTGGCAGGGGCAGTGGCAAAAGCAGCACTGAACACCAAAAAAGGACACCAGGTGGACTACCATGGACCTTTGCTATGCAATGCAGTCACAGTTGTGTAAATGTTGCCTTATCAAAAGCAATTGCGTTAGGTGCACTGCCACCTTGCAACTGCAGTGATGCTGGGATTCTGGCCTAAAATGCTGCATTGTGGGAAAAATGGCAATTTTGCTCTAAATAGTACTTGCAGATGTCAATGAGCCCTATTAAGTCCAAAAATAAGACTCCAGAAACTCAGAGGTGCATTGCTCTTTTTTTAAGGTGCATCAGTTACCCTTACGTGCCTCGAGCAATGCTATGGCTTTACAAAAAATATCATTATGATAAATGGCCAATTTTGTAGTTCATCAGAACTTACAGTGGTGTACCTGGATTCTGCTGGGCTTCACAAAACTTTCGTTTTTTAAACTGATTATTAATTAATACCCCATGGAGTCTCCCCCAGCTGCAGGGCCTGCGTCTTCTACAGTTACACCCTTGAGGAATGATCATAATGGCAGGTGTTTATTTACTCTAAATGCAAAAAAAGGTGAAATGCATGAAAAGCTGTGAAATATATATTGAATAAAGTACCCCCTCTTGTAAAATATAAGGATATTATAAGTTACCAAGGAGTTTCATGACCATATAAAAACATGAGGCCACAGGCCGAGTGTTTTTATACAGGTCATGGAACTCCGAGGTAACTTCTAATATCCTCATATTTTGCAACTGGGGGTACTTTATTTATTATAATACACACAGTTGAGTGAGTCATGTGACAGAAATGGCATCAGAACTCACCGTTTATAACTGATGACATCAGAACTCACCGTTTATAAGGATATAATTTACGGGAAATTTATGGCTTTTGTGTATTATACAATAATATACTCATCTCCACATTCTGCCATGCATGCAGTTCCTGAGAGTTTCCCATAAAATCTAAAACTGAAATTTGTTTGTTATAGTGGTGAAGACCAAATGGTGGGACGTGGGAAGGAAACTGGAAAGAATGATAGATAGGAAGCTCAGAGAATAAAGAGAAAGCCCAGGGTCAGTAGGATCAACAGCTGATTGGGTCTTTTGTGTGGGGAAGGTTTTGGCTCTGGGCAAGGTGCTTACCAGGTACTTCCATTATATCTTAAAAATAATGAGACTTTTGTGAATAAGCAATATGGACTGACACAGAGATCAAGGGGCCGATTCACTAAGCTCGAGTGAAGGATTCGAATGAAAAATACTTCGAATTTCGAAGTATTTTTTGGGTACTTCGACCATCGAATGGGCTACTTCGACCTTCGACTACGACCTTCGACTTCTATTCGAACGATTCGAACGAAAAATCGTTCGACTATTCGACCATTCGATAGTCGAAGTACTTTCCCTTTAAAAAAAACTTCGACCCCCTACTTCGGCAGATAAAACCTACCGAAGTCAATGTTAGCCTATGGGGAAGGTCCCCATAGGCTTGCTAAACTTTTTTTGATCGAAGGATTTTCCTTCGATCGTTGGATTAAAATCCTTCGAATCGAACGATTCGAAGGATTTAATCGTTCGATCGAACAAAAAATCCTTCGATCGATCGAACGAACGTTTAGCGCTAAATCCTTCGACTTCGATATTCGAAGTCGAAGGATTTCAATTCGAGGGTCGAATTTCGAAGTATTTTTTACTTCGAAATTCGACCCTTAGTGAATCTGCCCCCAAGTGTTGATTGGAGTGTTGAGGTGAATGCCACAGTTGAGAAGATCAGCGATGAGAGTTCTTAACACTGTATATTGAAATTTATACTCCATTTTAGAGACTCAGCTGACACTGCTGTGGGCTAATAAGCACCAACTGATGGCTGCAGAGCTGGATTTAACTGATCATAGCCGTTTAAGATATTTTGATGGAGGATTCAGATGACAGAGTTCCCAACACATACACTTAGGGGCAGATTTACAAAATTCGAGTGAAGAATTCGAATGTAAAAAACTTCGAATTTCGAAGTATTTTTTGGGTACTTCGACCATCGAATTGGTTAAATTCGTTCGAATTCGAAGGATTCGAAGTAAAAATCGTTCGACTATTCGACCATTCGATAATCGAAGTACTGTCTCTTTAAAAAATACTTCGACCACCTACTTCGGTAGATAAAACCTACCGAAGTCAATGTTAGCCTATGGGGAAGGTCCCCATAGGCTTGCCTGTGATTTTTTGATCGAAGGATTTTCCTTCGATCGTTGGATTAAAATCCTTCGAATCGTTCGATTCGAAGGATTTAATCGTTCGATCGAATGAAAAATCCTTCGATCGTACGATCGCAGGATTTGCGCAAAATCGTTCGACTTCGATATTCGAAGTCGAACGATTTTAGTTCCCAGTCGAATATCGAGGGTTAATTAACCCTCGATATTCGACTATTGATGAATCGGCCCCATACAGTTCTATAGTGTTATACATGAAATATCACAGTACTTTACTGCATGGCATTTTATTTTTAGGGGCAGATTTATCAAGGGTCAAATTGAAAATTAGAATTTTTAAATTAAATTTTAAAAAAGTTTGAAATTAGAATTTTGAAATTTATCATGTACTGAATTCAAATTTCACTATTGACCATCTAAAACAAGGTGAACTGGTGTTTTAGCCTCTGGGAGACCTCCTACAATCAATTTGGAGCCGTTTGGTGGACTTTTGAAAATGTAATTTGTTTGTAAAAAAAAAAAAGTGTTTATTTTTGGTGAAAAAACTCAAATCAAATTCTATTTGAATTCGATTCCAGTTTGCAGATTGATCCCATTCACCCGAATTTAAGAAAAACAATTTTTTTTATATATTCCGTTTTTATCCGAAATTACGGGTTTATGGCAGTTTATGGGAGTTTTTATAAACTCCCATAAACTCTAAATTCAACCCTTGATAAATATGCCCCTAAGTGTAACTATTGGCAGGTACATCATTGTCATGTACTATTCTGCATATCATTTTCCTTTCAAATCTGGAACATGTCACAATTAAAAACCAGCAAACCACCCGCCTTCAAAAGGAAGAGTTCATATTATTTGCCTCCTGTATTTGTAATGACAGAAAGCAGAATACCCAAGTGAAAAGACATTGGCAACTACTGACAAACCACAGATTATAGTAAGAGGTGTGATGCAAAATACACACTGATTTCCTCTCTCCAATCCTTTTTCTATATCATTTCAGAACGCAAGGAACAAGCAATTATTTAGAAGGTTTTTGTTGGTTCAGCTAAATTAGTCTTTAACTGTTTTCTTCTACTACTGCTGCGGAACTGCAGCGAAAATTAAAATTTAATATAAGTTTCAGTATACTGAAATAAGAAACTTTTTAAATACAATCAATTAAAAATTATGTACAGTTTCTGAAATAATTAAGTTTATCTTCACTATTCCTCTGTAAGGGAACCTTACCCTGGTGGTCTAGTGGGCAGCAGGGTCCAACGCTGCTCCTTCGGCATGTACGCCCGCTGCGCTGCTCCTTTCCCTTGCTCGGCCGGTTCCACTATGGCGTGCTCGCCGGCGCGCTTCCTGGTGTATGCACCGGCGTGATGACGTCACACGCAGGAGCGCAAAATTCAAACAGTATAAAAGGGGAATTCAGTGTTCTGCTAACTGACCGTTGTTAGGTTCAATTTGCCTTGTTCCTGGGTGCTTTATAACTTGTACTCTGATTGATCTACTGTGTTTTGACCCTTGCCTGCCTGTTTGACTCTTCTGACCTCTCCAATCCTGATCCTGCCTGTCTGTGACTATTCTGACCTCTCCAATCCTGATTCCTTGCCTGTCCATTGACTATTCTACATTCTCCAATCCTGATTCCAATCCTCCTATTATTTCCTATATGCTTCACTTGCAAACACCGGAGATCTTCTTTTACAGCAAGGAATTCCCATAACTTATCCTAGGAGATAGAAAGTGATCCTGTGAGTAATGTCACAGTAGGAAGGGAGCTCTCCTCTCACAGTGGAAAGGCCGCCCTAGACACTAATGGGGTCAGGCACCTACTTGTGTACCAGATAACCGTTACCTCTGTTAAAAACGCATTTGGCACTGGTCCATGCCTTCCCTTGCTGTGCGTAAGGAGTCACACATCTTCCTTTACTGATTAGGTCTTCCCTTAAAATAGACTGTGCCATAGCTTCCTGCACCCTGGTGGAAACACGCTGTCCCCTGTAGTAAAGTTATAAATCTTTTTGCTTTCACTACAAGTTAAACATGACACCCATATTGCATAGATTTAACAGCGTCCTTTGATTTACAGCAAAACATAATTCATGAGCCAGCGGGGTGGAGAAAATGTACCGCTGTGTTGCTGGATTTATCCGCAGCAAATCTGTGCATGAGTTTTTTGTACTTAATGTTTTTGCTCTTTAAAGGCTTCAAAAGTTATAGAGACAATGGAGTGCAATAAAAATCAATAGAAACAGGTTTGATATCATTAGAGAAGAAGAGGGCAGTTTTGCATGGAGCTTCAGATAGATTATGCATGGATTTTTATTACTCATCATCATCATTTATTTGCATAGCACCAACATGTCCAGCAGTGCTTTACAATAATTTAACAAGGATTTTAGAATAACAATAGGAACGGAGAGCCCTGCTCACAAGAGCTCACAATATATATATAAAATCACAATCATACTGCTGATTGTGATTAGAAAAATATGTATATCTTAAAAAAGAGGGGTTATTTACTAATATCTGAATTTATCTCATATTTTATTAAAAAAAACCAAGCCCAAACTCCCATGCACGATTTTAGCTTATTTATTAATAAAAAAAACTCAATTTAATCGGATCGTGGAAAAACTCGATAAAATTGAGTGAAAACCTGAATTACTCTTTTTTTTTTTACTCAAATCTTTGGAGTTTTGGTCTGAAAACCCTGAATTTTCCTCTAAAAATTTGAGTTTTGTAGTGAAAAAAACGCATATTTCTCAAGATTTTAACATTCAGATTTTAATAAATAACCCCTTAGAACATCCCGCAGAAAACTCACCCACTTTCTATCCATTCCTTTTTTCAGAAGCATATTTATCAAATGGTGAACTCTACTTTCATCCATTGATAAATAGGCTTCTTAAAATCCCATTGGAATGAATAGAGAGTGGGTGAATTTTTCTGTGGTGAGCTCTAATCTCACACTTTGATAAGTATACCCCTTAGCTTCTAACTTTTTATTGAAAAATGATTTACTTAAAACCACGAAAAATTTGTAATGTATTAAATGTAAAAAAAAACCCATGAATAACACTAATACAAAACTTCACCATCTAAAAGCTGCTGAGTTCATGTAGAAGTCAATGGGAGCTGTCCATTGTCAATTGTAAAATCTTTCTTTGCTTCATAGTTTTGGAGGGTTTTTTTACACTTTTTTATTATTCAGACAACGAGGATTTCAAGGTTTTTGGATCCTTTTTTTTTTTTTTCATTTTTATTAGTAACTTTTTATTAAGTTTTCATTATTAAACAATATAGAAGGAAGTATAACAAGTAGAAGAAAGAAAAGTAGACATGGAGAAGATATATTAAAGGGATACTGTCATGGGAAAAATGTTTTTCCAAAATGAATCAGTTAATAGTGCTGCTCCAGCATTTCTGCACTGAAATCCATTTCTCAAAAGAGCAAACAGATTTTTTTATATTCAATTTTGAAATCTGACATGGGGCTAGACATATTGTCAATTTCCCAGCTGCCCCAAGTCATGTGACTGGTGCTCTGATAAACTTCAATCACTCTTTACTGCTGTACTGCAAGTTGGAGTGATATCAAACCCCTCCCTCCCCCCCCCCAGCAGCCAAACAAAAGAACAATGGGAAGGTAACCAGATAACAGCTCCCTAACACAAGATAACAGCTGCCTGGTAGATCTAAGAACAACACTCAATAGTAAAAACCCATGTCCCACTGAGACACATTCAGTTACATTGAGAAGGAAAAACAGCAGCCTGCCAGAAAGCATCTCTCTCCTAAAGTGCAGGCACAAGTCACATGACCAGGGTCAGCTGGGAAATTGGCAAAATGTCTAGCCCCATGTCAGATTTTAAAATTGAATATAAAAAAATCTGTTTGCTCTTTTGAGAAATGGATTTCAGTGCAGAATTCTGCTGGAGTAGCACTATTAACTGATGCGTTTTGAAAAAAACATGTTTTCCGATGACATGATCCCTTTAAGCTTTTCCCAAATAGAATTATTGGACCATTGTTGCTGGTGAATCCAGTCAAGGAGTCCATATTTTTTCGAATTTTTAATTTTTTGTATTAGGATCTTTTAATAAATGACTTGACATTCGTGTTGTTTTTCTTGGTTTCAAAAACCTCCAAATCCAAATCAGAATTTTGATAAATGGGCCTCTAAATATTGAATATTTAGTAGGTTGGAATTTCGGGAATAAAAGCAATATAATTTTCTAAACGGATTTTCATCACAAACAAACAATGATTTGTGTTTACACATCAAAGCCGCCCGGCCTTTGCACCAATTTCTGCTTTAAATTTCCATTTCGGAACTCATATTTATGTAGTCTTATTCATAAATTGAAATTTGATTTATGACCGCAGTATTAACCCCATGGGCACAGTAAGTAGAGAAGCACGCTCTACCCTGGCAAACACACAATCTTTTGCTGTACAATAGGAATAGAAATTACAACACCGGGACATAAAACACCCTGTCAACATAATCAGCATCAATGTGACGCAGAAGATCCTGACCTTAAAGTGCCCTTGTGGGGTAGGTGGAAATGCTATGAAGATATGCTAGATTGCCATGGCTTAGTGTGATTATCAGAGCGTGCAAATAATCAGACAGAATACTAACTTTATATTTAAAAATAATGTTTGGAAATATTCTACAAAATAAAAAATCAAATACAGTGTACTGTAAGAGATTCATCTGACTTGAACCAATACTATAGGGTGCTCTTCCATATGGATAATTCCTGTTATAGAATCTTTGTTTGTCTGTGTCTTGTCATTCGGCACCCAGATAGGAAGTGTTGCCTTCTTTCATCACATGCATACTTGTGTCTCCTGTCTCCCTCTTATGTAGTCAGGGTTTCGGAGAACCGATTCAGTGGCAGTCACTCAACATGTTACTTTCTAAGGCCGATGATATAATTCCTCGTATAGATTGTTGGTACAAGTGACAGAAGCCAGTCTTTTCCCAAAAATGTTTCAGTATCCTTGCCCATATTCTTGTAGGTGCAGGGCCGAATTTACATAGCTGGTGCCCCTACGCCCACTGTCGTTCTTCGTCCCTATCTCCACCCTTTTATTCGCTCAAATTTTCATCATCAAGACCAGAGCAATGGGGATTGATGCACGGGAAATTAAAAAAACTATCGTATCTCATGCACATTCCCAGTGTTTCTGAACCAATGTGGATGTGGTTGGGCAGCATGTCGCCCCCTGAAATCCTGCCACCCTAGGCCCAGGCCTTGGTGGCCTCTCCACAAATCTGGGCCGGTGCAGGTGTAAGGATATATGAATAATGCTACAGGAGTCATTGAAAAGCAGAAATGGAGATTCAAGTGCCAATCCTTAGCTTAAGCAAACCAAGCCTTTAGCTATGCATTTATTATATACAGGTACAGGACCCATTATCCAGAAACCCTTTATCCAGAAAGCTCAGAATTACGGAAAGGCCATTTCCTGTAGACTCACAGTCTAAGCTCTTCTCGCACTCCCCTGCCTTCGTGTTGATTGCCCGGTGCACGGTGACGAAGGGGTCGGCACCCTTCAACAGCAAATGGGTAAGAAATCACTGGCACTCAAAGGGCAGGTGCAAGCAGGGACAATCCCTTGCCTTTATTAACAGAAAATGCAACGTTCCTGTAGACGCCATTTTATCTAAATAATCTAAAATTGCTCCACTGTCATGTACAAGGAATTAAACAAAGAGCAGGTAAGGCATTTAAGCACCATTATTTACATTCATCTAACTTTTTGGTAATATGGGTATAGGATCCATTATCTGGAAACCTGTTATCCAGAAAGTCCTGAATTACAGAAAGGCCATGTCCCATAGACCCCATTATAATCTAACAATTCAAATTTTTATAAAAGATTTCCTTTTCTCTGCAATAATAAAACATGAGCTTTTACTTGATCCCAACTAAGATATAATTCATCCTTATTGGAAGCAAAATTGGGTTTCTTTAATATTTATATGATTTTCTAGTAGACTTAAGGTATGAAGATCCAAATTAAAGAAATATATATTATCCAGAATATCCCAAGTTCCAAGCATTCTGCATAACAGGTCCCCTACCTGTACTTAGAAATCCCAGCATATAATGATAAGAAACATAAGGGTTGAAACGAGATTACATTTGGGTTGATTTACTAACATTAGGCAAAGCTCTAGTTCATTTAACCCAAGGCAAACCCTCTTGCTTCAGTTAGCTGAATATAGCTTAGCATTGATTGGTTGATAGGGTTATTGGCCGGTGCAGCTTTCATATGTTTCCTAAAATCCTTGATGGAAAGTAAAAACACAAATCTGTTTATTTAAAGAATTTAAGACTGTGCTTAAAATATTTGCTTGTAGTGTATCATTTTTGGTCAGTAGCAATGTTTCATTTACATCACCTTGTGGCAGTTCATCCATTCTGCCTATTAGTGCAATTTAATTAAGGACACAAGGGAGCCTTGTACGTTAAACCTGCTTTTGAACAAGGATCGAGTCATAGTGTCTTTTCTACTAACTGATGGGTAAGGAAACACCAAAGACCTGTCCAGGCCATGGCCATAATAAGCAAAAGTGTTGCAACCAAGTTCTACCATTGACTGCTCCTAGTGGCATGTCAACTGAAAATTTGGGAAAAACACTGCATTGAATCAAAATGCATGTGAAGTGCTGCACATTTTGTGAATAAGTGGCTTTATTTGTTGTAAACAACCAGTAAACTACAAGTATTGTACATAAAATGTTTAAATATCACACTATAAATAAAATTGTGAGATGTTATAGCTGTGGCTTTGTTGCAGAAAGTTGAGTCCATTTTAGTATAAGTATAAGCTAGGCATTAGGTTGGTAGCTATTACCATACCTCAAGAGGATTTATGATGGCATCAACTGTATTATGGAAATATTATGGAAAGGGTATTTTTAATCATACTGTATATAATACCTAAATAGTTCAAAATGTATATTAAAAAACAAAAAAAAATGTTTTCTTCCTGTGTGGGAAGGATTCTGAGTTTCCTCAAAGGAAATGTGATAGAGATACATGGAGAAGCAGGACATGAAGAAAATTGCTTGGAAAAAAGAACAGAGTCATCAGTAAGGCTTAGCTGACTATGGTGAAAGTGCATAATAGGCCAGATGTTAATTTAACTAAAGATATCCCTGTTTCTCTTAGTCTAGTTTTAACCTGATAAGAAACTAGAGGAAAACTTGGGGACATCTGTAGAGGTTGTAGTGCAATGAACTGGCTAGGTTTGTGCCAAAACCAATATTGAAAGAAAAAATCCTTTAATGGACTAGAACAAAAAACAAAAATCAGTCCATAAAGTTTTTGTTCAGCATCTATATAATCACTCAGATGGATCCAGTATTCATGTAGGATAAGGTTCTACTGAGGCAGCTTGACACATTTAATCACAGTTTTTTTTAAAGGCAAGTCTCCCAAAGAACACATAAAGGTTGATGGAATTCAGTAAAGTCAAATAAAAACAAAAATCGGGAGAGACTTAGGGGCCGATTCATCAAGGGTCGAATATCGAGGGTTAATTAACCCTCGATATTCGACTAGGAACTAAAATCCTTCGACTTCGAATATCGAAGTCGAAGGATTTAGCGCAAATGCTACGATCGAAAGATCGAAGGATTATTCCTTCGATCGAACGATTAAATCCTTCGAATCATTCGATTCGAAGGATTTAAATCCAACGATCGAAGGAATATCCTTCGATCAAAAAAACTTAGGCAAGCCTATGGGGACCTTCCCCATAGGCTAACATTGACTTTGGTAGCTTTTAGCTGCCGAATTAGGGGGTCGAAGTTTTTTTTAAAGAGGCAGTACTTCGACTATCGAATGGTCGAATAGTCGAACGATTTTTAGTTCGAATCGTTTGATTCGTAGTCGTAGTCGTAGTCGAAGGTCGAAGTAGCCCATTCGATGGTCGAAGTAGCCCAAAAAACACTTCGAAATTCGACGTTTTTTTAATTCCAATCCTTCACTCGAGCTTCATGAATCGGCCCCTAAGGAAAGCCTATGGGGACCTTCCCCATAGGCTAACATTGAGTGCGGTAGGTTTTAGATGGCGAACGAGGGGGTCGTAGTTTTTTTTAAAGAGACAGTACTTCGATTATCGAATGGTCAAATAGTCGAACAATTTTTAGTTCGAAGTAGCCCATTCGAAGTAGCCCATTCGATGGTCGAAGTAGCCCAAAAACACTTCGAAATTCGAAGTTTTTTTACTTCGAATCCTTCACTCGAAGTTAGTGAATCGGCCCCTTAGTCTCTCCCGATTTTTTTTTTGTATAGCTTTACTAAACTATATGGCCCTTGGACTGGGAGCTTCTCTGGGATGTGACTACTGTGTATGATTTTTTTACCTTATTGAATAAGAATTTTGGAATCCACATTGAACTCGGGATTATTGTTCAACAAGTAGAACTACGCACCACAGCAATGTATTTATTTGATGGAATTCAGTATCTCGTTTTAGTGAACAGAATTACTGCCTAGCAACGGTGCCCTACCCCTTCTGCCTTATTTTAGTGACGATGCCATATCAGCTGCTCTCATTAATTTGTTTGTCATTAACAATTATGTCAGAAGAAATCACAATGGCATATTCTTCCTTTTTCCATAACCACTAAGGTGGCATTGTATTCAAAGGGGCACAATCTGGCCTAATTGTTAGCATTTGATCAAAATGACAACGTAGAAGCAGAAGCCACAATTTTAGCAAAGAGACAGAGCTGCTGTTTAATGCTCATGTGCAAATAATTATTTTCCTAAATCCTGGATCTCTAAATGCCCTCTTCAGCTAAGAAACAAGCACCGCTTACAACTATCTGGCCAGTGGTTGCATTGTCTCTGAGCAGTCATTGATGCACCTGTGAAGACAAAGATGTCTTCTGGGCTTTAATGCTACAACCGTGTGGGTGTCCTAAGGGCTGATATATCAGGTTTAAGGGATGCATTCAGATACGACAGCAGAGGAAGAGACTAGGTACCTATAGTATGGAAAATCAAATGCTTGTCTTTGACATAAGAACAAAAAAGGTATAGCTGTAGGGAAACTGGAAAAGCCCAAGCCTTAAAATAAATAAGTCCAATTACCAGGATTTCAGATGGAACACTGGGCTGGCTTTGTAATAAAGCTCTTTATTTCTATTTATTCTCCTTAACAAACTATACCAGCTTTTTGAATACTTATTTTAGAAACCTTTTTTTAAACATTTGAAAAATGTTTTGTATCCTACAGAACCTTGTTTGTCAGCATATTTTAGTCATATAGGTAAGGCTTAGCAGGCAGAAAGGTTATGTCTTATGTTACTTGGGCTTGGCCATCATAGAAGGAACTAGAAAGGGCAGAGAAGAGCCATAAGAAAGTTGGACAAAGAGAAAACATAGAATTACTGTATGTCTAGCAAGTAGATTCTTCCATATCCACAGGTAAGCAAAGAAAATGGTAAAACCAGCATATTGTGTTATTTAATGTTTACATAATTTTCTAGTAGATTCAAGGGATGAAGATCCAAATTACAGAAAGATCCCGAGGTCCCGAGCATTCTGGATAACAAGTCCCATACCTGTATAACCTTTAAACAGACACTAATAAATTTAGAAGAAAATTAATATATCTGCATAACATTCTTTATCTCTATATCTGTAGTGATGAAATGGAAAGCCTAACATTTTCCATTTATTTCAGAAGAACTTTAATTATGATTATGGACTTTAGGGTAACTTTTTCAGTACTTTTCTAAATTAAACATTATAAAAGCTTGCACTTGTGCAAATGCACAACCATCACACTTATAACCAGCACACACAGTACTTTCCCTTTAACACACATGCTATAGCTTTACGTTTTCAGAAATTTTTCTTGCAGGACGTTCAGTGCTTCCAACAGGAGGACATAAAAGGTACCCAATTTCTCATATGACAAATGAAACATGACAGGAGCTGCGATGATATATGTGTTATCACAACATATGGGGTGTTATGGGATCCCGCTACACGGTTTTATCGGAAGATTAATCACCACAATCTCAGTAAAACAAGATAAAACCATGAACAAGATTCAGGCTCTGTGAGAAGCAATGGACACAAATGTTTTATTTGCGGGAGGCACACATTTGTAATACTAGCACTGAGTGCTGATGGTCCACATACATTAGTGCAGTGCTTTTAGCATGGCATTACTGATTCAGACTTTATAACCTTACTAAAAGGATAAAATAATATCAAATCTGCACTTTAACTTATTTGTTTTATACTTTATTTGCAAGCTCTTCTGCTGAGCAAAATAGGCTTTTATCTACTGCATATATTTTATGTTTTTAACATAATAGGTTTAAGTATAAAAGGTTAAGGGATATACATTTTCAAAAATGCTTAATGGGTAATATTTTCCTAGCACTGTTTCTGCTTCAAGTCATAACTGTGCCAGCACTTACCATTCAATAAATCAGTGATGTGTCTGCTGCATGTCACTCTATTCCATGTAAACAAATGGTCAATGCCATAAGGAGAAGTTATGGGATCCCAATAGCAATTTATGGCCCCCTTAAACTTTGGGAATAAGAGAGTTTTAATAAATAAATATTCTGAAAACTTATCAGTGAATGTCTCTCTGTGTCTTCTTTATCTGAGCCCACCAAACACCAAGTCACAAGGTCTGCTTCTTCTTTAGATATACCCTTTACAAATGTAAGCGCAAGATGCCAAAATGTATGCACTATTGTATTGTATTGATGTTATTCAGAAAGGTGCTAGTTCCCAGACATGACTTGGGGCAAGTGCCACTGCACTTGGAGCCTGATCTGATGAATTAAATGCAAGTTTGTCCATCCTGGACCTGATGGCAAGTCAAGCATTGCTAAATTGTTGGGCTGCTCCCCTGGGGAGGCCAGGAGCAGTGGCAAGAGGTACTCAAACTGAAGGAAAATTAGACTGGAATCTGGAGAAAATTTATATTTGCTTTTCTTTTTTTTCAAAAAGTCCAGGTAGTAGGTTCATTAGGGTGAGATTTGGGATGGAAACTCATTTGATACCCTTATATTCTTGGAACTATG
The DNA here is from genome assembly GCF_017654675.1 of Xenopus laevis. NCBI lineage: Eukaryota > Metazoa > Chordata > Amphibia > Anura > Pipidae > Xenopus > Xenopus laevis. The sequence goes on from NC_054373.1 coordinate 150,584,147, forward strand.
ACTAAATGACTGACACAGCATTTTCTTTTTTATCTGTAACCTTGTTTTGAGATAAAGGGGCCCTCACCAAAGGTTGACCTTCCAAGGAGAGATTGAAATGAAAAAGTCTGACAACCACTGCATCTTGACATAGAATCGAATCCTGCTTTGACCCAATTGTCCTATATGGAGGGAGCATCAGGAATGTTGAATTGTGATATTTTTGTTAGTTGTGATCTCAGTTATTATCCCACACTGTTACAATCAAGTTCACAGCAATTTCCCACCAGCCCTTCTTTATTATCTGTCATATTTCAGGCTTTTCTAGTTTTTCAGCATCATTTTAGTGCAACTCATTAGCAAAATAAAAAGTGAAATGTGTTTTATTGTTTTAATGATCTTTATTGATGATAATCAATGAGCATGGAGATGGAACACTTCTGCTCTTTTCCCAGCTCTTTTCCTATAGGCTCAGGAAAACCAAGCTAGACAGTCATTCAAACCAATATACAACTCGCCATATATTCATCTTCTTCTTTCCATCTTCTTGCATTCTTAAGCTCCCCATAGACGCGACGATTATTCTTGCCGAACGACCGATTTTAGGGAAGCCCGTCCAATCCTTCGAAATTATCGTGCGGTTAGTGGTATTCGAACGATCGTACATCTTACGATTTCTCGGCCGACATCTGTCGGGAAATTGATCGGCCAGGTCAAAAAATCTTTGTCGGTCCCAGTGCAATCTATCTATGTTTGCAGGGTCAAGCAGGCAGCTCCCCTTTGTTTTCCTGGCAAATTGGTCTTTTTAGTTGATGGTCAATTCGTAGGATTGTACGATCGTTCTGAGAAGATCGTGGTCTCACGATCAACATCTATGGCCAGCTTTAGGGTGAATTACGATCTTTCTTGGAAAAGATCTTTCCAAGAAAGATTGTTCATTTAAACACACATGTAAAGCTGAATCATCAGATATACATATAGAAACAATAGAATTCTACCTGTCTCTAACGATTCAGCACCATTTCATTTCATTTTTTGGTGCCTTCAAAGGCACTCGATCAAAATTTCCATCCAGCCCGATCGACGAGCAGCCCGATATCCAAGTCTTCTGCCGATAAGGGTCGACTATTTTCCCACCATACACGCACTGAATGTCGTACGAAAATTTGTTTCTTACAATATTATCTGTGCATCTATGGCCACCTTTAGACATAACAAATAAGGAGCAGTTCAGGCACAAGTTAATCCAGCAGACTGAAGAGAAAGTCGATGGTATTCCCTTGCTCCATTTGACTCTCCAATAAAATTATTTGCATTGAATAATATATGTATTGTCATTCTGGATGCAAGATCACTTTCTTAGGCTTATGCAGATCTCCAGATATTCCCAATATTGGGTCAGATTCAATTCAGTGAGAAAAAGATTTATCTTGTGAAAACTCATGGATGAGATTCAATTTGAGATGCAATTCAGTTCAGAAAAATATCTCACTTATCTCTCTGTTTATCACGTGAAAACTCTACCGAAGTCTATGGGAAAAAACAGGAACTGAATTAGGAGAATTTTTTTTTCATTGCATTAGTTTTCAGGTGTTAAACTGTGAGATCAAGATGAAGAGAGTAAGTTGTTTGTTGGAGGGGGAAGTTGAAGGCTTTCTCGGTCTTCAGTCTGATTGCCTAGATGCTAGATCTAAAGTTCCTTTACTTTCAGGTGTAATAATATTAAGAGAACAAATAGCTGGGAGGGAGAATCTAATTAAATACTATACTGTCTTTCCATAGTATACCAGGGTCTGGACTAAGGGACGATTCTAGTCTCACCAAGGCACCCTAGTCTGGACGACAAAAAGTTCAATATGTTCCACATTTCAGTTATAGGATCTGTTATCCAGAAAGCTCTGAATTACGGGAAGGCCATCTCCCATAGGGGCGCATATACTAAAGACCAAATTGTGTTTTTCCGACAAATTTTTGCTAAAAACACATTTGCAAATAACTTTGCTTATTTATAAAAAGACGAGCAACACACTTCATTAGCGTATTACCTTACTTTTTCTGTGTTTTGCCAGACAAATTATCACTTAGATGAAAAATCGTATATATCCGCTAATTTATTATAGTATGAAAATGTCAATTTGTTACCTTTTTCACCAAAATCTATTTTGACAGGTTCTGCCTGGGGAATTAGTACAAAGAAGCTACATAACATCCTCAACATTATTCTGTCAGTGACATCATATCCTGTAATCCAAAAAAGTCATAAGCAAAAGTCAAAACACTGGAGTTTTTTTCTTATTTAAAGTGGGATTATATTTACAAATTGCAACTGTTAAACAAACCTTATTTACACTTTTGTGAACATTTGAAGCTCGTGCCACATTTGTTTTAGGGTGGACTCATGTCTAGGACAATGACTAGGATCTGTCTTCATTTTGCTTCCTTGGACATTTTTAATAAATAGTGGCCACTTCCAGCTATTTCACCAACACCACCAATACCCATTGAATTTAAATTGACGTAAGTTATCGAACTTTCGCTAAGAAGAAAGTAACGCTAGAGAAAAGACATTGGGAAATTTTCACGCCAGCAAATTATCACTGACGAAAGTAGCTGAGATTGCTGTCACTTTTAATCATTCCTATACCAACAGTTCACTTGGAGAGAGACTGCAATATCACACAGCGCCCTCTGTTGGTTATATCAAAGAATAACAGTGTGCCCTCTGTTGGTTATATCAAAGAATAACAGTGACTGCAATATCACACAGCGCCCTCTGTTGGTTATATCAAAGAATAACAGTGCGCCCTCTGTTGGTTATATGAAAGAATAACAGTGACTGCAATATCACACAGCGCCATCTGTTGGTTATTTGAAAGAATAACAGTGACTGCAATATCACACAGTGCCCTCTGTTGGTTATTTGAAAGAATAACAGTGACTGCAATATCACACAGCGCCCTCTGTTGGTTATATGAAAGAATAACAGTAACTGCAATATCACACAGCGCCCTCTGTTGGTTATTTGAAAGAATAACAGTGACTGCAATATCACACAGCGCCATCTGTTGGTTATATGAAATAATAACAGTGACTGCAATATCACACAGCGCCCTCTGTTGGTTATATGAAGGATTAACAGTGATGGCAATATCACACAGCACCCTCTGTTGGTTATATGAAGGATTAACAGTGATGGCAATATCACACAGCACCCTCTGCATATGGTAGTGGGACAGTGGGACAATGCACACAGTAATCCGTTTGGCAATTCTCTGTCACCATCAACTTTGCAAAGAAGTCCGGTTGATCGCTGGGGGGGGTCGCTTTGGCGGAATGTGCGCTGCTGGGAGACAGGGCTGTAGTTGTGTCTAGGCTTATACTAGAGTCAATAAGTTTTCACAGTTTTCCTAGGTAAAATTAGGTACCTCGGCTTATACTCGGGTCGGCTTATACTCGAGTATATACGGTATGCAGATCTCCAGATATTCCCAATATTGGGTCAGATTCAATTCAGTGAGAAAAAGATTTATCTTGTGAAAACTCATGGATGAGATTCAATTTGAGATGCAATTCAGTTCAGAAAAATATCTCACTTATCTCTCTGTTTATCACGTGAAAACTCTACTGAAGTCTATGGGAAAAAACAGGAACTGAATTAGGAGAAATTTTTTTTCATTGCATTAGTTTTCAGGTGTTAAACTGTGAGATCAAGATGAAGAGACTAAGTTGTTTGTTGGAGGGGGAAGTTGAAGGCTTCCAAGATTCTCTTGTTGGAGATATAATTGTGCATTGTGATGAATACGTATATTCGTCAAGAAACAACATCTGATGTAATAGTGCAAAGTCTGGCGGAGACTTCCAAAGCCAAAATTCACACATAAATGTGCCTCATAGACCTCATTTCATTTTATCCAATTAATTCAAATGTCTGAAAATGATTTCCTTTTTCTCTGTAATAATAAAAAGTGCCTTGTACTTGATCCCAACTAAAACATAATTGATCCTTATTGGAAACCAGCCTATAGGGTTTATTTAATAATTTTTTAGATGACAAGGTATGAAGATCCAAATTATGGAAAGATCCATCATCTGTAAAACCCCATGCCGTGAGCCTTCTGGTTAACAGGACCTGTATTGGTTGTATATTAATTTCCAATAAAGAAAGTTTGAAGGAACTCCCCTGTGCCCCTGACTCCATTGAACCTCCCATGCTTCCTCATGTGTGACTGGCTCCTTGTCAACAAAGGAGTTAAAATTTTTGCTTCAGGCTCCAAGTTTATATAAATCACTCTCCCTGCTGCATGACATGCTTTTCTTCACCCTATACTGGGTGCAATCTCATGCCAAATCAAGCACAACATAGGGAGTAGGGATGTAGCAAACTGTTCGCCGGCGAACTGTTCGCCGGCGAACTGTTCGCGCGAACTTCGACCGTTCGCGTCCGCCGAATGTTCGCGAACGTCGCGCGACGTTCGCATTTTGAGTTCGCGTTCGATTCGAATACAAATCGTTCGACCATTCGAATTCCTTCGACCGCTAAAAATCGAACGATTTCCATTCGTCCGAACGATTGTAAGCATTCGATCGAATGAAAAGCATTCGATCGAATGCTTCAATCGTTCGATTCGAATGAAAATCGTTCGATCGAACGATTAAAATCCTTCGATCATTCGAATCGAACGATTTTAGCGGGTGTTCGAAGTTCGCGAACTGTTCGCGAACGTTCGCATTTTTTGCCGGTGTTCGCGAACGGCGTTCGCGAACACCAAATCGGCAGTTCGCTACATCCCTAATAGGGAGAGAGTCATGCAGTGTTTTCCAGTTTAAATAAGGATGTAAACGTGCAGCCAGTAATACACTGCTTACAGAGAATACATTTAAATACCGTTGCTGAAGGTTTCCCTCCCTTTAATAACAAATTCAAGAATAAAAATGTAAATTGCAGAACATCTCTTTAACAGGGAAGGACCAATCTACTGAATATATTGCTTTCAGATCTCTATTTTCTGAACATGATGGCCCATGAACAGTATATAATGGTACAGTGTGCACTGGTTGTATTGACTTCCCTGCATCTCTGCTATACTATACTATAAATAATTCACTATACATGTTCAGCAAACTGTGCGACTCTTGCCATGGCACAATAGGTTCACTGAGCAACATGCACATGAAAGCCAGGATCATGCTGCTGCCACTACATGTAATGTCACAAGCAGGTTCTTCTCTTTAAACCTTCATTGAGAGCCATGTAGCACAGAGGGGCCCAATGTCAATCAAAATATCACATAACTGGATAACAGCAAGGTATAAGGTGAACAAGGAAGATACATGCTAAAATACCAGCCGTCCTACTTCTGGTATCTCCCTTCTCCTTTAATAGAATTTGAGTTAAATACTATTTTCCAGCCCAGTGGCAAGTCTGTTTCAGGTTTATTTTAATTCCTTTCCTTAGATATTAATAGCAAGGGACAATGTTTGCAGATCTCAGTTATTTTCAAACCTAAGCAATGTCCACATAAACCAAGCCAAAATCTTAAAATTCAGAGTGTATTTAATTTGTTCTTACTTGTTTTACGATCTAGCCAATATGCCTATAAATGTAAAATGTGGCAGATTTTATGAGCTGTGGCTGTTCTCTTACCTTTGGGTCATTTTCAGGGCAATGTGTTATATTTGGTCAAATAAGCTGATATAAATTGCTCTACAAATAGCTATAGCAAAAATAAAAAAAGAATAACAAATATAGAAAAAAACATTTCATGTTTAATAAACTGCACACACTACCATGCGCCCTCAAGCACTACATAAGGTAGTCTATCTTTTAGCCAAACATGCAGAGCATTGCATCCCTTGGGGGCCTTCTGCGTGTTCCTAAGTTCATTTAGGTTCCTGAACAAATTCAGCTGATGAGTAATGGGGAATGTGACACACAATCAATTGTCGTCATTACATAGACCCACGCTGGTATTTTTAGTGTTTTAGTCAAGAAAAGGAAAAAAAAAAGAAAACCATGCAATGTATGAAGGGATTAGTTAGAAAAGAAAGATATATGGGATCTCGTGTTTTGCTTATGTTGAAATATTTTATTTTTCATGTTCATTAACCTTTTGTCTTTGAAATATACCCTCTTTTTTTGACATGAGCTCATTTAGTTGGACTTCTGTAGAAAAGGTGCTTAAGGAAGCCATGTTACTCTGATGAACCATTTCCTAACATTCTTAGGAAGTAGGAAACTACTTAGTGGGCACCGACATTGATGCTGAAAATTCTGGTGGAAAAATGCTGCCTTGTGGGTAAATAACATGCACATTTGAATCTGGAATTTGCACTTGGCACAATGTATTGCATTCATGAAGTGCCCAGACAGACTGCTCTCCAAAAGGATGAGACAAAGGTTTGCTGATCCCATATGGAGCGATGTATGGGTAGTTTGGCTCAACATCTGCTCATTCAACCTCAAACACCTAGAGCTTACTGAGTGCTTAGGGACCTACTGAACTAGAACTATTTTACTATTCATAGCTTTAAAAATGTTCCCCCGGGGTGAGAAAGCACAATGTCACTCACTTTATGGGAAACCATAATAATACTCACTATGCAGCATAACGCTGTGTAGTCCCCTTAAATGTCATACATTTAAAGTGACACGCTTTTTTCATGTGACGTCTTTCATTTGCAGCCAGGGAACACTCTGCCCTGCAGAGAAACATAGGGAAAATGCAGCAGCAAGGATGTATCAAGCATCATCCAATTTTGTTATTTTGATTTGATCCCCTTGACAACTCTGGCTATGGTCAGAGAAACATCCAACATCCAACCGTTCCTAGTCTATGTGACTCTATGAAGAACCATGCAGAAAGGCCCAATTGTTCATTAGCTTGCTAGATTTGCACAATGCATCAATTGTTGGAAAAGGCCTGAGGCTCACATCTGCTTTTTCCATGTCTGGTTTTAATACATTATCAGAGATTTTTACATAGGAGAACCAGTATGAGTGAATTTGGATTTCTCAGAATTTACATGGATTGCGAAACAATACTGAGCACCTTACTAGTGGGACAGCACTGTATATTGGGTACACAAACTGTGAGTAGGCGCCTGAAGCCTGTGCTGTTCAAAATCTCTTTAGTGGTGTTCCACAATGAAATTACTGTTATAAAGCAGGCATTTTAGGGATGGTCTATCTTCTCAATTACTGTCTATTTTATAGAAAGTTCTTAACCAAGATTAGACACCCATTGAAAAACTGTAGATTGTAAGATTGAGCATGATCCACCTTAATCCTGTGATCCTTGGCATCAGACCAGTCATTTGCTTTACATATTTAAACTGCAATGGATAGATAAGTGTTAATTACTGATTGGTTTCTAGTGACTGGAGCAAATTTGCACTATGTTACAGCATCACTATAATGTTTATCTTCCACAGACCTATACCTTTAAATATAGCCTTGCATATTCCAAAAACAACAAAATTCAGAGAGCTTTAAGTTTGTAGAGAATATCTGTGGGTTATTAATCAAGCCTCAGGGAGCCATAATAAGAAGAATGGAGATAAGACTGCAGGTGTGAATGTCAGTTAGGGCTCGCTTAGAGAATTAGATGTGTTACTAACCCTATCCAAGCATTGCTGTTCTTAATATCCAGGTACTAATGATGCCAATTTGACTGTTCGTAGAGTCACTGAAGTAGATGACAGTTTTATGGCAGGAGACGCCAATTAAGTTAAAAGCCTCATGTCAATAATTCTGGTACATAGACGACTCTATAGCTGCAACCCTATAGCTTTCATTCATATCAACAGAGTAAAGTACAGACAAGCACTATCAGGCCCAGATTTGTAGGAAGGCCACAGAGGCCTGGGCATAGGGCAGCAGGATTTTATGGACGACATGCCACCAGCCTCACAACCTCATCTTAATTTGTTGTACTGGACATGTCCTGTGCCAAGTACCTAGTTCTCCAGACCAGTTGAGTGAGAATCTGTGATTGCTGGCAGATGGTGGTGGCAGGGGTAGGGGGTGATGAGCAGTGACAGGGGCCATCTGGCCTAGGTACGCTTACTTTATAAACTATTTCAATCATAATAGACAAGACAGATATGAGAGATTTTATCTCCTACACTGGCTTACCCTGACTTGTGAACGTTTTACAATATATATATATATATATATATATATATATATATATATATATATTGTAAAAAGTTCACTATATATATATATTACATTGGTCTTTACATAAGGCCAAGGGCACACAGAGCATTAGCTTCATTGCTCTCAGTCTGTGTTTTTCCAGCAGGCTGAGAGAAGCGGATCCACTTCCTTCCGGCAGCTCCATTTATCTGCACTAAAAAATACAGCTTACACTTAAGTGCAGGTACACGGAGCAGAGATCATCCATAAAAAGCCTGCTTTTATGTTCTTCAGGCCAATCTCAAGCATAAGCTGTACTTTTCAGTAAATGCTGAGAGCAGCAGAGCCAACACTCTGTGTTGCCTAAGAGCTTTATTGTACAGTAAATGGCCTTCCCCAATACATTTGCTTTCACTGGAAAGAAGGGTCTTAGCCCTAACTATAAAAACTGCCTCAGACCCAAACATTACAGCTTGAATTATGCAGGTAGCATTCTCCAGGCATTTGCATAATCCAGTCTTATTAATCTCATGCTGCATGATGATGCATTACACATTACTTAATTAATGCCTTTAAGAGAATCTGCCATTTTACAAGGCAGATCATTGGCTTAACAGACTTATGACGATGAACCATTTGTGTTGCTTCAAGTGAAAATTTAAAAGGGCAGGAGATAAAAAAGCAGGAACTGTATAGTTGTATGTTAAGCATGATTTGGAACCCAGTATAAAGGAAGACATTGTGGTGGGAAAAAAGCCTTATGTGTTGATGTTTGCAATTATAATCTCAAATTGGCAATAATAGACCCATAAGTTTGACATCTGTAGTGGGGCAAGTTATTTTAAAGTTTGATTATGTTCTTGGGAATGGCACTATAGGTAGTCATCAGTGCAACTTTATAAAAATCACAAACAAATCAAACAAACTTACTTGCTATTTGTGATGAAGTAAGTAGCAATTTGAACAGTAGTCTTTGAGTAAATTTCATCTACCAAGTGTTTGATAGAACTACTTTATAAACTAAGGTCTATTGATCTTTGTAATGTTGCTCATACGCGTATAAAAAACTGGTTAAAGGACCATGTACAGAGGGTGGTTCTCTACTTGGAGGAGGGTTCTTAGTGGGGTCCCTCAGGGTTCTCTATTGGGTAGACCTATCATTAATTATTTTAAGGATGGGACATGTTAGTGCAGAGAGATCTGGACAAGATGGGGAAGTGGCAGATGACATTCAATGTTGATAAATGTAAGGTTAGGCACCAGAGATTTAAAAATCTGCAAGCCATGTATAGCCTTAATGATGCTCAGTTCACTGTGGCACCTCACGAGCAGAATGCGGATGACCTATCCAAAACAAAATTCAATGGTATTGTAATATTTTTGTAATATAGTTCTGTTCCTTGTATTGGAGGTTTTCCATTTTCTCTCTGTGCTGGACGACAGATTGCTGACAGATTGCTGAACGGGGGCCAATTATTTTAAGGAATTTTCTGCTGGACTGGTGCTATGATGGTAACTGGATCCTCTATGGGGAGGGTGTTGACTTGTCAATCACTGCAAGCATGTGTTCTGCAGGGATCTCTCCATGACAACACAGGCAGGCAGATAAGGGCCTAAGGGAACGGTGCTTCAGTACAGTAAAAAATGCTTTTGTTGGAACTAAAATCAATTCAGACTAGAGAATATCGTTTTTGTTTTTTTTAATAGTAATAATTTTATTAAAATTGAGTCTACAGAAGCTGGCCTTTCCGGTATTTAGGAACGTTCTGGATAATGAGTTTCCAGATAATTGATCCAATATCTGTATTGCATTTATAAGGGAACAATCCTAGTTTAGATCATAATAATATGTGGGGGAGACACTCTCCTCCAAACTGGAGACTACAACCTGACTGTTTAACAAATGGACTCTTTTTAAATGTGCTCTGATCTCGATTCTGTACTATGGGGATAGCCTCATATGAGTCCTATTACTAGTGATTGACGAATTTATTCGCCAGTCGCGAATTTGCGATGAATTTGTCTGTTTCACCGCCAGCTAATAAATTAGTGAAAATTAACTTTGACGCTGACGCCCATTTTGACGCCGGCGAATTGTCATCGGTGTCAAAATCGCCGTTTCGCTAATTTATCTTCCGTTTCTCGAATTTCACTGGAAATTTGCGAAATTTGACAAATTCGTGGTGAATCTAAACGGGACAAATTCACCCATCACTACCTATCACGGAACCAACTTGTTAACAGGGCTCTCCACCCAAAACTAATCTTTCACATAATAAACTGAATAATTTTAACCAATTTTCTTATTTCCATTAAACAAAAGATTTCAGTGGTTTTAAGTTATCTGTAAATGAAATTGCTATTGAAAGCAATCTCTCTGCATGACTGGCTCTGACTACTGAAACAATTTAGCAAAATCCAGCTGATTAACAGACCTGGAGGAGACTCCTGCAACATTGCCAAACCCAGAGGAAAAAAAGGGACAGACACAAGGGCGTAACTACAGAGGAAGCAGAGGGGCCTAGGAGATATAGGAGCCTTATAAGGCCCTAATTAGTGAGCAATTTCAACATATATTCATAAAAAAGCACAACCTCTGGATATTTTGGGGGCCCGTCGTTTTTATTTGATTATAATCGAGTCTATTGGAGGTGGCCTTCAGATCTTTTTGGACAATGGGCTTCAGAATAACAGATATTATACCTGTAGTACCAAAAAGTTAGACTTGTTCTTTGTCTAATCCTACTGATGGAGCTGACGGTAGGCAAAATCCAAACACTGGGGGGAAAAGTTTGTTATACAAACGGTTGTTAAAAGGTTAAAATGTTATACATGATGACTATTACTTTACTATTGTTTTTAAATAAAACAATGCGGCCATCTCTTTCCAAACCAGTGGTGTGTATGTATTATTTGGGGTAGGAGAATTGCGGTGTGGGGGGAGGTAGAGGGATAGGTGCGGAATCGACGCTGCACCCGTCAAGCTATTTGTTGAGTCTAGCAAGAAAAAAAAAATCCTATTTGTAAATTTTATGATAGGATTTAACTTTTTATTGTTAATGCTGGACTAATTCTCCAGATTCCTGATGTGTGTCGCACGCAAGGAGTAAGGATTTGGATGAGTGTTGCTGCAATACCCAAAGGAAATGTTTTGTTCAAGTGTTCAAAGCCAGGAACGTTTTCATAAAGCCAAAGCAGATTGAACTACTGGGATTTGGATTCCCAGAAAGATTCACCACTCAATTTAATAGGGAACCTTCTGGTTTCCATATAGTCCCATATACTGGCATGTAACAATAAATTTAATAGCAAAGGGGAAATCAGTCCTGCTTATTACTGTCCACTCAAAGTTATTAGTTAGATTAATATGGAACAAATACGGAAACTCAGTGTCAGGCTCAGTGTCAGAGGCCCACCATAGGGCCTATTTTTCTTCCTCTTCTCGCTCTTTATTCTCCAACTTTCTTCTCTTTGCATACTATACGCTATTCTTTCATCTATTTAGCATGTTTGTTCCCATACAGAAATAACGAATGACCATAAAATAGGGCATAAGAATGAGGGCTCACTGATATCTGGGCCCACCGGGAGTTTTCATGGTATTCCGACGAGCCAGTCCAACATTGCAGAAATTTAGCACAACAACCCAGCCTTATCATTATAAGACAAATATTAAAGGGGTTGTTCACCTTTTAGAATGATGTTCTGAGATAATTTGCAATTGGTTTTTATTTTTTATTATTTGTAAGTTTTGACTTATTTCGCTTTTTTTATTCAGCCACTCTTCAGTATGCAATTTCAGCATGCTGGTTGCTAGGGTCCCAATTATCCTATCAACCATACATTCATTTCAATAAAAAAAAATGGAATATGAATAGGAGAGGGTCTGAATAGAAAGAGGAGTAATAAAAAGCAGCAATACAAAACATTTGTAGCCTGTAGAATTTGTTTTTTAGATGCCACTAGTGACCCCCATTTGAAAGCTGGAAACAGTCAGAAGAAGAAGACAAATAATTAAAAACTATAAAAAAAATAATGATGCCCAGTTGTTTAGAATTGGCCATTCTATACCATACTAAAAGGTTAACCCAGGGCCGGATTTACATAGTGGGTGCCCCTAGGCCCACTGCCGTTCGTCGCCCCTGTCCCCCCTTTATCTGTGCAAATTTTCATCATCAATGGGGATTGGCGCATGGGAAATTTAAAAAATGATCGTATCTCCAGAGTTTTTGAACCAATGTGGGTGTGGTTGGGCAACATGCCGCCCCCCTAAAATCCTGCCGCCCTGGGCCTTGGTGGTCTTTCCACAAATCCGGGCCTGGGTTAACCACTCCCTTATTCTGTAATACTAAATTATGAAGCTCTAAGGAAGACCTTGCTTCTCCAGCCTGCTGCTAAAGCCTGTATGTGTAGCCTTGCAAAACGCAAAATATGGCTTTGTTTTGTATAGCATTATCCATCCCCAGTCTCTGTTTGCCCTCCAGCAAGGTACACTCCTCACTCAAACTGTAATTATAAAAGCACCTGGACGTGAAGGAATGTGGGGGGGGCATTATGTCCATTGAGGTACAGACCCAAGAGGGTCAAATGAAACGGGTGAAAGGTGCCATTACTCTTCTGTCTTTTTCTCCTTTAACTTTTTTTGTGAACATTTCATATTTGTATCCATTATATGAATGAAAACAGAAACGGTGCAAGAGCCTAAGCAAGCCAGTACTCTTGCACAAACTATCTGCCTGCTCATGAAAGGAAACAGTTATAATCCATGTGTAACTTGTTACGTGACGGTCAGCAGATCTAGAGAATCAGATAAACCGGTTCTGCGTGCTCTACTAGTATCACCATTCATTACTGTAACAGCCTTGCTGAGCCGGTACAAAACACAGTCAGCAGTTCTATTTTCCCTTTTCTGCTTGTTGCTGATCTGCCTAGAATGGAGCTAACCTCTGTGTCTCCCCAACAGTGGCTAAACTTCAAATCCCAGCAGCCTCTGCCATCTATTGGCTGTCATATGAAATCTGCATAAAATGATGGAACTATTGAATATGTTGGTGCCTAATGAATATGTGCTTTAATTATTAATAAGGGAATCGGGGGGGGGCATCTGAATGATAGCAGGTAGGGGAACCTACACACACCCTCTTGCCTACCCTACAGCACTGCCAAATGCAGGCAGGGATCTATTAATTTTGCAAGTGCAGGACCATTCTAGAGCTCAAGGACATGTGACCTCAGGTGTGGGGACTGGTGCAAAGTACAAAAAACATATTCACACACCCCTGTTTTTTGCACTTTGTAACCTTCTGCACATACCCCCCTCCACTCATTAATGTCAAGATTTTTAAAGATTTTTTTATTTATAGGCACCCTTAAAGCTGTTGCTCCAAGCATGGGTCCTATATATATATATATATATATATATATATATATATATATATATATATATATATATATATATATATATATATATATATAGCCTTACACCTCTGCCAACTGAATTTGGTACACGCTTCCTTTTTTTTGACCTGTAGAATAAAATAGATTTACCTGTTCAAATCTGATAAATGTTTTTTTAATAAATCATTAAGGAAAGTGCAAAAATATTATTTATTTTCCACTTGGTCAAGAGTCAAATTGCTGAAAAAGAAGAAAACTATTAGACCGTGGATTAATCTGCCCCAATAACCAACCATATTTCAGGCGGTAAGTAGATTTCCCCCAGAATGCCAAATGGTTTTAGTCTATAGGCTAAAGGTTAGGGCAGATGTGCAAACTCTTAGGGACTCTGAGGCCAATTGGAGAGGCTTCAGATGGGTTTTTTGCCTTCCTCTGGATCAACTAGCAGTTAGGCAGGTTAAAAAAAGTTAAAAGGTTGAACTTACCTAACTTACTATGTTACTATGTTGCCATGTTACTATGTTACTAACTTTCAGAGCACACATTTTCCAAATTGCAAACTTTTCCCTGTACTATCACTGCCACAATTGTTTGTATTTGCAACAATGTTCTTCTCCCCAAAATACATCAACATTTATTTTGTCTTGAGTGAGACTTGACCATAGGCAACCATTATAAGAAAATGTTTGCTTGCATCTTGTGACTTTATATAATGTTTGAAACGCTGCTGAAATGCTGCCATAAGCTATAATGCCATCTCCAATAAGGAAAATAAAATGGTTAAATCTAAAACCCTCAATAATGTAATCATTTTTTTTAAATGTAACTTTATACTGGGGGCCTTCCGTGGGGGGGCCTACATGGGTGACCTGTGGTTTTGCATGGGGAAGCCATGTTCAAACCAGTAGTTCCATCCAGTTCACTTGACTATAGATCAATAGATTCTGCTTACAATAACGATTAATTATATCTTATTCTGGATCAAATATAAGGTGCTGTTTTATTATAATAGAGAAAAAGGAAATCATTTTAAACATTTGGATTATTTGGATGAAATTAGTCTATGGGCATGTCCGTAATTCAGAGTTTTCTGGATAACAGGTTTGTACATACCTGCACAAGTGTCAGAATAGTAAACAGAAATAATAAAAGAAACCCTGCATACCTATAAAAGAACATGTTATACCATTTACAAGTACATTTGTAATTTCTCACAGAGCTTTTTTACCAAGATTTATTATATTGCATGCCAAATAAAAATATTCTATACTTAGCAAGATAATGGAACTATTTCCCTCGCACATCTTCCTACCTACCAAGCCCTGGATATTACATATGGCCTCCTGACTAAGAAGAAAAATGACTTGGTAGAACCTGCTGAAAACAGGATAGAATCCATAAATCTTTGCAAAACATAGGAACTTTTACAAACATACATCTGAATGTCACAATGTGCCCTTTATATGAAGGAGGCCGATTTATTTGGGTTTAATGTTCATTAGCTATCTTCACAAATTCATCCTGATGTGTGGAACTTTAATTTGCTTAGCAGAAGGGGCAGATTTTAGAGGGTATGGAGAGAAAAATAAAAGCTACCCAGAATCTAAAGTGATAAAATTGATTAATTTCTGTAAAGTTCTACCCGTGTGCTCAGAATTCACAAGTGCAGCAGCACCTAGGAGTTTTTAATCTTGCTAGAAAGAGTCCCATTACCCTTGAGCTTGCATCAATGGATATGGCTGATGTATGGTTTATCCTGAACAGCAACCCTACGCCAATAAAGTTCTGGTTTTGTGGCTCCCAATTCATTTTTTTGCATCTGTCATGTCATCCAGCACTCGAGGAAGCACATGGGACACGATAGGGCTCATACTGTATATGTCTGCAAGTGCAGTGAGCAAAGCGGAATTTCAATCGCAATCGTCACGTTTTTTCCCGCACATTGCAGTATTTTTTCCCAGAATTCAACCAACATTGATAGTGCAGAGGGGCATTGAATCTAAGGCAGTTGCACTGTGCCTGATCTGTCAAAATGAAAGCAATTGCACATGCACTTCATCGTAA
The DNA here is from genome assembly GCF_017654675.1 of Xenopus laevis. Taxonomy (NCBI): domain Eukaryota; kingdom Metazoa; phylum Chordata; class Amphibia; order Anura; family Pipidae; genus Xenopus; species Xenopus laevis. The sequence continues at coordinate 150,599,724 of NC_054373.1, forward strand.
TTCAGACACAGTTGCATCAAATATTTCCGGGCATTCAGCTGGCTGTATGAAAAACAAATCTATGTTTTTTATCATCCATGTGTTCATGCTTTTAAAATCAGCATTCCTGTGACTCCCAAAAGATATTCTTCTACAGATAACATAGGAGGCAGAATCTGGTGTGAAATACTGCAAGGGAAAAAATGATATGGAAGGGCAACTACAAAGCACTAAACTAGAGTGACGCTAGTCACAACTATACTTACAACCATACCTACTTCTTAGCAACTTGCTTTAATGAAGTGCACACAACTGTGCACATAGCCACCCCATAATGCTGGCCATAGATGCAAAGATCTGATTCGTACGATTTTTGGACCGTGTGTGGAGAGTCCCGACATTTTTCGATCGGACAGGTTAAAAGATTTCTGTCGGCTGCGGGTAATAACTCTGCATGTATTGCCGATCGTACGATTTTAAGAGGGAGACTGTCACCAGCTTTGGTTGGACATAACTTTTGTACGATTGCTGTCAGGGGCAGAACATCGGCTGATCTGTTCTTTTGTACTTTCATTTGATCTGAATGGTTAGTGGCAGGTTGGGAGATGGGGAATCTTTGCATCTGTGGCCAGCTTAACCCTGGCCTAGAATAAACAGCAGTCTGGACCTACAGGTATTTCCAGGATTCCCTTAGTAGCAAAAGGCATAAATTGATGTGACTCTGTCAACTCTGTAGAAGGAAGACCCAAAGGGTGGTTGCATCCTAGCCACCATGTTTCTCTCATGACGTACAGGAGATACTGAGCTCTGCGGCTTCCTATTATAAACTACTGGTATGGAATCCATTATCTGGAAACCTATTATCCAGAAAGCTCTGAATTATGGGAAGACCATCTCCCATAGACTCCATTTTATACACATAATCCAAATATTTAAAGTAGAACTAAACCCCCCAAAAGCCCCCCTCAACTGCCTGGCATTACAGACCCTCTCACTCCACGCACTGTGCATTAGCAAAAAAAAAACCTAAAAAAATCTGACCCTAAAATGCAGAGCAGCGCAGCGGAACTCCAAGCACCAACTTCCGCTGCTTTATATTCTTTTGGGGCTCAACGCCGATGCCAAGCCTGCGGGAGCATGTGCAGTTGGGCCAAGTCAGGAATCAGCTTCAACTGCACATGCTTAAATGGCGTTGAGTCCAGAAAAAGTACAAAGAGGTGGAAGATGGTGTCCGGAAGCTCTGCTGCGCTGTGCTGCTCTGCATTTTAGGGTCTGATTTTTTAAGGGTTTATTTTTTACTAATGCACATTGATGGAGAGGGGGACAATACCAGGAAGTTAAGGGGGGCTTTTTGGTATGGGGGGTTTAGTTCATTTTTCACTGTAATAATAAAACAGTACATTGTATTTGATCCCAACTAAGATATAGCCAATCCTCATTGGAGGCAAAACAATCCCATTTGGTTTAATTAATATATAAATAATTTTTAAGTACATTAATTGCATGGAGATCCAAATTATGGAAATGCCCCTCATTCAGAAAACTGTAGGTCCTAAGCGTTCTGGATAACCGGTCCCATACCTGTAGTCTATATTCAAAGAGATATGGTCCTTAGTGGTGTGTTGTGTGTTTCTCTGTTATCCTCTGTGCTTCAGGTGTGAGGGTTATGCCATACGTATTTCACAGATACAGCATTATGTTTGGATGCTTAGGAACTAGAGGCCAAAATGACTTTGCACTGAAAAAGACCTATTATATAACCTTGCCCTCCTGTTCAGCTCAATTGTAGCTACAGTGCTGTTTTAATACATTCACAACAGATATCAAGCTGATGAGATATTAATGCAAGACAACATTCTGCATCTAGAAAAAAACAGCAAGCCTCTGAATCAGCAATGGGACCTCTGCCGTTCCATGGGAACGGTGCCACTCAAACTCAGTGTAATTTATTGTGCACTACGAAATGTTAAGATGCCATTGATCACAGCGAAGGACACATGCTCACAGTGGAATTATCGGATATCTATTTGGTGTTAGTATTCATTTGTATGCAATGCTTTCATCAACATTCATTAGGGAAAGGATTTAATTAAGTGTTTAAGTATTTGTATTTCTACTTGAGGCTGTGCGACCTTTGTCTGTGAATCACAAAATGTATAGTTGGTGATATGATGGAAATCCCACGGGAGCAAATCATGGGGCACAGAGTATAGCAAAGGTTTCATTTGAATGAACTTACTGCCAGTTGTTGAACCCACTAGAAAACTTTTCCTATCTTTTATGCATAATTTACATTTACTGTATGACTGGGGCCTGCCCACAAAGGCTTACAATCTACGGGGGTCTAATGATAGTTGTCTGGGATTTTCCAGTTAATGGATCTTCCATAATTTGGATCTTCATACCTTAAAGGAACAGTAACATCAAAAAATTAAAGTCTTTTAAATTAATGGAGATATTCATTACAGTATATAATGAAAATATAATGTACTATTGCCCTGCACTGGCAAAACTGGTGTGTTTGCTTCAGAAATAGTTTATATAAACAAGCTGCTGTGTAGCCATGGGGGGCAGCCATTCAAAGCTGAAAACGGAGAAAGTCACAGAATGCACAGCAGATAACAGATAAGCTCTGTAGTATACAATTGAATTCTTCAGAACGTATCTGTTATCTACTGTGCATCCTATGCTTGAATAGCTGCCCCCATGGCTACACAACAGCTTGTTTATATAAACTGTAGTAGTCTTTCTGAAGCAAACACACTAGTTTTACCAGTGCAGGACAACAGTACATGATATTGACATTCCTTTAAAACGCTTTCTTTTTTTGGTGTTACTGTTCCTTTAAGTCAACGAAAAATAATTTAATTATTAAATAAACCCAATAGGCTTGTTTGGCATCCAATAAGGATTAATTATATCTTAGTTTGGATCAAGTACAAGCTACTGTTTTATTATTACAGATATAAAGGAATTTTTTTTTAACATTTGGATAATTTGGAGATATCCTCTTGAGGAATAAGTTGGTCGTGATTCCAGAGAAGTACCAGTTTGAGGAAGCAGGTTACTCTTTTGGATGCTTAATTGGAAACAAACTTAAATATATTTTTCTCCATACAGGTTCAACATAGAAAACTCCCACTATGACTACATAGGTATAGGTAAATCTAAAAAAAAGTTGAACTGAAGAAGCTGCTCGGATGAGTAGTGAAACGTCTTCAATGATTACTCAGCAAGTCCAGTTGTTTTTAGATTTACCTATACCCAGGTCCGGACTGAGAATGAAAATAGGCCCTGGCATTTCAGGTACACAGAGACCCAATCAGCCCACACAGAGACCCAAACAGACCCCACCAGACCACTAAATACTGACTTTCAATGGGACCTTATAGCAGCCCCTCTGGCATTTGCCAGAACCCACAGATTGCCAGTCCGGGCCTGACCTATACTAGATATGCCATGACCTGGATGAATGAAAATCTTCATAGTCACACTATGACTACAATTTTCCTTATGTTTTTACACCCTATCAACCATAGGGAATATGCACCTAAGTAATGTTTATTTATGTTTTCTGACATTAGGTACCATCTATAAAATAATTTCTCAGAGTCTGAGGCTTTCCCCAAAGTCAGGAATATCTAGTATCTTAGAGAATTCCTATATAGGTTCATTTTGGTTCCTATAGGTTGTAGTATCTTAGAGAATTTCCTTATAGGTTCCTATAGGTTCTAGTATCTTAGATAATTGCCTTAGGTTGGTAAAGACCTGATAGCATGTCCTGGTGCCAATAAGCTTCAATTTCTTTCATACCAATCTCACTCTAATAGAAGATGTGCTTTTATTTTAAGTGGTGTGTTATTTGGAAGTAAGGCTCTTGCCCTGTTTAATCAGATTTACAATTTTAATATAGTGTCATAGCCACAAGGCCATCTGGACCAACCAGCAATCGATGCAGCCTGTTGACATCACAACGCTAATGCACCTGTGCAATGTCTTGATCTCAGTAGTGCACCCCGATTGGGGGGTAGCTTCACAGGTACAATGTGAAGCCTGTGGCAATACATTCAGTGTGACTAAAGTAGGCAATATATCTGAAAAGAAACCCTATGCTACTAAATGCACCATGTAAAGCCAATCAAAACCTGGATGTAGCGCTATTCCCAAATCCAGTAAGAAAAATTTGTGCCATAACTTTTTTTTTCAGAATTTTTTTTACATTGCACTTTGTACTGCATTTGTAAATAAGCTCTGTAGTTGTTAAGGCACTCCATTATTCATATGAAATTCAGGAGCAGTAGTAGTGCTTTTATACAGCTATTATTTATGTGGCTCTATATTACAAGCATTTGCCACATCACTGTAAGTTATAATTTTTGTTCAACTTTCCTTCACATTAAAAGATTTGTTTTACAAATTCTCTTACTTACATTTGTTTGACAAGATCTGTTTATCCTGAATAGGTTACTTTCCCACTGCAGGTCTATAGTTTCAGGGCTGAGACCATATTCCCTTTCTGGATATTAAAATTAACAGAAATCTCTTATACCATGCCAGGCATGTAATTGCTGAGCTTTCAACAACTTTCAACAACCAGATTATGATCAGGCAGGAAAATCCCAAAGATTACTTGTGACAGTGGTTGTGCGGAATAATAGGATTTCACCAGCTTGAAACTGCCAAATAATTTCAGTGCCATTTTGTTGAAGTAGATACCACTGAATGAAAGTCCTTTATAAATAAGTGAGTAATAACAGCTGCATCAAAGTAGTATTGGAACTTCTTATTATTTTGACACTATGAAAATAGGCCCCACTGTTAAAGCCAAGCACACACGATATTAGAATTTTGCATTAGGAGGGCTCCAAAGCAGTAGCTGGGGGATCTCAAACTGAACACTAGTTAGGGTATAATTTCAAGAAAGTATATACTTGCTTTCCTAGATACTGTAGAAGTGACCTGGTGGTCAGTTAGTGTGAGATTTGGAAAAAGTGGCAATTTGGTTTTCTTGATTCTCTTAGAAGACACTTGCTGGTTAGTTAAGATGAGATTTGGGAAATGTATTTGCTTGCTCTCCTAGATACCCTTAGCAGCTACCTGGTCAGTTTGGGTGAGGTTTGGAGAAAGCAACTACTTGCTCCCTTGATACTTTTAGAAGACACTTCATGGTCAGTTAGTATGAGGTTTGGAGAAAGTCTTCTAAATACTCGTAGAAGAAACTTGATCTCCAAGATACTCTTAAAAGACAATTCATGGTCAGTTAGGATGATATTTGGAGTAAGTACCTACTTGCTCTCATAGCTACTCTTAGAAGACACTTGCTGTTAGTTACAATGATATTTGGAAACATTTCCCTGCTTGCTCACCTAGATATTTTTAGCAGCTACTTGATAGTGTGTTTGGGTGAGATTTGGAGAAAGAAATGACTTGTTCTCCTAGATACTCTTGGAAGACACGTAATTGTCAGTTAAGCTGTGGTTAAGAGAAAGTTCCTATTTGCTCTTTTACATACTCTTAGAAGCAACTTGAACAGTTAGGGTGCGATTTGGAGATAATAATTATTTGCTTTCCAAGATACTCTTAGTAGACACTTGGTAAGTTAGGGGGATATTTGGAGAACGTTCCTACTTGCTCTCCTAGAAACATATTTGTTGAACAGTTAGGGTGCGATTTGGAGATAATAATTATTTGCTTTCCAAGATACTCTTAGTAGACACTTGGTAAGTTAGGGGGATATTTGGAGAACGTTCCTACTTGCTCTCCTAGAAACATATTTGTTGACCTTATTTGCTCATCCAACCATGTTTTCATATGTATAATTTTTTTTTAACTAAGGGGGGTCCTGATGAAATGTTTGACCTCAAAAAAGGTAGCAATACCCCCGTACAGTTTAATCATCAACATAGGTATCTCTGCTCTTATGCTTTGCAACTCAAGAATTTTCTACCACACAGTTTATGGAGTATTTGACTACACTGTGAAATGTATTTAAACTGCTAAGACCTTAGCACGTGGATCAAGAATAGTGACTGGGAGCAGTAAGTGATCAGATGCTTTGCAGTCTGTACTTGTTATTCTGCATATTGATTAAATAATCTCAGATGTGTACATACAGATCATCCAGCTCTAGGGTAAATAGTTGCACTGATTGGGAAAGATATCAATACACGTAATGACAAACATATGTCTTAACTTTTGTGGAACGATTGCCAGTGCTCTTTTCTCAGCCAGGGTCATTGACAAACACTGCAGACATTTGCTATTGATGATGGTAATGGAATTTCTTGGCAGGGACGTAAGTGCTTTTGACATCTCAACTAATGAGTCATTGATAACCAAATGCTAGTGTCCTCCTGAAATTGGTCATAGGTTAGTGGAGTTCTCCCTGGCATGCTCCTCTGTGTTTATTTGATCATTATATAGGGTTATAGTCTGTCAGGGCAAAATGTTCCATTTTGCTTACATGCTGCTAAATGTTGCTTAGATCTCCCAGATCAGGGATGAGATATATGTTATATATAAAGTGTTAGAAAGGCACGATGACCCAGTATGCAACCAATTTCTCAGTATAGGGTTGTCATCTCAAATTGGCACCCCAGTCTTGAGACCTCAAATTGATAACAAGCCCAACAATGCTATTTATTTTATTCACTCTAGAAACTCTCTAAAAACTCTAAGGTTCTGTCATTTATACAGTATGTTCATATAATTCACAGTTTGAAAAAGTAAAGCCATTCTAACAGACCATAATCTAAATTACATCCTAAAAAAAGATTCATCATAGATTTGCAACTCAACAAGAGATCTTTTCAGAATTTTATTACTGAGTCCAGTTATTAACTAAGTATAGTTATTCTGGGCCCAATAGTGTCCTGTGATTGAGGAATAAGAATAATTACTAAAGAGAAGCAACTCTAAGGGGCCTATTTACTACCATTCAAATTTCAATTTTTTTTACAAATCAAAATTTTCTCATCTGTCTTTTTTATTTCTCTAAAACTAGAAATATTTGAGATTAAGAAAGTTTTAAAATCACAAAAACTCTAAGACAAATCTGTCATGTAAAAGCTGTCAAGGTCCTATACAAGTCAGGGTATATTTGTCCATTTTTAATTAATTCGGACTTTTAGAAGTTGTTGGATCTTTTTTCACTACTAATCGCCTGAAAGACTTTAAATGGGAACTAATGCAAAAATAAAAATGTAATATAAGCTTACTCGTACTGAAGTAAGAAACTTTCTAAATACAATAAATTAAAAATTCTGCATCATTTCTGAAATAATCAAGTTTACATTCACTATTCCTCTCTCAGCATCTGTTTCTCTTTATTCTGTCTTCATGCAGCAGTTGGATGAATGATGAATGAATGATCCAATATAGATGAATTAGAGCTCACAAAATAACTGATCCCAGTACAAACAAAATCTAACAAAATAACTGTCTTTTGCACAAAGCCTGCATGTAGAGAGACATGATGCCTGCTGATTTTAATAGAATGAGCTCTAATACATCTAGGCAAAAGGAGCCCCTCCTATAAGATATATTGGATCTACCTGTAAATGATTATCTGACAACCAGCCCCCGAATTTTCCCCCGAAGTCAGAATTTTCGGATGTTTGCCTGAAAAGTCAGAAATGGTAGGATTTTCGGGCTGATTCCAGCTCAGACCACAGAAACTTCCAAATTGACTTATATACATTCTCGGCAGGTCTGAGGTGGTAGATTTTTGTATTCTGATGTTTTGCAGCCTCGGGGTATAATAAATCTTGAAAATTGTTAGGTTTTTTTTTAAACTAAAAGTTCAGATTTAATGGTAAAAAAACCTCAAGTTTTTAGCATTCAGACTTTAATAAATAACCCCCAAAATGGGGGTACACTTAAGGTATGAAGATCCATTATCTGGAAAACCCCAGGTCCTGAGCATTCTAGATAACAAGTCCCCATACCTATATTCTTACATGCCTATATACCATTCCTCTGAACATCTTGCACAAGACCTCACAGCTGCAAACACAATAAACTAAAGAACTTTAGGGCAGGGCCATTAATAGGTTATTAAATATGATTCTTAAAGCAGGTGTGAGGTGCTGGACATACTATAGGTAAGTAGATCTGGGAAATTTAGCCAGGTCTATGGTAGAACAAGGGCAATTAAGTGGTAGAACAGTAGGCTGGCTGATTTCAGTGCAAGAATAACATGTGAGTTCTTTAAAAAAAACAATATACCCCCTCGTTCAACATGAGTTAAATAAATAGGGCTTATGCTAAAAATACATTTTTCCTATTGTTTTAATTATGAAAAATCTGTGGTTTGTATTATTTATTGTGCTAAACAGGACAAACAGAGAGACTGAAGCTACTCCAAGTTTGGTCCTTGCAAGGTAGACAGACTCCCAGTGCAAAAAAAAGTATAGGTCCATTGTGCAGGGGGATTATATTTATTTAAAAAGACTATTAATAAGCATAACATAAATAATGTTTTCCATGTAATTTACAGTAAAGCATAGATTAGCCACTGTTTAATTTGTTCTGAACCACCGCTTCCCCACATCCAATATCAACTAACAGTCAATAGATATTGAAGGGCACTAAGAATTGTAATTAAATATTCACAGCTAAAAAAATCCTTAATATGCACCTCCAAGTGTGTTGTCAGGTCACAGGTCAGAAGACCATAGTATTAGAGTCTACTTAAAATTAGACAATCCTAGCTAGCTTGTGCAGGTATGGGACCTGTTATCCGGAATGCTGGTGACCAGGGGCTTTCTGGATAAGGAATCTTTCTGTGATTTGCATTTGTCTACCAAAAAAAAAAAATGTAAACATAAATGAACCCCAATAGTAATGTTTTGCTTCCAATAAGGATTAATTACATCTTAATTGGGATCAAGTGTAAAGGCAGTCATTTGAAAAAAACAATCGCTTGATCAAAATGGAGTCTACTGGAGAAGGCCATCCAGTAATCCCTCTTATACTTTAACTATCTACATTTTTTTTGATATTCTGATTTGCACTATACTTTGTTGAAAGGATAGGCAATTTCTAGAAAACTTGAACAAAACCATGCGTTCTGTTTCAAGTAATTAAAAGTGGGTTTTAGGGTGATGGCACACCGGGCTGCCAAGATGGTTTAAGAGTTAACAACGGGTTTTTAAAGCACTAGAAAAAAACACCATAGAGTTACATTACAATCGGTAAATCCTTAGGGGGTCATTTATTAAAACTCAAATGAATCAGTTTTTTATGAAAACAAAGTTGGTCAAACTCCCTTCCACGAATTGAACTAATTTATCAATAGTTTTTCTTTAAAAATCGATTTCAAATCAACGCCCAGAAAACTTGATTTCATTGAAGTTTCTCTGCAAAAACCCCCAACCTTATTGGATTATCCAGCTCAGATCACAATGTCAAGAAACAATTTCAGGCAGTGTCGGACTGGCCCACCAGGATACCAGGAAAAGTCCCGATGGGCCCAGGTGTCAGTGGGCCCTCCTACTGCTAAACAGTTGGCCTATTTCATGGCCATTCCCTATTTCTATGAGGACAAAGAGGCCAAATAGATGGAAAATAGATTATAGTATGTAAAGAAAAAACACTAGGAGAATAGAGGTTGATTGAGGAGAGGAAGAAAAATAGTACTAAGAGTGGGCCCCTGGTCTAAGATTAATTGCTGGGCCCCTGGTCAAAGATTTTTGGGTGGGCCCCTGGTGTCCCAGTCCGACACTGATTTTAGGGACATCTGCCATAGACTTCTACATGACCTCAACAGCAGGGCCAGATTTACACAGTGGGCCCCCCAAGGCCCATTGCCGTTTGTCACCCCTGTCCCCTCCCCTTTATTCGTGCAAATTTTCATCATCTGGACCGTAGCAAAGGGGATTGGCACATGGGCAATGTAAAAAATGATTGTATATGCAGTGTATCCCCAGTGTTTTTGAACCAATGTGCGTGTGGTTGGGCAGCATGCCGCCCCCCTAAAATCCTTCTGCCTTAGGCCCGGGCCTATGTGGCCTTTCCACAACTTGACAGGTTTGACATTGAGTGTTTTCAGATTTGGATTTTTAACAGCTTTGAGGAATGATAAATTTACACAAAATTCAAGTTTTTATTTTTATTTTTCCTCCTGAAAAACCTCTATTGAGGTTTAATAACTGGGCCTCTAAATGTCTAACAACTGCTCTCATTTGTGTTTAGATTTTAAAGTGAGTCTTATACTTGTTTTGTATAGTGATAAATCAGCTGTTTAACAGTTAGGCATCTAATGATTTTAGTGGGTTGATGTTGTCAACTATTTTCTGTGCTGTGCTTTAACTGAAAACCGGAGGCAGATCATAGCACCTTTTGATTAATTGAGACTTTACTTTCAGCTCATTAATAATGCATTTTTCCTGGCAGCTTTTTCTCGCTGATAATCAAGAGGACCGTCAATGCTTTTAATATGCATGAGCCAATCATTATTTAAATGCTCTTTAATGCTAATACCCTTTAACGTTTCAAAATATATTAGCGGGACAATAGATCCAACTGCATTTTAATTTTAGGCATTGATGAAAGGGGATCCTTTGCACAAGTGTCAGTATTAGCAGGAAATAAACAAGGCAACTGACACATTCTGCAGGTTAATGGGATTTAAATGAGGCGACTGATAGATTCAGAGAGAGTTAAGAAGTGGTAGGTGGTGTGTGGAACATATTTACTGTATGCCTACATTACTGCGGTCTGATTTTATGCAGGTTAGGGAAATCAGAGCTGAGTAAGATTAATTGAAAATGCAATGAAAAAATAGGTATGAACACCCTGGTTACTATGCCGGCTTTGCATATTGCAGAGAAAGAAAGAGGAAAAGAATACTTGTGATCTCCATGGTGTATTTCTTTAAAGGGATACTATCATTGGAACAAAAATTTTTTTTATAGTGCTGCTCCAGCAGAATTCTGCACTGAAATCCATTTCCCAAAAGAGCAAACGGATTTTTTTTTATATTCAATTTTGAAATCTGACATGGGGCTAGACATATTGTCAATTTCCCAGCTGCCCCCAGTCGTGTGACTTGTGCTCTGATAAACTTCAATCACTCTTTACTGCTGTACTGCAAGTTGGAGTGATATCACCCCCTCCCTTTTTCCCCCAGCAGCCAAACAAAAGAACAATGGGAAGGTAACCAGATAGTAGCTCCCTAGCACAAGATAACAGCTGCCTGGTAGATCTAAGAACAACACTCAATAGTAAAAACCATGTCCCACTGAGACACATTCAGTTACATTGAGAAGGACAAACAGCAGCCTGCCAGAAAGCATTTCTCTCCTAAAGTGCAGGCACAAGTCACATAACTGGGGGCAGCTGGGAAATTGACAAAATGTCTAGCCCCCTGTCAGATTTCAAAATTGAATATAAAAAAATCTGTTTGCTCTTTTGAGAAATGGATTTCAGTGCAGAATTCTGCTGGAGTAGCACTAATGCGTTTTGAAAAAAACCATGTTTTCCGATGAAAGGATCCCTTCAATTATTCAACTATATCTTGATTTTTGTATTCTGTATTAGCTGATCTTCTGGCAGTAAATAATTGAGCTTTTTATGCAATGGATGGGCATCATAGTATATTTTCTTTGTTGTTTGTGCACTGTAGGGCTATTTCTGGCTGGCTGAGGACTATGAGACAGTTTCTTTGTTGGCAGTAGTAGACAGTTTGTTTCTGTTTTGGTTGGATATTGTGTTATAATTTATGTGCTTATTGGGCACTTTGGGGCTATTTCTATGTTGACTGGATGCAACAAGTTTATTTTGTGTTGGATGAGTACAGTATGATTGTTTCTGTGCACAGTTTGTCGTTTTTATGCTTCATTGCCCACACGTATCTGTCTTTGTTGGGCAGTTTGTTGTGTCTTTAGTATTCTCCATTCAGGTCCCTAAAACTATGAATGCCAAGCAATTTATTAAAAGGTCCAAATACAGGTATGGGATCCGTTATCCAGAAACCCTTTATCCAGAAAACGCCGAATTACAGAAAGGCCATCTCCCATAGGGGCAGATTTACTAAAGGGCGAAGTGACTAAGGTTACCTGAAAATTCGCCAGCTTGACGTCATTTCGCTAGTTCGCCGATTTACTAACAGTCGCTGGTGTAACTTCACTAGCGAAGGAGATAGAATCTAGCAGTAATTCGCTCCCTTATGCCTGGCGAGGTTGCAATCTGGCGAATAGACAGTGGCGTAACTAGATGTTGCTGGGCCCCACAGCAAATTAATTCTAGGGCCCCCAACATATCCATTGTTTGTCCTGTTTTAACAATATATGTTGAAATTGCTCATCAATGAGAGCCTCATGGGGCCTCCTGTACCTCCTGGGCCCCCCTGCAGCCGCAGGGTCTGCTTCCTCTGTAGTTACGCCCCTGCGAATAGACATAACTACGCAAATTCACTAAGATGCGGATTTTACTGAACGTTACCTCTTGTGCCAGACTTGCGTTCACCACCTCAGACCAGACGAAGTGCAAAAGAGTAGATAGGTCTTCCTCAAAAATTGTCCCAAAAAATGCTGGCAACTTTTCATTTTTCAGGGTGATAGGCTGCAAAAGATCGTAAATTTGCCAGCGTTAGGCGCCCTGGACTTCAGATTGTAGTGAATTAGCATTCTACGCCTGGCGAAGTGTTGCGATGTGAGCAAAGCTGTCGCTGGCGAATTTTCAGAGGTTAGTGAATTTGCCCCATAGACATTATTAAAAATGTTTTCTCTGTACTAATAAAACAGTATATCGTACTTGATACCAACTAAGATAAAAAGAATCCCTATTGGAAGCAACACCAGCCTTTTCTGTGTTTATATAATTTTCTAGTACTTATGAAGTAGTTTGATCCAAATTACGGAAAGTTCCATTATCCAGAAAACCCCAGGTCCCGAGCATTCTGGATAACTGATCCCATACCTGTTTAAAAAGTATAAAATAAACACTGAATGATGCTCTAAGAGAATACTAAGGGGCAAATTCACTAAGCGCCGAAGCGCCGAACGCTAGCGTTTGGCATTTTCGTTACTGCGCAAATTCACTAACGAACGCTGGTGTAGTTTCGCTAGTGTTACTTCGCACCCTTACGCCAGGCAAATTTTCGCTAGCGACGTAACTACGCAAATTCACTAACTTGCGCAGTGTATTGAACGCTACCTTTTACGCTAGACTTCCTTCGCCACCTCAGACCTGGCGAAGCGCAATAGAGTAGATAGGGATTGTTTCAAAAAAAGTAAAAAATTTTTCTAAGTCCCAAAAAACGCTGGCGTGTTTTCTACATTATGGGTGATAGGCTGAAAAAGATCGAAAAAAATTTTGGGGCTCCCCTCCTTCCCTCCTACATTTCCTGACTCATGGCAACTTACCTAGACAGTGGGCACATGTGTAGGGCAAAATAAAATTTTTATTTGATGATTTGAAGGTTTTCTTGGCATTTGTAGTGCTGATGCGTATTCCTCCATTGAAATTTGAATTTGGCGCCGTATGCAAATTAGCCTTCGCTAGCGTAACTTCGCTTTACATAGCGAATCAACGCTAGCGCTACTTAGCAACCTTACGCTACCCCTGAGCGCAACTTCGGATTTTAGTGAATTTGCAGAGCGCTGGCGAAACTACGAATCTTAGTGAATTTGTCCCTAAAACTCTACCATTTTTAGTTTTTTGTAGAATTACTAGCCAAAAAAATCTGAAAAACTCTAAAAATCTGAATGGCTATTCCAGAATTCCAATAGCATCAGTGCAGCTCCCTTAGGTCCTATAGGACGTCAACAGCTTTTACTTGGGTAATCTTTGTATGAGTAGTGATGGGCGAATTTGTCCCGAAAAATTTGTGAAACACATTGAAGTCAATGGACGTCGAAATTATTTTGATGCGTGTAAATTTTGACGCCTGCGACAATTTTTATATGCACGCCTATTTTGTCCAAATGCATTAAAGTCATTGCCCATGTGCCCAATTTTTTTTTTGACTATGCAGATTTTTTTGACAGTAAATTTTTGCAGCAGTTTTGCAAATTTATTCTCTGGCGTCCAAACGCGGCAATTCACCGCAAATTTGTGCCTGGCAAATTTATTCGACCCATCACTATGTATGAGAAAAATTCAATGTTAGTAAATATACCCCCAAACATGTGAGCTGTGCTAATTGATGTTGTTTATAAAGTGGAGAGTGTGGTATGGATGTATGATGAATTCAGAGATGCAGGAGGAAGTGCTGGATTTTCAATTACGCAGTCACAGGCGGGACTAGATTTAAAAAAAGACTGGCTGTGGGGGGACCCATTAAAGTGTTATTCCACTACTAGAAAAATGGTTCCATGTTAAATTAATGGTCTGATTTTCTACTCCATGGATATAGTCTGTCTATATTAGATGCCCATATTTCCCATTCTAAAAGAGGGGGGAGGACATTTAGTGAGATTCTTAGCCTGCATTCTGCTGAAGGTAGGTAGGTAGAACGGTAAAGGTTTCATTGGCTGAGCTTTAGAATGTTGGAAGTCTCTGAGCACTTTTTAACAGTAGATGAGAGGGTAACATTGTGCAAATAGTCAGAGGAGCCTCTGTGCGACATCTATGGATATCAGATGGAGTACATATGGAAGGATTGGATGGAGATGCAAATATATTCTTAAATCAATCACCATCAAACGGTGACAAACAATGAGCACATTCCACTCATTCAATAAATTTTCTACAAAACAGAAAAATGATTCAGAAATGAATATATGTTTTACTTAGGCTCACCCAATCTGTCCCATTCAGGTTGTGTTCACTATTAGTATTAATGTTCACTAGCAGTATCAGATAACTTAAAGGACAATGAGTTGTGCGCTGGAAGCTGTCATGCGATGATGAATGGGAAGGAAACTGAATTGATTTAAATCACATTGCATTGGACGGAAGCATTGCTGATCTGTATTTTACATTATTGCCTTGAGGTTAAAGGAGCAGTAATGGCTGCCACTCATGTCAAAATATTACACTCATTTTGTTCAAATAAACATAGAACTGAATAAAAATATGTGTGTAGTCATTGATATGCCATTTCCTTTGAAGCATGCTTTCTAGAACCAAAGCCCCACAATGCACAGCATATAGCAAGCATCTCCTTCATGAGTCTCAGGAAAGATCC
This sequence comes from Xenopus laevis, assembly GCF_017654675.1. Taxonomy (NCBI): domain Eukaryota; kingdom Metazoa; phylum Chordata; class Amphibia; order Anura; family Pipidae; genus Xenopus; species Xenopus laevis. Next base: position 150,614,836 of record NC_054373.1, read on the forward strand.
CTTGATGCACATGGTCCCTCTGGGCAGAGAAGAATGGTTGTTAGCAGAAGGCAACACAAACACTCCTGAATCCCCCAACCCCCAATCATATAAGGGTTTGTCTGCAATGTTGAACCATTAATTGGGGGAATAGACACAATTTTCATTGCACACAATGGACACTGCACTTGATTTAATCACATCCTACCTGGGATGCCATATTGTGCAGGTTTTTGGAGACTGACATTAAAAATAAGCTAAACAAGAGTTAGCATTTTTGAATAGTGCCCCTTTGTTAACTAAGGTACATTTAGCCATGTTTATATCTAAGCAGATACTGTACACTTTATTGGTAGAATGGCAATAATAGGTAAAAGGGGTTAATGGCTTCTCCCTACTTTGACCGTCATTTGACCACTGTTTAATAGGCAAAACCTTATTGACCATATATTGATTTACGTCCGTGTCGTTCCTTGCCTAAGCAATCAATATATTATTGGCAATGCATATACAGAGGAATAAAATGCAGCAGACTTGTTTACAGCGTCGTTTCACTTGACTAGTCCATGAGAAATCTTGTTGTTCTTAATTAATTATTGTTACTAGTAGCCCTGAAGTGCGCATAAAGAAAAGTGATTTACCTTGCCAGGTTCGGGTCTCTGATTATACAGTATATATAGAGACAAAGAGAGAGAGACAAAGAGCAAGATCAGGCACTGTTGCCCAGTTTCTTAGAGAAGAATGGCTATATATTGTGGAGGGTCAACCAGTAGTTGTGAGAATCTGTCCCGTTTTGCTTCACAGATAAATTTGCAAAACTGCGGAAAAAGTTGCGAAATCTCGTGAAAGTCAACGGACGTTATTATGCATGCCAATTTTTGGCATGCATAATCGCTCCAAATGCATTAATGTCAATGCATTATGGAGACTTTTTTTGTCCTAATGCATTAGTCACTAGCCATTTTTTCTCATGGCGACTTTTTTGTCCCAATGCATTAATATCAATGGGCGTTTTTTTTTAATGACGACTTTTAGTCCTAATGCATTAATGTCACTGGGCGTTTTTTCTTATGGGCATTTATGGTTATTGCTAATTTTTATTACAGGTATGGTAATGGCTATCCAGAATGCTCCTGACCTGGGGGTTTTCTGGATAATGGATCTTTCCATAATTTGGAATTTCATATCTACTAGAATATCATTTCAACATTAAATAAACCCAATAGTCTGTTTTTTAATATATACCTGAACTCATCTTTCTATTCAGGCCCTCTCCTATTCATATTCCAGTCTCTTTTGCATGGTTGCTAGGGTAATTTGGACCTTAGCAACCACTTGAGAGCTGCTGAATAGAAAGCTAAATAACTCGAAATCCACTTGGGTTGCCACCTGGATTCACCAATACAGACCGGTTTTTGGAAGGACTGCCCAGGTGAGAAAAAGCCTGTCTGGATTTCCAGATTAGGAAATCCAGTACTTCAGACTTGATGATGAAAATTTGATTGAATAAGAGAGGGGACGGAGCAATGAACGGTAGTGGGCCTAGGGGTGCCTGCTATGTAAATCCGGCCCTGTACATCATGCAATCTATGGGACTGGCCTCAATGTGGAATCCAAAACTCAGGCCGAATGTTCACGTGTTGTCCTTTATGTTACTGGACTCTGAAGGCCAAATAGGGTGAGATTTGAGATGAGCACTTGTTTGTTTGATATATTTTGGAAATAACAAGTACAACAGTGTTTTCATATTGATATCACTAGGCTGAATGTATTGTTAGAAGGTATAGATCTCTCACTTTACACCCTTCTTCATTAAAGGCTGGAGACGGGGGTATAAAATTAAAATAAGAATGGGTCCTGTTTCATGATTCCTAAATACATGAAGGAAAAACTGCTTACCCTTTGTCAGATTTATAGCTTAATTTGACAGAATAATTAACCCTTATATATATACAAGAACACCCTGTGGCACATCATGTCCTCCCTCGCTTCATGACTACAGTGACAATAGCTAGAAATGTACTTACAGTGAACCATGCTCTGGTATTCTGTCTTTGATTACCCTTGGCATACGCGGTTAGATTTCAGACAGCTTTATCCTGATTTAATATTCATGTTTCTAATTTGCATAACTACGCGCCCGTGTCACTGATCAGTCCCTGAGCTGTGGAACACATCTGTACGATGTCATTGGAGCTGACATTGCTTTCTTTGCAAATGACATTAACTTGCTTCCATGGGAATATTTATACAGGGTACGTGGCTTGGCCTTGTGCAGAGTAACGTTAAGGAAAGAGCTGTGCAATGCTGACTGGCAAATTGTCATCATTATGCTATTAGTGTCAACTCTGATGTTTAACATTCACAACATTATTGTCAATGCACCCATTATACGTCTTATGCTGCCTATGGGGAAAATTACCATCCTTGACTTCTGGCGTCCTGCCAAACTGCAGAAATTTGAAACTACTTTCTCCAGCCGTGTTTTTGTGAGCTCAGCTACTGTTAAAACGTAATTTTGGGATAAGAGCAAAGTAAGGAGACAAGTCATGTCTGGAGGTATGGAGCTATTATACGGTTAAACAAAGGAAATTGGAAACAAGTAACATTTATGTATTAAAATATTGAAATCTAACTGAATGATGAAAGGGGCAATTTCTTCCATGGTAGAACATGTGATAGTGATGGTATCTAAGCTGCACAAATCCATATTGGGGCAAAACTTTCAAAGCACTTCATAACTCTGCCCCACCCTACATCTCTGAACTCATCTCTATTTACTCACCCAACCGCTTACTACGCTCCTCTACTGACCTGCTACTCAACTCTTCTCTCATTACCTCCTCACATGCTCGCATTCAAGACTTTGGAAGGGCTGCACCCCTCTTCTGGAACTCTCTTCCACGGTCTATCCGACTTTCTCCCAATCTTTCTGCTTTCAAGAAATCTCTTAAAACGCACTTCTTTCGAGAAGCCTACCCTCACTCTGCTTAACTACCAAACGCAACACCACATACAATACCACATTTCTCACCCACTTAATTCAATCTTGCCCACTCCCACACCTTGTGTATTACTCCCTTCCCTTTAGAGTGTATGCCTATGCATAGGGCCTCCCTCACATTTTGTACCTGTATTGATTGTGATGTTTGTTACTTCATATGTTCTATGTATATAATTCATGTAATTTAGTTGTATAATCACATTTACTTTACAGTGCTATGCAATATGTTGGCACTATATAAATACATGTTAATAATAATAATAAAAAACAATACTACTGGGATTTTTAATGTTTCCAGTTTAGTAGCTGTACGGTATGGAGACCTAAATGTTTATATATAAAATGGAAAGCATGTCCTTTAGTTCTCCGGCATAAAAAAAATTAAACAATGCTGGTATGTGATGAAAAATAAACATCAAGACTCTTCGATTAGTGGAAACACAGCAGTTCAATTAGTCCCAGATGCCATCGAAAAATTATTTAAATTCAAAGTTCTCTGCCATTAACAGTGACCACCAAAAATAATTGCAGTAAAGGAAGCCACCTTCTTTTAAAGGGCGCAAAAAGTTTGTTTATCAAAGGCGAGTTGATTTTTACCTAAACAAATTTTTTCGAGGGTATTTTTCACTTAAAACTTGAATTTTGGGGGGGGGTGCTACATGTTAGCGGTGCTGTTTCTAGTGCAGGAGCCGCTAGAAAAGTGGGTTTAAAAACCAGAAGGTTAAAGTTACTAGAAGAGGGTTTTTGTCACCCCTGATAACTTGTTCAGCGCTGTTTTACAACTCCCCTCATCGGTGCAGCGCCTCTGCCTGTTAGACCCCCGCAGTGATTATAATATAATAAAATACTTGATAACCTAGGCTGGTGCTTCTGTGAGCAGAAAACTACACTGGCCTGGGGTATTTCTTTGGAAGCATCTTGGCACAATCTTCATTCCTCTGCTGACTTTTTTCCCCCAATGCAAGCAGGCATATACAGTAAGCACAGTAGTGTGAATAGGCCAGCTTTTCATGTCTAATAAGTAAAAGAAGATGCCGACAGAAATACTCTGGTAGTCTTTAAAGTGATAAAAACACCTACACATTTTTGCTAGTGCACATTATTTAATGATGAAAGGTTTGTCAAATAAGCTAGCAAAAACTAAAAAAATAGGATATTAAAATAGAAGTAATATTATTCAATTTTCCACTTTATACTGGGCTCGTAGTTTTATAATTTTAATTAAAAAAGAGCTTGTGCTTCCAGCAGGATCAACAAGAACAAGTTCTGATGCTCTGGATCCTCTTTTGAAGAAGCCAATGGGAAATAAGTACAGGTATGGAACCTGTTATCCAGAATGCTTATGCCCCGGGGTTTTCCATAAAAATGGGGGTCTTTTTTTTTTTTTGCCTCCAATAAGGATTGATTATATCTTAGTTGTGATCAAGTACAAGGTACTGTTTTATTATTACAGAGAAAAAGGGAATCATTTAAAAAACATTTGTTTAAATAATTTCTGGTGCACATGTTAATGTGTACGGTTATTTTTAAAATCTATCACTGATGCCTTTACCTTCACTTAACTTCTGTGGTTATTAGTGATGAGCTAAATTTTTGGCCAAGTTTTGCAGCGAAAATGACACCCATAGATGGGTGAAAAAAATTGTTGCACGTCAAAAGTTTGACTTTATTGCATTCGCTGTTTCGTGAATTTTCAGCAAAGCAAAACAGGTCAGATTCACCCTTCACATTATGTCAGACTTCAGGACGCTGTTAATTTATTAAATAGAAAGTTCTACAGCATCTTTGTCACAGCAGGTTGACTCATCAGAGAATTCTAAATTTTCATGGAGATGTAGAGTGACTCATACAAGGTCAAAATAACAGTCACGTAATAAAGGCAGCTTAACATTCCGTGTATGCAGCCCCTTCTCAAAGTAAGCATATATTACACCTATAAGACTCATTTTGCCTGAAAAATTCCAACATTATGCTCACCGTTTGAACATTTCTTTGAAAAAGTACAGTGTTCCATGTAGTGTATATTGCACTGCATCACATGGAATATTCATTCCAATCCCATTAGGGTATTTATATAATGATATGCTAAGCAATAAATCTTTGTGTTATATTATAAAGTGTTAATGTGAACTGGCAACAATATTTTTTGTTATAAAAAAAGAAGTGTGGTTTAACACTGTATTTGTCAATGTCCCATGTGTATTTGCTTATACAGGTATGGGATACATTATCAAGAAACCCATTATCCAGATATCTCCGAATTATGGTAAGGCCATCTCCCATAGACTCCATTTTCATCAATTAATTAAAATGTTTGGAAAGGAATACCTTAACTCTGTAAACACACACATATACATATACATACAATAACATTGGGTTTAATTCATGTTTAAATGATTTTTTTAGTAGACTTAAGTTAGATCCAAATTACAAACCCCTTTATCGTAAAAACCCCAGCTCCCGAGTATTTTGCATACCAGTAGTGGTGTGACTCTACTTTCTTCTTGCACAAAATACAGCAGCCTTGCTTAATGGCTGGGATTGTAGATACAGGTACCCAGAAACCCATTACACAGAAAGCTCCAAATAAGGAAAGGTAGTCTCCCATAGTCTCCATTTTCCAGCTAATTCAAATTTTTAAAAAGTTTTTTTAAAAATGAATTACCTTTTTCACAGTAGCTTGTACTTGATCCCAAACTAAGATATACTTAATCCTTATTGGAAACAAAACCAGCCTATTGGATTTATTTAATGTTTAAATGATTTTCTAGTAGATCTAAGGGATGAAGATCAAAATTATAAAAAGATATATATATATATATATATATATATATATATATATATATATATATATATATATATATATATATATATATATATATATATATATATATAGTAATTGGATAAGGACCCGCACTCCAATGTTTCGTGAAAAAAAGGGGTTTTTATTTCAACTTGTGCATCCAACGTTTCGGCCCATGCCTGGGCCTTTATCCTTGATAAAAAACCCTTTTTTTCACGAAACATTGGAGTGCGGGTCCTTATCCAATTACTGTATACTAAAGCTTTGACCCAGCACCCACAGTAACTCCAAGACTGGATCAGAGTGCGAGCGTTTGTCTATATATATATATATATATATATATATATATATATATATATATATATATATATTTATATATATATATATATATATATATATATATATATATAGATATAGAAAACTCCAGGTCCCAAGCATTCTGGATAACAGGTGCCATACCTGTGTAATATAAAGGGGACACCATGACAAAATCAGCTAATTTTTATCAATTACATTTAGACCATAGCAACATGCAGAGACCTGACAGGCATTGAACATCGTATCTTAGTTAGGATCAAGTAGAAGCTATTCTTTTAATATTACAGAGAAAAAGGAAATCATTTTTAAAAACTATAATTAATTGATATAATGAAGTCTGTAAAAGATGAGCAGACGATTTGTTTTTTCAGGTTTATTTTTGTCGGCCATACGTACACCAATGGCCCAAGAATCTGTTTATGGGCTCTACAGTAAATAATAATGAAGACAGGGCAAAACATGGCATAACATTTCCCCAAAGGGAACGTTTAATATAGAACATGCCACCAAATTCCACTGAAGCTAAAAAGAGCCAAAATTTGCACAAGCGTTGAAGCCTTTAAAAAGTCAAATGGTTAGTATAAAATCTATGATCTAATGCAGGGGTCCCCAACCTTTTGAACCCATGAGCAACATTCAAAAGTAAAAGGAGTTGGGGAGCAACACAAGCATGAAAAATGTTCATGGGGCGCCAAATGTGGATCGTCAACCTACATTGAGCCTCTGTTTGGCAGTACACATGGTTTTTATACAACCAAAACTTGCCTCCAAGCCTGGAATTCAAAAATAAGCTCCTGCTTTGAGGCCACTAGGAGCAACATCTAAGTGGTTGGAGAGCAACATGTTGCTCACGAGCTACTGGTTGGGGATCACTGATCTAATGAATGCTGTGGTATTCTTGATAAACGACCTTATATACAGGCAGGATCCAAAGAGGGGGCCGTTTCAGCTACACACATTTCTCATGCTAAAGGGTGGCAGCATATAGAGCATAGAAAGCTTTACTCCTGACCTCCACTGCAGCCAATAGTAACTGTGAGCCTTTGGTTGCAACGCCGACACAATGTCATGGTGATGCCCAGGAGAGCCACAGTGTGAAGGAACAGCAGTATTATGAAAATATTAGCAGTGTGGGAGTCAGCAACCCACCAACATGCCAATATCCTATATTTTATAAGACAGATTAAAGGGCAGCAGCAGCAAGAGTCAAGCTAAGCATGGAGCCCTCCTGTAGGCAGAAACAATAGTAAGTAAGAAACTGTCAAAAATCTCTCCAAGACTGACATATAGTATAAGATACATTCTAAATATGCCTTATTGTATGCAGCATAAAACTAATAGGCTTAAAGTATAATAAAAACCATCTTCTCACCATCAACAAAGAGCTTATGATTTTTGCATATGTGTGTGCCTGTACATATACAGGTAAGGGATCCGTAATCCGGAAACCTGTTACTCTGAATTATGGAAAGGCTGTCTCCCATAGGCACCATTTTATCCAAATAATCAAAAATTTTTAAAAAAAATAATTTCCTTCTTCTCTGGAATAATAAAACAGTACCTTGTATATGATCCAAACTAAGATATAATTAACTTTATTGGAAGCAAAACCAGCCTATTGGGTTTATTTAATGTTTACATGATTTTGTAGTAGACTTAAATGGATACTGTCATCGGAAAACATGTTTTTTTTTCAAAACACATCAATTAATAGTGCTGCTCCAGCAAGACTTCTGTACTCAAATCCATTTTGCAATAACTAAAGGTTAACTCAAAGATGCACTACCCCTTTAATGCCTATAAAGCGTCAGAAAATAAAAATGGAAGATGAAGTGCAAAGTTGCCAAAAAATAGGATATTCTATGACATACTAAAGGTTAACTTAAAGATGCACTGCCCCTTTAATTCCGATACAATTATAGAAAATAAAAATTGAAGACCAACAGCAAAGTTGCTAAGAATAGGACATTCTGTAACATGCCAAATGGTAACTTAAAGATGCACTACACCTTTAAAGCCTATAAAGCGACAGAAAATAAAAACAGAAGACCAACTGCAAAGATGCTAAGCATTGGCATGCACGGAAGAAGCAGTAAAGTGCCCATGTGCTGCCCTTTGTGCATGCATTGCTACCAATTTGGAGTTTCCCCTGCCAGCAGTAGGTGTATTGTGGACAAAATAGCAGATTTCTTGCACTTTGTGCACCTTGACCACCTGTAATAAATGAGCCTGGAGGATTTGTCTAAAGAAAGGTACAAAAGAACCATCAGTCACGTCACTGTATGGTGAGAAACATTCAATTGCATTTACAGTTAGCTTTTAACAGGACTCATTAAAACATATTAAAGGATAGAAAATGATTCCCAGGCATTTATTGTTCCACAGCAAGTGATAATATGCAACAAAACACCATGCATTGCCTAAATAAGCCTCTGCCTGTAGGGCTAATTACAACTGCGCTACTCTTACTGTAATTAGCTGAAACATAAATACGCTTTTTTTTTAAGGGCTGAACACGTCCATCCATAGTTTTGAACGTCAGTAACAATTCATGGCTATTGATTGTATAGGACATTGTGAATCTGCAAAGTCTTCGTTTTCATCACATCGGCAGATTTACAGCAGGAGAACATTCAATTCCATTAAACTGCTGTTCAGGTAACGACCTCTCTGTGCAATATTGCTCCTTCTTTGTATGCCAAAGAGTGCAGTTTGGATCAAACCACCAAAGTCAGATTTAAGAACTGTAAACATGGTCCTCGGCTGGCGAAGATATCTTAAAGATCAATTCAATCAGTAGGAGAACATGATTCTATGATATACAAATATAAAGCATTTTTCAAAGAATGTAGTCGTGTTTAGAAAGTGTTACCTTTAAAGGAGAACTAAACCTTAGCTAAAAAAAGTAGACTAGAAATGTTGTAAATTATTTTTTGGGCTTCTGTATCAGCCCCAGGCAACCATCTTCAGGGAAGATCTGTGTCTCCAAAGATGCCCCAGTAGCTCCCCATCTTCTTTTCTGCTGATTCACTGTAAATGCTCTTTGCTGCCGTCACTTACTGAGCTTAGGGACTGACTCAAAATATACAGTACACGTAGATAGTGATTGGCGAATAAACTCGCCAGGCGCAAATTGGCAGTGAATTTCCACGTTTTGCCGTGGGCAAATAAATTAGTGAAACTGCAGTTAATTTACGCCAGCGTCAAAAAATTTTGGACCCGCGGCAGAAAAGTCACTCATGTCAAAACCGTCGCACATTAACGTTATTTGGACACCCATTGACTTTAACACCAGTGTCAAAATTTAAGTGAGCGTCAAAATTGACGCGTCTTAATTCACAGATTTTTCATCGAAACTAAATGGGACAAATTCGCCCATCACTACACATAGAATATAAATATCACAATATAAGGCTGATTAGTAATTAATACAGATAATTACTACATAACAGCACAGAAACCAGTGCAATTAGCATCAGAATTTAATAATCAGCCCTGTAGCATCAGCTTATATTACAGACCAACCTCATTTTCTGGTAATTAGTGACGACCCCTAAGCTTAGCTTCTCAACAGCTGCTCAGAGCCCACTGAGCATGTGAGTGTCACAGACACTTTCCAAGATGGTGACCCCCTGGGACAAGTTTGAAATCCTGGATCATTGCTGCTATTGAGAAAAATAAACTTTTTTTTGGTGCAAAAAGTGCAGTATATAAAATATGGCATTTTTTAGCCATATTTTTCTTTACAGTTTAGTTCTCCTTTAAAACCCCTAAAACCCATACAAAGGTTATATGTTTATTATTAGAGTCAAGCCTAGAAAACAATAGACTTCTATGGGCTCTTACATTTTTCTAAATGCATGAGTTAATGACACTAAAAATTGTGAGCGTGTGTTAAGGTTATCCCAGATTGACACCTCCATTTTTGTTCAATCTCCCAGGAGTACTCAGGCTGAAATCAGCCAATTGAAACAGATGAAATCTGCACCTACTGCAATATTTGCCTGACACAGGTCCCCGTCACAATCACATTCACAGTAGCTTCAATTTTATCAGGAGCCAGTTAACCTGCCTGTATGTTTTTGGAGTGTGGGAGGAAACCGGGTGTGTGGAGGGAGCCCAAGCAAACACAGGGAAAACATACAAAATGCCCAAATGGGTCCCAAGCTGGAATCGAACTCAGCACCTAAGCACTGCAAGCAATTCACTGTACAGCCCACTGGCTTCATTGTTTTTTAATGTGTCCCTTAGTATTTCAATATCAGTGGTTTATTCTGCCCTTAAGATTAATGTTCTATGAATAAAACACTTTTTATATACTGTAGATATTCAATAACATCTAATTTTATTTCAACAGAGAAATATAAATTTTTGCTAAGCTAATAAAAAAAATGCGTTTAAATAAAAGATTTTTGATTTCTAGTAGTTGATCCATTAAGAAATTATTCAGTTCTTCAATACTTCCTATTGAAAAGATTTCCCTCCCAATAAAAAAGGTGGGTGGAGGTACTGCAAGTGCAATTTACTATTTAAAGTAGTGGTTCACCTTTAAGTTAACTAGTATGTTATAGAATGGATATTATAGAATGGCCAGGTCTAAGCAACTTTTCAACTGGTCTTCATTTTTTTCTTTTTTTTTTAATTATATGCTGCCTTCTTCTGACTCTTTCCAGATTTCAAATGGGGGTCACTGACCCCATCTAAAGACAAAGGCTCTGTAATACTACAAATGTATTGTTATAGCTACTTTTTATTACTTATTTTTCCTATTAGGGAGCTCTCTGTTTATATTCCAGTATCCTATTCAAATAAATGCATGGTTGCTAGAGTATTTTTGAACCAAAACAACCATATTGCTAATATTGCAAACTGTAGGGCTGCTGAATAAAAAGCCAAATAACTCAAATAATATGAAAACCAATTGCACATTGTCTCAGAAGATCACTCTCTAAATCATACTTAAAGGTGAATTTAACATATAAAAAAAATTTCTGAGCATTTAATCCTGTAAAAGAAGTATATTTTTACATAGTATCCGGTGTATTCCATTTCAGTATATGCTAAATAAATCTTGTATGTTATTTGACATCACAAAAGGATGCCAGCCTTAACTAGGATTTACAGTTTGGGGGATAAATAAAAAAAATGTACTAATGAAATAACATTTAAGCTCACCAGGGAAGAGCAAATGAGGAAAAGGCTTGTATTTCACGACAGCAAAGCCAGCATGTTGTGAGAATTACTGTGAAGGGACTAAGGAAAGCTGCTGCTGCTTTCAAGTCTCCAAAAACAAATTTTGAAGTCCATTCTTTTCACCTTCAATTATGTCACTATTAATTTGTTGGTTTGGCCTTCAGCAAGGGGGAATGCCTTTTGGAATGCCTTTGTCCCTTTTGATGCAGGATAGGGGCCCACCAAGCATTGGCTTTCTCACAAACAAAAACTCTCCACTTTCCCCTCTACAGAGGTTGTCAAAGAAAAAAAGCAACCATGGCTGTAAAACCTCCTTGTGACTATAAGGACATAGGTAGTTTTTTCATATACAATAATTTCTGCACTTCTTTTAATACAAATCCATCAATTTTTTTAGCTTAAAAAGGGAATGCATGTATAAAATCCAAAACTTCTTTCTGCCTTCACGTATACAAAAAAATGGATATATTTACCCATGGGAGGTGCTCAATGTTGGCTCCTCTGCAAATAAGAGCTACCGTAATATACACACAAAAATAGGAACAAAGGCACACTCAATTCAATGCTTCTGCAAAAACTCCAGGTTTTTTCTTTTATTTAAGGTGTGATCCCTTAAATAAAAGGAAAAACCTGGAGTTTTTGCAGAAGCATTGAATTGAGTGTGCCTTTGTTCCTATTTGTGTGTGTATAAAAAGGGAATTCCCTCAAATTAGCCATATTGTCAGAGGGACACTCCTGCCCAAGCACAATGGGGAGTTAAATGATTTAACATGTTGTAAGAATGCATTAACCTGTTTGAGTGCTTTAATTTTAGCTGAGAAGGACTTTGCACTATTCACTATTTCACAATTTCCATGATGCTGCATCAATATTAAGGGCTCCTTTAATTGATGGTTTGGTTTGTGGCCCAATCTTACAAGGACCTATTATTCTTATAGAGTAGAACTTCAACGTTTAATACTTGATGCAAACCTTAACTCTCAGCACCCCTCAGCAGCCTTCAGCTCAGCTGCAGGATGGATAACGCCAAAAGAAAGTTTTTCTGTTTCCATTTTGCCGACTATACCTGCCCATTGCCATTATATGTACAGACCCGTTGTCCCAGAGACTATTATCCCCACTGTTACTATAGGCACCATCTCTCTTTACTACACCTGCTATTCCACAACCACAGTCCCTTCCCAGAGACTAGTATCCCCACTGTTACTATAGGCAACATCTCTCTTTACTACACCTGCTATTCCACAACCACATTCCCTTCCCAGAGACTAGTATCCCCACTGTTACTATAGGCAACATCTCTCTCTACTATACCTGCTATCCCACAGCCACAGTCACTTCCCAGAGACTAATATCCCACTGCTACTATAGGCACCATCTCTTCCTACTATACCTGCTATTCCACAGCCACAGTGCCTTCCCAGAGGCTATTATCCCACTGCTACTATAGGCACCATCTCTCCCTACTATACCTGCTGTCCCACAGCCACAATACCCTTCCAAGAGAGTATTAACCCCACTGCTACTATAGGCATCATTTCTCCATCCCAGATGCTATTATCCCACTGTTACTATAGGCACCATCTCTCCCTACTATACCTGCTATCCCACAGTCACAGTCCCTTCCCAGAGACTATTGTCCTACTGTTACTATAGGCTCCATCTCTCCCTACTAAACCTGCTATCCCACAGCCACAGTCACTTCCCAGAGACTATTATGCCACCGCTACTATAGGCACCATCTCTCCCTACTATACCTGCTATCCCACAATTCTTCCCAAAGTCTATTATCTCCAATGCTACAATGTGACCATCTATGTGAACAAAGGTAGTACCCTGAAAGTAAAAATATATATCTTCTGTAGTGCAGCAACAATATGATTTTAAAGCAAAGTATCTTAACAGCGCTATATAAATAAATGATGATGATGATGATGCCAGAAAAATACAAATGGTATTTCACTATTCCTAAAGATTTATTGTGAATAAGTTATGAAAAACACAGTAATTTATGAGGTGGGGCTTATATGAATAACATTTTCTTTTCTCAGCCTAGTACCTAATGGTATTGGAAGAAAAATAACATTGTTTTATTCTCTAATCTAAGCAAAGTATGTCTGAAATTAGTTCAAATGAATGTTCAAATTAATTGAACTTTAGCCTTAACATTATATCCTTAAAACATATTTTTCATTTTCATTTCACTACAAGTATTGACCCATTTTTATCTAATTTCATGATCTGCAATCGAATGCTACCTGGCACAAATTCATTAAATCAATACAGATAACATTAAATCAACCTTTAAAACTCTTGTTAAAACACTAAAGTGTAACCCATTTTTGGAACCCCCCTATTGCCAAAGTCACAATATTTACTAACTTAACTGAGCAGTAGCGATCCTAGAGGGGGGCGGGCCCTGGTGCGTGACGCGCAGCCGGGCCCAGCCCCTCTCCCTACGGCCGCATTTGGCCGCTTTTGTCAGTGGCGCACGGACTGCCGGAGGGCCCTGAGGGGGTGAGGGGGTGCTCGCACCCCCTGCTCCCCCGGTAGTTCCGCCACTGTACCTGAGTCCCCTTTGCTAGGTGAAAAGTGTAATGGAAATGGAGGAACTTACCCCACGGGACATCCAAGATGGCGACCTCCTGCTCCACCATTCGGTTCTTCCTGGTCGCAGTGGGACTGCGTCAGAAACGTGTCGCCCCAGGATTGGTCGCCGGCGACGGAATGGACGCCGGCGTCAGAATGTGCGTCGGCATCAGGACACCAACGTGAGGACGCCGGCGTCGGCGTCATGACGTCAGCGCGTCAAGTTTTGGCGCCAAACTATGGACTATTTAAATCTATTTGCCCATCCTGTCATTGCCCAATTATAGGTCTATCTTGTATAGTTCCTGGGTGCGATTTCTTGCTATTTGGATTCTCCGTGTATTGACTTATTGCCTGTTTAACGATTCTGATTCTTTGCTGCCTGTACCGACCAATTTGCCTGCTTTTGACCATTCTTCTGATAAACCCTCTTGTACTGCGAACTTGGTGTTGTTTTGTCTCCTCCTTGGTCCACACTACAACAGAGCCTTCGGGCCCTGACAGTATAATTGGGCCATGGACCCTTCTGAGGAGCCTCAAGTTCCTACTGATGTCGGCAGAGCTGTTTGTGGATTGGCTTCTCGCATGCAGACCTACGAAGCCCAACAAACCCACTTCGGCCAGGCACTAGAAGCAATCCTGGAGAAATTGTCTGCCTTGTCTCCAGTGGTTCCAGTTCCTCTGCCTGTCCCTGCTACTCCGCTCCAGGTTTCCGAGCCTCGCATCCCTGCACCTCCTCTGTACAGCGGTGATCCGGAATCATGCCGTGGTTTCATCAACCAGTGTGACATCCAATTCACCCTGCTTCCAGGTCAGTTTGTCTCGGAGCGAGCGAAGGTGGGCTATATCATCACCCGCCTGCAAGGGAAAGCTCTGGAGTGGGCTTCTCCTCTCTGGGAGAAGGAGGATCCGGTTATTGACGATGCCAAGGCCTTCATCCATGACCTTCGCACGGTGTTCGATGCTCCTGGTCGGGCTACCTCTGCCTCGGCTCGTTTATTTCAGCTGCAGCAAGGGACTCGTTCTGTTCCGGAATACGCCATCGAATTCCGCACTCTTGTGGCTGAAACTTCTTGGAATAATGATGGTTACCATGCTGCCTTCTACAACGGCCTGGCAATGCGCATCAAGAATGATCTTGTATCACGGGAGATTCCTTCTCGCTGGGAAGATCTTGTTGCGTTGGCTGTGAAAGTTGACACCAGACAAAGGGAGTTCCAAGTCGAACTTGACAGGGAACGCGCTAGGAAGTTTTCCAGGTTCCAACCCACCCTGGCTCCACGCTTCCAAAGACCCTTACTCTCCAGTCCGGCTTCCAACCTTCTTTCTCCGCCTCCTGCGGCATCTGCTACTTCTTCTTTACCTCCTGAAGAACCAATGCAGATTGGACGGGCACGTCTTTCCGAACAGGAGAAGCTCCGGAGAAGGGCTGCTGGGTTATGTCTCTACTGTGGGGGAAAAGCCCACTTCGCCCATGAATGCCCAGTGAAGCCGGGAAACTCCTGAACCTAGGTAAGATTGGGGAGACTTACCTGGGTGGAATTTTTCATTCTCCCCATTCCTCTGCTCAACGTTTTCTCCTTCCTATACAAATCCAGTTCGGCTCCAAGAAGATCCTTTCTCAAGCCTTCCTCGATTCTGGCGCTGCGGGCAACTTCTTGGATCGAGCCTTTGCCGGTAAACATGCTATTCCGCTCCAACCCTTGGCAACCCCTCTTCGAGTCCTGGCGATCGATGATCGTCCTCTTTCTTCTGCCATCATCTCGCAGTCTACTCAGGAACTTTCTTTCAAGGTGGGCACTATGCATTTGGAAAGACTGTCTTTTCTTCTTATCGATTGCCCTTCCACTCCTGTTGTCCTGGGATTGCCGTGGCTGTATGTTCATAATCCAGTCATTGACTGGTCCACCACACAAGTGTCCCGTTGGAGCTCATTTTGTCTACATAATTGTTTGCCTGCTGTTCCTGTTGTTAAAGTTTCTTCAGTATCTTCAAATTCTTCTCTTCCTCCTGTGTATCAAGCCTTTTCCGATGTCTTTGATAAGAAATCCGCTGAGATTCTCCCACCTCATCGTCCCTATGATTGTCCTATTGAACTCTTACCCGGCTCAATGCCCCCCGAGGCCGCACTTACCCGCTTTCTCCCTCCGAAACTTCTGCTATGAAGTCATATATCCAGGAGAATCTTCAAAGAGGTTTCATTCGTCCTTCTACCTCCCCTGCTGGACCAGGGTTCTTCTTTGTCGAAAAGAAAGACGGTAGTTTGCGGCCCTGCATTGACTACAGGGGGTTAAAGAACAGATTTCTTCTTCCTCTCATCTCCGAACTTTTTGATCGGCTTAAGAGTGCTAATTTCTTTACTAAGCTGGATCTACGTGGGGCCTACAATCTCATTCGGATCCGTGAGGGAGATGAATGGAAGACCGCTTTCAATACTCGCGATGGACATTACGAGTACCTCGTCATGCCATTTGGTCTCTGCAACGCTCCTGCGGTCTTCCAAGAATTAGTCAATGACATTTTTCGTGATCTTTTGGGACAGTGTGTGGTCGTGTATTTAGACGACATTCTTATTTTTTCTAAGAATCTTCTGGATCATCGTTGCCAAGTGCGTGAAGTTCTTTCCAGGTTGAGGAAAAACAATCTCTTCGCCAAATTGGAGAAATGCCTCTTCGAAGCTTCTTCCATTCCTTTTCTTGGCTACATCATTTCTCCACAAGGCTTCAAGATGGATCCCGCCAAAGTCTCTGCGATCTTGGATTGGCCCCTTCCTACCAGCGTCAAGGCAGTTCAGAGGTTTATTGGCTTCGCCAATTATTATAGACAGTTTATCAAAGACTTTTCTTCCAAAATCTTTCCAATTCTTGCCTTGATCCGTAAAGGGAGTAAACCTCAACACTGGTCCCCTCTAGCTCTCGAAGCCTTCAAGACCCTCAAAGAGGCCTTTTCTTCTGCTCCAATTCTTAGACACCCTGAACCTCTACTACCCTTCTTCATGGAAGTTGATGCCTCTGATGTTGGAGCTGGAGCAGTTCTGTCTCAAAGATCTTCTTCTGATGGTAAACTTCATCCTTGTGCTTTTTTCTCTAAAAAATTTTCTTCCCCAGAGCAAAATTACGATGTTGGGAATCGCGAGCTACTTGCCGTTAAGTTGGCCCTGGAAGAATGGAGACATTTACTTGAAGGTTCTTCAGTTCCTGTGACCATCTTTACTGACCACAAAAATCTTGAATTTATTCAATCCCTCAAGCGCCTCAATCCCCGGCAAGCCAGGTGGGCACTTTTCTTTTCTCGCTTTAATTTTGTTATCACCTTTCGTCCTGGCTCCAGAAACAGGAAGGCTGATGCTCTGTCCAGAAGCTTTGTTCCTGAAGATTCCTGCCCTGAAGATCCTGAACCCATTGTGCCTTCTACCAAGATTATTTCCGCCTTGTTTCCCTCCTGTGCCTCTCAGTTACTTTCTGCTCAGTCTTCGGCTCCTGTAGAGACTCCTCTTGGTGTTGCTTTTGTTCCTCCGGAATTCTGTCATGTCATTTTATCCCAATCTCACAGTTCCAAACAGGCTGGTCATCCCGGGATTAAGAAGACAACCGAGCTCTTGTCTCGTTTGCTTTGGTGGCCGACCCTAAGGAAAGACGTTAAAGACTTTGTCTCTTCTTGTTCCATTTGTGCTGTTTCCAAGTCCGGACATTCCCCCCCAAGGCTTTACTCTTGCCGCTTCCCATTCCATCTCGACCTTGGACTCACCTGGCAATGGATTTCATTGTTGATCTCCCTGTTTCTTCTGGCCACACTGTCATCTGGGTGGTAATCGACAGATTCAGCAAAATGGCTCACTTCACGCCGCTTCGAAAACTGCCTTCCACCCCTGAACTCTCTGAACTTTTTATTAAACACATTTTTCGTCTTCATGGTTTTCCTGCCGAGATTGTGTCCGACCGGGGTTCCCAGTTTGTTTCCAAGTTCTGGAGATCTCTTTGCAAGGCTCTTAACATTTCTCTTCAATTTTCTTCTGCTTACCACCCACAGTCTAATGGAGCCGCAGAACGGGTCAATCAGGCCTTGGAACAGTTTCTTCGTTGTCATGTGTCCCTGTGCCAGGATGATTGGTCGGATCTTCTTCCCTGGGCTGAGTTTGCTCACAACAACGCTCTGCATTCTTCTTCCCAGAAGTCTCCTTTCTTCTGTGTGTATGGTCTGAATCCCTTGGCTTTTTCCCAGGATCTTCTTCTTACCAACGTTCCTGCAGCTAATGACCAAGCTGCTCACATTTTGGCTATTTGGCATGCTACTGCGGCAAACTTGGAGAAAAGTTCCCTGGTGCAGAAGAGGTTTGCCGATAAAAGAAGGATTTCGTCCCCTCCATATGTTCCTGGTGATAAAGTTTTTCTTTCCACACGCAACATTCGTCTCAAGATTCCTACACCCAAGCTTGGTCCTAAATTCATCGGTCCTTTCCCTATCATCGAAATCATCAACCCTGTGGCTGTTCGTCTTTAACTTCCTCCTGAGCTGCGGATACCCAATGTTTTTCATGTTTCCCTGCTTAAACCTGCTGTGTCTTGCCCCTCTTCTTCTTCCTCTCCAGCTCCTGTCTTGGTCGACGATCATAAGGAATTCGAAGTCAAGAGAATCTTGGACTCTCGTATTTCTAGGGGCATTCTTCAATACCTTATCGAATGGAAGGGGTTCGGTCCAGAAGAGTGTTCCTGGGTGAGAAGTTCTGACGTTCATGCTCCTGTCTTGGTCCGTAAGTTCCACAGACTTTTTCCTTCTTCCCCTAGCCTCGGTGGTCCTGAGGCCCCCCCTAAGGAGGGGGGTACTGTAATGGAAATGGAGGAACTTACCCCACGGGACATCCAAGATGGCGACCTCCACCATGCGGTTCTTCCTGGTCGCAGTGGGACTGCGTCAGAAACGTGTCGCCCCAGGATTGGTCGCCGGCGACGGAATGGACGCCGACGTCAGAATGTGCGTCGGCGTCAGGACACCAACGTGAGGACGCCGGCGTCGGCGTCATGACGTCAGCGCGTCAAGTTTTGGCGCCAAACTATGGACTATTTAAATCTATTTGCCCATCCTGTCATTGCCCAATTATAGGTCTATCTTGTATAGTTCCTGGGTGCGATTTCTTGCTATTTGGATTCTCCGTGTATTGACTTATTGCCTGTTTAACGATTCTGATTCTTTGCTGCCTGTACCGACCAATTTGCCTGCTTTTGACCATTCTTCTGATAAACCCTCTTGTACTGCGAACTTGGTGTTGTTTTGTCTCCTCCTTGGTCCACACTACAACAGAACCTTCGGGCCCTGACAAAAAGGTACTGGGAATTCTTCTCTCTGGCAGTGCCTCCACCTAATGGGATCCAGGAATGCACCTGCGGATGGGCCCATTAGGAATAACATAAAACGCACACTTTATTATATAAAAACAACACCTTTATATAAGGAAAGTGTAATTTAAAGGTGAAGTAAAACACATTTACATCATATCAAAATATAACCCACTCCCCTGGGAACATGTGGCAGTCTATTTCCTGGTCCTCCATGCCAGGGAAAGTCCCGCAACTCCTTTGGCAGACAAAGAGTCTCAGTCCCTTTTCCCCAAAGAGCACATTTGTCCCCAGGTAGCGCTGCCTGTCCCAAGTACCTTTCCCACTGGACAAGATATTGGCTCCCACGTGGCAGGCACACAAACAGGAGGTACGCTGGATCCTTATTGTCTTCTACCCTTCCTAAGGCACAACTCACCCTAGGGCTCAAACACAGAGCTGGCAGGCTCACCTAGAGCTGGAACTGGTATCCAGAGCGATGAATCCTTTTATCCAAGGACAGGCATCTTGCTTTATCTTCAGGGTATAGCTCCCAGCACTGTCTATAGCGCGAGCACAATAACCCTCTTTATTTCTCGTAACACAGCTCCCAGCACTGTCTATAGCACGAGCACACAAATATCTTCCTCTGCAGAACTACAGCTCCCAGCACTATCCATATCATGAGCACAAAAGATGTCCAGCAAACTCCAACTGGCATGGTTGAGCTTTCCAGGCTTTTGGAGTACCCTGCATCAGCCCACAGGGCTATCGAACTCCCTTTTAGCCCCTTACATCTTTGCATGAGTTCTGTCCACCTTCCTACATGAAAGTGAATGTAGGAATCCTCCAGCAGTAATGGCTGCGAGCACATGGCAATTTCCTTTTATATAATACAGCAGTGACACCTTTTGGTTGCTTTTGGGATCAGCCATGCTGCACCAATCAGGAAACCCTGTATACACCATGAGGCTCCAAAAGAAAAGGGGAACTTACGAGTCAGGGTCCCTACAAAAGTATACAACTAGGGGGTATATGTATCAAAGAGTGAAGTTAGATATCACAACAGTCTTCTAGAGTGAAATCTCACCACTCTCCATTTCTATAGGGTTTTTAAAAGAGCATTTATCAATGGGTGAAAGTAAAAGTTCATCCTTTGATAAATACGCATTTCCAAATCCCATAGAAATGAATGGAGAGTGGCGGAATTTCACTCTATAGGACTGTGGCCATCTCTAACTTCACTCTTTGATAAATATACCCCTAGAAGCACAGGCAAAATAAGATACCAGGACACTATTGTTGTAAAAATATAGTTCTATTGTATTTTGTTAATGCTTTTTTGGTAAAATAGAAGTTAACTTTAGTCTAAGGGGCTTATTTATTAACATTTCAATTTAAAAAAAATTCACAAACAAATTTTTTTTAAAATTAGTTTAGATTTGGCAGAAGGAGGTCTGTAAATAACAGCTACCTGTATCTTTATAAATGTTGGTCAGAGCTGTCATTCCTTATACTCTCATTGGTGTCATGTATGTCACATGGATCATTGAAAGTTGTGCTATAAAACAAATATACCCCCTGTTGTAAAATATGAAGATAGAAGTCACCTCGGACTTCCATAGCCATCGCCATTAAACTTTTAAATGGTCATGGAACTCCTTGTGGACTCGTAATATCCTTATATTTTACAACAGGGGTTCATTTTTCCCTATACAGTATATTTTATTGTTTGCTGAAGGGAAACAAAGTTTTGGAAAAGCTCAAGGGTAAACAGAAGTCCTATGTCAAGTCATTTCAAATGTGCAGAATTCTTTTAGAGCCCACCAATAGATAAATGAAAGTTAAGCCTGTTAGATCTTGTAATTTCCTTCCTTGCAATGAGCTAAAGCAGCACGGACAGTTGTAAGGCTGCAATCTTCCAGCTACAAGAGTGATAAAATGTTTATTTATTAAGAACACATGTAACATTTATGAAGCAGATCAAAGGGTCTCAAGCATTTATTTACCAAAAAGGCCAGATTAAGGCCAGAGCATCTTCTTTTTTTACATGGGGTTTCCATTAGCAAATAGGAATGTAAGCCATAGATTATTGGCTAGTTGGTATAACTCTTTCACTGCTGTAACTACCCTTAAACTACTTTCCTTTATCCTTAGGATCCAGGCACATCTGACGATGAGGAGTTGGTTCATTTACTTTTGTAGACTGTGAGCATACCAGTGCAAAACAAAAATATATCACAGAAATAAATACAGATTTTTCCTCCTATTCGCATGTATAAGGCTAAAATACGGTCCGATGACTGCTGCCCTAAACGCTAAATGCCCGGTGCAGATTTCTTCCATCTAATACGGACCTGCCCTACAATTATATTGAGAGATATGGGAAGTACTTACTAGAGTTTACTGTTTCCCCTAAGACATGTCAGCTGAGCATTATAATGCATCTCACCAAATCTCATTATGTACTTACATTGACAAGGGAATCATTGTTTCTGGCACGTAAATGTATTGCTTTGAAATGGCTTTTGGGGGATCCCCCCACTACTGGTAGGTGGAAAACTATATTGAGGGAACACTTCCCTCTTGCCCACTTGGTGTATATGCAATGGGGCAATCTGGACAACTTTGAATTGCAATGGCAACCTTGGCTAGACTTACTGGACCTTAAGGACTTTTCCCCCTAATCAATCTATGGCATGTGTCAGTGGCCTAACTAGCGGGGGAGCAGGGGGTGCAATTGGGCCAGGGCCCGCACCCCCGCAGTGTCTCCCCGGCAGTCACGTGCCCCACGCGCCCACTGCAGCGCCGCACGGAAGAGGGTGGGGGCGGGGCGGGGCCCGGCCGCACGGCCCGCACCAGGGCCCGCCCCCACCTAGTTCCGTCTCTGGCATGTGTTTTTATTAAAGGGAATCTATGGTGAAAATGAAATTTCATATAAGCTTCAGCATACTGAAATAAGAAACTTTCTAAATACAAACAATTAAAAACAATCTAAAAATCTAAAAGCAATTAATTCAAAATTCAGCATTGTTTCTGAAATAATCAAATGTATCTTCACTCTCTCAGCAACTGTTTCTCTTCATTCTGTCTTCATGCAGCAGTTGGGTGTCAGATGAATGATCCAATATATCTTATAGGGGGGTTTCCTTACCTAGCAGATGTATTAGAGCCCACTCAAATAACTGATTACAGTACAAACAAAATCTAACAAAATAACTGCCTTTTGCACAAATTCTGCATGTAGAGAGACAGGATTTTTGGTGATTTTAATAGAGTGAGCTCTAATCTTCTAGGCAAAAGGATCCCCCCTATAAGATATATTGGATCCAACTGTCAATGAATATCTTACACCCAACTACTGCATGAAGAGAGAATGAAGAGAAACAGATGCTGAGAGAGGAATAGTGAAGATAAACTTTATTATTTCAGAAACAGTATAGAATATTTAATTGATTGTATTTAGAAAGTTTCTTATTTCAGTATGCTGAAGCTTATATTACATTTTAATTTTCACGATAGGTCCCCTTTAATGTATCTTGCTGCTGTAATCATGGAATGGACCACATTTGTACAAAGTCTGTAATTAACAGGAATAGGAGCTGTATTAAGAGTATCTTTTTTTCCGTTTATTTGTTGTTTTCTTTGTTTTGTGTTTTGTTGAAAGCAATAAAAATTATTTTAAAATACAGATGATCTTGTTTTCCTCAGTAATTATTTTGTTTTACTGGTGTTTTATATTGATTATTAGGTTGAGTTTTCTGATTCTCTGAGAGGCAGCCACGTGCAAGTAATAATAGGGTTTAGTCAAACTATTTTGCAGGTCTTTTGCTTGGTTTCCTACAGTCTCACTCCTTACTTAACTTGGACTGTGAGGTTTAAACCATCCCCTGTGTTCCCCTAGAGAGAGGAACTAGTTAGCAATCAGTCAAAAGAAATCCAAGTGCAGGACAAATCCACAGCAGTTTTCTTGGACTGCAAAATTGTATTGGGAATGTGAAGATCAGCCCCAGATTTCCAGTTTGGCTGCCCCTAGGCCACAGTGTCCGCCTCTAAAATCTTGCTGCCCTAGGCCTGGGACTTTGAAATTAGAAAGTTACATACTGTATGAATGAACAGGCATATGGTGTGTTTTTGAATGATAATATTTTGTAGATGAAAGGCCTTATTTACAGGAGAGGGACTGTGCGCTATGGATGGAACATTGGCATTCAGCAGCATCAGGGGACACAAGCAGTGCTGGACAAGGCTGGAAGGGCCGTGCCCATGAATGTATGTATGTATAACTTTGTTTGGCTGTTAAGGAGCCGCATCACTGAATGATGCCCAAGTGCAATTCATTATCTGTTCAGCCAATCTTTGTTGGACTACAGGTCCCATTAATTAGGCATTTCCTAACAGTTCTTTCTCTTTCTCTTTTTTGAAACCATACCCTCTGTGATGGTCAGTACCTTTGACTTGTCATTGTAACCAGATGCTGTTATGCTGCTTAGAGTTCTGGCTCTTGAGTTGTCTTTTTTGGACCCATCCCCTGTGTCAAACCTTTTCTCCTCCTCTGAAATTGATATTCTAATCTCAATAATTCGCCTTATCAGATAAAAGGCTTTTCATGCTTTTCCTGTAGTATAGCTAAATCTAGTAATATATAGTTCCATTCGCATGCCTACACTGTACTGGCCTGAACTTCTTGGATCAAATCCCCATTGTGAGTTCAACCATTGCCATGGTTTTTCTATTACCTGAAAGATGAGTAGGATTCCATTTAGCATTGATTTAAGCATAAACCAAAAAAGCCAGTGCAAGTAGTGGGACTGAGAAAATTCATGGGGCTATACCTAGAATATTTGCCATGCTAGGCATGATTCCTGTGGAGTATTTAAGAATAGAAGTTGCTGCAAGAACAACTGGCAACAAACATAACCTGAGGGGTTCATTTACTAACCTTCGAATTTAAAATTTTTGCATGAATCAAAATTTTCTAACAATTTGTGTTTTTTTAAAATGTATCTAAAACTCTAAAAAGTCGACATTTAAATAGTGTAAAAATCACTAAAAACTCTAGTACAAAACTTTGCCATATAAAAGATGTCGATGTTGTATACAAATCAGTGGGAACTGCTCTTATCCTGTTTGTCCATTTTGAATCGATTTGGACTTTTATGGGGTTTTTGGATTTTTTTTGCTAGTAATTGCTAGTAGGTTTTAGCCTTTTTATTCATATCTTGAAAAATTTTTTGGTTCATGCTTTTTATATTCGGATCATTTAATAAATTGCATGGCATTTGTAGTTTTAGAGAAAATTAGTTTATTTGTGGTTTCAAAAATCTCTAAAACCACTTAAATGAGAATGTTGATAAATGAGTCTCCCAGTGTTCATTCAAAGAGCACTTCTGTACAGGGTCTGGTTGCACTAATAAAAAATCCAGCACAATAACAGCAAAATGCAAATACATAATAATAATCAACAACACCCCTGCCCTGGGGATCCCATGTAATAAGTCCCAATCCTGGCACAGTCTTTACCAGGCACAGTCCCAATCTCCATTCTGAGTAGATAAAGATAGTCAATGTCCCTTTACCCCAAGAGCTCTTAATTTTCCCCAGGTAGCACTACCTGCCCACATACCTCTCCTGGTGGACTGAGGTAGTTGCTACCACATATGGGGCACACTGACAATGCCTGTCCTCACACAGAGGACACACACTGGAACCGTTCAATACCCTCCCTCAGGCAGAACTCTATGAGGGCTCACACCAGAGCTGGTACAGGCATCCGCAACATCTCACAGAAGTATGCAATATTTTGGCCAGCTTTAACTCATCTAGAATGTGAGCACAGGGAAAAGTCTCCTATATCTAATTTAGGACCAACACTTAGCTGGCCACAGCAGAGCATTTCCAACCAGTGGGATTTTCAGACCATAGGAAAACTTAACCCTATGGATTCCTACATGAGTTCAACTCAATATTTATTAAACATATATTATCATTATATATCATTTGTATAGGTGATTTTGGCTTTATAACGGTATGTTTAATAATATTATCACTACCTTTACCTACTCTTTTCAAAATGAATGTTACCCCAGCATATTTAATACAGTACATTATTCCATATACGAGGGGTAATAAGTCTGCATACAAACAGAAGCACTTTAAAAAACCAGGGGTTAAAATTAACTTTCAAGAAAACCAAGAAACTGAAGCAATCACATTCCAGAACCCTGGCGTTATTAATGCACTAAGCTGTTTAGAATACAATATACCTTAGATTGAAGTCCTTTAAATACATTTTATTGTGCTGCAGTGCACAACTGAACAGACATGTAATCAGCCAGGAGAAAATGGATATTGAATGAGAGCTTGCTTGAGTGGTTCCCATCTATTGTACTCATGGACCCTTCTTAAAGGAAGAAAGTGAGGGGCTTGGAATCAGCCATTATGGTACTAAAGGTCAAGATGTAGGGATGGATGGGTTGGTATGCAACACCTTGAGCTAATGATCTTGTTCAACACACACTGGGCGCCTGCATTTAAGTCATTTATTATAACCTTAAGAGGCACTCTGCGGGATTAATACTCACTGACAGTCAGTTAAAGCTAATCGAGACCCTCTCCATAGAGTCTGATATTTTTATTGCTTTTTCCACTTACTTATTTTGAAGAAAGGTTAAAAAGTAATTTCAATCTTATTTGGAGGAAAAAGTAAAAAGCAATTGTGATATCACATTAAACTTTCAGTGTTCTTGTGACCTCACAATTCTTAAAACAGTAACCAGGTAATATAAGGAATAAAGGAATTTTTCTTTAAATTTCTGTATATGCGTTATGTAAATTTAGAACATTAATCAAATATATAAAACTGGAAAGCAGTCATTGACTTAATTATCATCAAACTCTGGCCAATACCTGTTAAGAAGGAAAGGCAATAAGAGGTTAACTCATGATGTTAGCATATTCTAGCAGTGAAGTTTCAGGCATCAAAACTATAAACTATGGCTTTGCAATATTAGGATACCTCCATAACATTTTGTTGCCATTATATTGTTTTTCTGCTGAAATTATATACAGGTGTGGGATCCGTTATCCGGAAACCGTTATCCAGAAATCTACGAATTACAGAATGGCTGTCTCCCATAGACTCAATTTTATCCAAATAATCCCAGTTTTTAAAAATGATTTTTCAGTGTAATAATAAAACAGTAACTTGTACTTGATCGAAACTAAGATATAATGAATCCTAATTGGAAGCAAAACCAGCCTATTGGGTTTATTTAATGTTTACATGATTTTCTACTAGATTTAATGGATGAAGATCCAAATTACTGAAAGATCCATTATCCGGAAATCCCAAGCATTCTGGATAACAGGTCCCATACCTGTATTTGTATTCTAAAATGATAGTTTGCAAATAGAAAATATATTATAGGATATATATATATATATATATATATATATATATATATATATATATATATATATACTTTGTTCCTTTGCAAACCACTGAAATTTAGCATGGTGAGGATAAAGAGGGTAACTACGGGGTATTTTAGCTGACTTTACAGTATACAGAGGGATAGGCCTAGGGAGAAGGTAATGGATCTGTCATGGCTTCCTTGTCTGGCAATGCACACGCTGTTATGGCCCAGATTAATAGGGAAAAGGCAATACATTTGTGGATGACTCAGATCGTGCAATAAAGTGGCAAAATATGCAAGCTTAGCAGAAATATGTATAAAATATGGTGATTTGAGCCTTTAATGGAATGTACATGTGGATAATTGAGTTAGCTGTAACGAGCTATTCCAATCTGCGGAGAATTTGTATCCTGTATTTAACATGGCACAGACTGCCAGAATAGGAGTGTAATTCTTCATATGTAGGGATTCCATCATAGAAAAACTTTGGGTTGAATAGTGCTTCTCTAGCAGAATTCTGCGCTGAAATCCATTTTTCAAAGGAGCAAACAGATTTTTTTAATATTTAATTTAAACATGTCTTGCCCCAAATCTGACATGGGGCAAGACATGTTGTTAGTTTCTTTACTGCTGCACTGCAAGTTGATATCACCCCCTTTCCTTTCCCCTAGCAGCCCAACAACAGAACTATAGGAAGGGAACAAAATAGCATGGAATGCCCTGACAGCTAGGTGTAGATATATGAATAACAGTACACTCAGGGGCAGATTCATCAAGGGTTGAATTTCGAATTTGAAAAACTTACAAATTCGAATTCAAAAAGACCAACTGAAATTAAATCAAAAGGTTTTTTTGGCCAAATTGGTCCGTTTTCAGTCGAATTCAAATTGAATGAATCAAAGTAATAGCGCATTCGAATCGTACGATACGAAAATTTTCCCCAAAAAACTTTGATTTTTTAAAGTCCACCAATTGACTCCAAATAGGTTCTAGGAGGTCCCCTCCCCCCCCATAGGCTAAAGCAGCAATTCGGCAGGTTCTTGATAAATCTGCCCCTCTACAGGCTATTGTTTGCTCTAGGAGAAACAATAGCCTGTCTGGGAAGGGTAGACCTGAATCCAGACACTCTGATGAGGTCTGAAACTTACACTGGGGAATTCAAAAGCCTAGGAACACAGGGAGTTTAAAATACAGGACATACAGTTGCCATGACTTAGGGGCATATTTATCAAAGGTCGAATTTCGAATTGAAAAAAACGTTGAAATTCGAATTCAAAAAGACCGACTGAAATTTGAATTTCCCAAAAAAAAACATTGAATTTTTAAAGTCCACCAATTGACTCCAAATAGGTTCTCCCATAGGCTAAAACAGCAACTAGTCAGGTATTAGATGGCGAATGGTCGAAGTTGAATTTTTAAAGAGACAGCACATGATAAATTTTGATATTCGAATTTTCGAATTTTTTGCAAATTCTAATCGAATTTGGACTATTCCCTAGTTGAAGTACACAAAAATAGATCGAAATTCGAATTTTTTCAATTTGAAAATTTACCTCGACCTTTGATAAATCTATAATAAATCTCCCCCTTTGTGTAATTTATGCTGTAACAATAGCATAAATAGCTTCCCACACACACAACTTTATGTCAAACTTGAGTATAATAAGCTTAGGCATAATATAGTCAATGGCATTGAGCATGCCTACAAGATCAGAGAAATACATTTTCAGCTTCTATGTGAAAAGTGTTTTTTGAGGTTTTTTTTTATTTCTTATCCTACTGGCATATGTTTTTAGCAAACTCATACTGTATAATACTCTTTTGATTCTGAGATTGGTAAGATTGCTGTACTGGAGTCCAGAAGGAATTAGTTCCCCAGTCATACTGGATGCAGCTACAGTATTCTCCATCTTTGATCAACTAAAGGCAAAAAAGCATAAAACATAATTCTTGTTGATAGATTTGTGGAAGAGAAAATAAATATTACCCAATGACTACAGTACCCTCACTATACCAGGTACTCAGAACTGGTCTGTGTGTTGATATTGCCTTCTCCTTCATGCTTCACATCCAGAAACTCATTAATTGCTGCCACAACTGCTTGTGAAATATTTCCAAAATAATTCTCTGTCACAGATAATGCAACCAAGCCATCAATAAACTGCTTCATCGAGCAATGTCTTGGCAATTGCTTGCTGTCCTGACATTATGCTGACTGATGCTTGTAGATTATATACTGTAGCTTACTATTCACAGTTTTGATTTTAACTCTCTCTCTATGAGCATACGTTGCCTAATGACTAGTAATAAGCAAAACTGCCTCATTTAGCTTTGCAGCAAAATTCACAAAACCACAGAAAAAATTGCAAAAAGGTGAAATTTCTCTAAAATGCATTTGGGTCAAAGGGAAAGCAAATTTACATTGCAGTTGTGGCATTCTTTGCACTATGTTATTACTACTTTTTCATAGAAAAAAACTGTTCCCATGTTGCAGTTTCTTTCAAACATGGTCCTTGGACAGTTACCCATTGGTTGATGTGGAAGTCAATGTTGCATTATAAAGATGGTTGAATTTTTTCTGCATTTTTGACAGCACAAAAGACTCTGAGTCTTTTTGACAGAACACATGGTGAAATTCTAGCACCACCAGGGCCGGAACTAGGGATAGGCAGAAGAGGCATCTGCCTAGGGTGCAACGAAAGGGGGGCGCTGGGCAGGTGCCTGTATTCTGCCTTCCCTATGTTCCCTGCTCTACCCAGCCTCCCTCCCCTCCGGAGTTCTGCGCATGTGTGGGTGTACACACTCAGTTCGGGGGCATGAGCTCATGTACGATCGTATGTGCACACGGGGGGGAGCGCAGTGGAGGGTCGGGTAGTCAAGGGCCCCCAGTCTGCTTGGCCTGGCACTAAGCACCGCTGACTCTTTATTGTCCTTATACTTGTTCATTTCCAGTCTCGATTGTTGGTTTCTTCTACAGCCCCTGTGTTTTGACTGTGGCTTTTCAAAACTCACTAGAACTGCTGATTCCCTTACCTTTATTATTTACTTATCTGACTATTAGCTATTTTAATATCCTTTTTAGGGATGGGCGAATTTGACCCGTTTTGTTTCGCCAAAAATTCGCTGCTGGCAAAATGTCGCTGATGCCCATTAAAGTCTATATAAAAAATTCACCCATCGCTAATCCTTTTCCCTGTATGTTAACAGTCTGACCTGTTTGACTTCTCTTTTAAGTGAAAATACCATTCCTTCATATTGGGAGCTACTCAATTCTTATGCTTTAAAGGAGAACTAACGCTTAAAGAAGCAGGCTAGAAATGTAGTACATTATGTTTTGGGCTTCTGTACCAGCCCAAGGCAACCACAGTTTTAGCAGTAAAGATTGTGCCTCCAAAGATGCCCCAGTAGCTCCCCAACTTCTTTTCTGCTGATGCACTGCACATGCTCTGTGCTGCTGTCACTTACTGAGCTTAGGGACTAACTCACAATATACAGTACACATAGAATATAAATGTCACAATATAAGGCTGATTAGTAATTAATACAGATAATTACTACATGGCAACACATAAACCAGTGCAACTAGCAACAGAATTTAATAATCAGCCCTGTAGCATCATCTTATATTACAGACAAAGCTCATTTTCTGCTTGATAATTTGTGACAACCCCTAAGCTTAGCTTCTCAACAGCTGCTCAGAGCCCACTGTGTCCAGACACTTTCCAAGATGGTGACCCCCTGTGACAAATTTGAAATTCTGGATCATTGCTGCTATTTATAAGTTGAAAGGCTGGTGCAATAAGTTCATTATATAAAATATTACATTTTTACCCAAATTGATTTTTAGGGTTTAGTACACCTGGGTATTTAAAGGGATACTGTCATGGGAAAAACATGTTTTCCAAAATGAATCAGTTAATAGTGCTGCTCCAGCAGAATTCTGCACTGAAATCCATTTCTCAAAAGAGCAAACAGATTTTTTTATATTCAATTTTGAAATCTGACATGGGGCTAGACATATTGTCAATTTCCCAGCTGCCCCAAGTCATCTGACGTGTGCTCTGATAAACTTCAATCACTCTTTACTGCTGTACTGCAAGTTAGAGTGATATCACCCCCCCTCCCTTTTCCCCCCCAGCAGCCAAACAAAAGAACAAAGGGAAGGTAACCAGATAGCAGCTCCCTAACACAAGATAACAGCTGTCTGGTAGATCAAAGAGCAACACTCAATAGTAAAAACCCATGTCTCACTGAGACACATTCTGTTACATTGAGAAGGAAAAACAGCAGCCTGCCAGAAAGCATTTCTCTCCTAAAGTGCAGGCACAAGTCACATGACTGGGGGCAGCTGGGAAATTGACTAGGGATGTAGCGAACGTCGGAAAAAAAGTTCGCGAACATATTCGCGAACTTGCGCAAAAATGCGAGCGGTTCGCGAACGGTTCGCGAACCCCATAGACTTCAATGGGAAGGCGAACTTTAACATCTAGAAAAGACATTTCTGGCCAGAAAAATGATTTTAAAGTTGTTTAAAGGGTGCAACGACCTGGACAGTGGCATGCCAGAGGGGGATCAAGGGCAAAAATGTATCTGAAAAATCTGCCTGTGTGTGCTTGGAAGAGATAGTGTAGGGGGAGAGCTGTTAGTGATTTCAGGGACAGATGATAGTAAGCTTGCTGGCTAGTAATCTGCTTGATACTGCTCTGTATTGGAGGGACAGAAGTCTGCAGGGATTTGAGGGACATTTTAGCTTAGGTAGCTTTGCTGGCTAGTAATCTACTGTTCTCTTTAAACAACTGCCATACGTTGACCTTGTAGGCATTGTTTGCCCAGTTTTTTTGGACGCAGCCACTGAAGCACAGTTGCCAGAAAAAATATGCCATATAAATGCTGAAAATAGTAATTTTTCGCCATACGTTGACCTTGTAGACATTGTTTGCCCAGTTTTTTTGGACGCAGCCACTGAAGCACAGTTGCCAGAAAAATTATGCCATATAAATGCTGAAAATATAAATTTTTTTGGTTGCAGCCACTGAAGCACAGAGGCCAGAAAAATTATGCCATATAAATGCAGAAAATATGCATTTTTTTGGTCGCAGCCACTGAAGCACAGTTGCCAGAATAATTATGCCATATAAATGCTGAAAATATAAATTTTTTTGGTTGCAGCCACTGAAGCACAGAGGCCAGAAAAATTATGCCATATAAATGCAGAAAATATGCATTTTTTTGGTCGCAGCCACTGAAGCACAGTTGCCAGAAAAAATATGCCATATAAATGCTGAAAATAGTCATTTTTTTGCCATATACGTTGAGTCAACGTATGGCAAAAAATTACTATTTTCAGCATTTATATGGCATATTTTTTCTGGCCTCTGTGCTTCAGTGGCTGCGGCCAAAAAAACTGGGCAAACAATGCCTACAAGGTCAACGTCGTTGACCTTGTAGGCATTGTTTGCCCAGTTTTTTTGGCCGCAGCCACTGAAGCACAGAGGCCAGAAAAAATATGCCATATAAATGCTGAAAATAGTAATTTTTTGGTCGCAGCCACTGAAGCACAGTTGCCAGAAAAATTATGCCATATAAATGCTGAAAATATAAATTTTTTTGGTTGCAGCCACTGAAGCACAGAGGCCAGAAAAATTATGCCATATAAATGCTGAAAATATAAATTTTTTTGGTTGCAGCCACTGAAGCACAGAGGCCAGAAAAATTATGCCATATAAATGCAGAAAATATGCATTTTTTTGGTCGCAGCCACTGAAGCACAGTTGCCAGAAAAATTATGCCATATAAATGCAGAAAATATGCATTTTTTTGGACGCAGCCACTGAAGCACAGTTGCCAGAAAAAATATGCCATATAAATGCTGAAAATAGTCATTTTTTGCCATACGTTGACCTTGTAGACATTGTTTGCCCAGTTTTTTTGGTTGCAGCCACTGAAGCACAGAGGCCAGAAAAAATTAAACCAGTAGGGTTTGCACCCTAGTTTGTAACGGTGGCGGAGGGAGGAGGAGGACGCTAAAGGACAGCTGTGTGTGGAGTCATGAGGCTTGAAGAGAAGGACAGCTGCATAGAAGTCAGAACAAGTCTTCCGGCGTGCAGTAACCCTCCGAGATCCACCCTCATTCATTTTAATAAAGGTCAGGTAATCGACACTTTTGTGACCTAGGCGAGTTCTCTTCTCAGTTACAATCCCTCCTGCTGCACTGAAGGTCCTTTCTGAGAGCACACTTGAGGCTGGGCAAGACAAGAGGTTCATGGCAAATTGTGACAGCTCTGGCCACAGATCAAGCCTGCGCACCCAGTAGTCCAGGGGTTCATCGCTCCTCAGAGTGTCGATATCTGCAGTTAATGCCAGGTAGTCCGCTACCTGCCGGTCGAGGCGTTCTTTGAGGGTGGATCCAGAAGGGTTGTGGCGCTGCCTTGGACAGAAAAACATTTGCATGTCTGACGTTACAGACTGGCCAAAGGGCTTTGTCCTTGCAGGTGTGCTCGTGGCAGGATTACTGGCACCTCTGCCCCTGGAATGTTGATGAGTTCCTGAAGTGACATCACCCTTAAAAGCATTGTACAACATGTTTTGCAGGCTGGTTTGTAAATGCCGCATCTTTTCGGACTTGTGGTATGTTGGTAACATTTCTGACACTTTATGCTTGTACCGAGGGTCTAGTAGCGTTGCGACCCAGTACAGGTCCTTCTCCTTAAGCCTCTTGATACGGGGGTCCTTCAACAGGCATGACAGCATGAAAGACCCCATTCTCACAAGGTTGGATGCAGAGCTATCCATCTCCGCTTCCTCATTATCAAGGACTGCATCATCCACGGTCTCCTCCCCCAGCCACGTACAAGACCAGGGGTCCCCAAAAGGTCACCACTAGCCCCCTGGGAAGCCTGCTCCTGTTGGTCCTCCTCCTCCTCCTCCACAAAGCCACCTTCCTCCTCTGACTCCACTTCTGGCACCTCTCCCTGCGTTGCAGCAGGTGCCTGGGTTCGTTCTGGTGATTCCGACCAGAAATCGTGCGCTTCCAGCTCCTCGTCACGCTGGTCTACAGCCTCATCTGTCACTCGTCGCACGGCACGCTCCAGGAAGAAAGCGAAGGGTATTAGGTCGCTGATGGTGCCTTCGGTGCGACTGACCATATTTGTCACCTCTTCAAAAGGTCGCATGAGCCTGCAGGCATCGCGCATAAGCACCCAGTAACGGGGGAAAAAAATCCCCAGCTGTGCAGATCCAGTCCTACCACCCAGTTCAAAAAGGTACTCGTTGACGGCCCTTTGTTGTTGCAGCAGACGTTCCAACATAAGGAGCGTTGAATTCCAGCGAGTCTGGCTGTCAGAAATCAAACGCCTGACTGGCATGTTGTAGCGCTGCTGAATGTCAGCAAGGCGTGCCATGGCTGTGTAGGAACGTCTGAAATGGGCCGACACCTTTCTGGACTGGGTGAGAACGTCCTGGAATCCTGGGTACTTGGAGACAAAACGTTGGACTATTAAATTTAACACATGTGCCATGCAGGGCACATGTGTTAAATTGCCTAGTCTCAACGCTGCCAACAGATTGCTTCCATTGTCACACACCACTTTTCCGATCTGCAGTTGGTGTGGGGTCAGCCACCGATCGGCCTGTGACTGCAGAGATGACAGGAGTACAGATCCGGTATGGTTTTTGCTTTCCAGGCACGTCATCCCCAAGACAGCGTGACAACGGCGTACCTGGCACGTCGAATAGCCTAGGGGGAGCTGGGGGTGCACAGGTGTGGAGGAGGAGAAGGAGGACCCAGCAGCAGAGTAAGAAGAAGAAGAAGACGAGGTAGAGAGCGATGGAGGAGTAGAGGTGGTGGCAGAACCGCGTGCAATCCGTGGCGGTGACACCAACTCCACTGTTGTTGTTGAGCTACCCATTCCCTGCTTCCCAGCCATTACCAAGTTCACCCAGTGGGCAGTGTAGGTGACATACCTGCCCTGACCATGCTTGGAGGACCATGCGTCAGTAGTCATATGGACCTTTGGCCCAACACTAAGTGACAGAGATGCGGTAACTTGGCTCTGCACATGTTGGTACAGGTGTGGTATTCCCTTTTTAGAAAAAAAATTGCGGCTGGGTACCTTCCACTGCGGTGTCCCAATTGCTACAAATTTGCGGAAGGCCTCAGAGTCCACCAGCTGGTATGGTAAAAGCTGGCGGGCTAAGAGTGCAGACAAGCCAGCTGTCAGACGCCGGGCAAGGGGGTGACAGTCAGACATTGGCTTCTTACGCTCAAACATGGCCTTCACAGAAACTTGGCTGGTGGCAGATGACTGGGAATGGGAACAGGTGGTCAAGGTGGAAGGCGGAGTGGAGGGTGGTTCAGACGGGTCAAGGAGAGCAGAGGTAGAGCAGTAAGATGCTGGACCAGAAGGAGTGTGGCTTTTAGTTTGCCTGTTGCCTTTGAGGTGTTGCTCCCAAAGTGCTTTGTGCTTGCCGCTCATGTGCCTTCGCATAGAAGTTGTACCTATGTGGCTGTTGGGCTTACCAAGGCTCAGTTTCTGACTGCACTCATTGCAAATTACAATGCTTTTGTCAGAGGCACACACATTAAAAAAATCCCACACTGCTGACTTTTTGGAAGTGTGCGATCTGGCGGTAACAGTAGAAGTTGGCGGAGTTGGCGGTATTGGCGGCAATGGCGGGTGCGTTGGCCGGCTGAACACAGGTGCCGATACATGTTGTTGCCCTGCTGATCCCTGCGGGCTGTCCTCCCTGCTTCTTCTAAGTCTTATTCTCCTACTGCCTCTCTGACTCTCCGTCTCTCCATCTGAACTACCCTCCTCTTGCTCTCTTCTACTAGGCACCCACAAAACATCAATCTCCTCATCATCATTCTCCTCAGATGCATCAATTTCTTCTGACACATCACAGAAGGAAGCAGCAGCGGGGACCTCCTCCTCATCACTCATTATGTCCATCTCTATCGTGTTCTCTGCCAGAATTAAATCTGGTGTAAGGTCCTCATCTCCTTCATCTTCTTCTGGCAATAATGGTTGCGCATTACTCAGTTCAAGAAACTCATTGGAAAATAACTCCTCTGACCCCAGTGAAGAAGGGGCACCGGTGGTGGAGGAAGTGTTACGTGGGGTGGCCATAGCAGTGGAGGATGAGGAGGATGTTGTGGTAAAGTTAGAAACGGTAGAGGATGGGGTGTGCTGTGTAAGCCAGTCAACTACCTCTTCAGCATTTTGGGAGTTCAGGGTCATTGGCTTTTTAAAACTGGGCAATTTGCTAGGGCCACAGGATTGCATAGCAGCACGGCCCCTAGCACGGCCTCTGCGTGGCGGCCTGCCTTTGCCTGGCATTATTTTTAAAAAAACAACAACAACAACAAAAACTCAGTTGGTTTTTCTGGAAACGATAATACACACAGCTAGATGGCGGGTTGAAGAAAACACTGTGCAAATAATGCCTACAAAGTCAACGTATACACTACTACAGCGGTGGATACGGATTACGTAAAATATATGAATGCTGCTTGAAAAAAAGTAACTCAAGTGGTTTTTCTAGAGACGATAATATTATCAATATTTAGACAAAATGTGAACAAGGTCACACAGCTCGATGGCGGGTTGAAGAAAACAGTGTGCAAATAATGCCTACAAGGTCAACGTATACACTACTACAGCGGTGGATACGGATTACGTAAAATATATGAATGCTGCTTGAAAAAAAGTAACTCAAGTGGTTTTTCTAGAGACGATAATATTATCAATATTTAGACAAAATGTGAACAAGCTCACACAGCTCGATGGCGGGTTGAAGAAAACAGTGTGCAAATAATGCCTACAAGGTCAACGTATACACTACTACAGCGGTGGATACGGATTACGTAAAATATATGAATGCTGCTTGAAAAAAAGTAACTCAAGTGGTTTTTCTAGAGACGATAATATTATCAATATTTAGACAAAATGTGAACAAGCTCACACAGCTCGATGGCGGGTTGAAGAAAACACTGTGCAAATAATGCCTACAAGGCCAACGTATACACTACTACAGCGGTGGATACGGATTACGTAAAATATATGAATGCTGCTTGAAAAAAGTGACTCCGGTGTTTTTTCTGGAGACGGTAATATTATGGATATTTAGACAGAATGGGAACAAGGTCACACAGCTCGATGGCGGGTTGAAGAAAACAGTGTGCAAATAATGCCTACAAGGCCAACGTATACACTACTACAGCGGTGGATACGGATTACGTAAAATATATGAATGCTGCTTGAAAAAAGTGACTCCGGTGTTTTTTCTGGAGACGGTAATATTATGGATATTTAGACAGAATGGGAACAAGGTCACACAGCTCGATGGCGGGTTGAAGAAAACAGTGTGCAAATAATGCCTACAAGGTCAACGTATACACTACTACAGCGGTGGATACGGATTACGTAAAATATATGAATGCTGCTTGAAAAAAAGTAACTCAAGTGGTTTTTCTAGAGACGATAATATTATCAATATTTAGACAAAATGTGAACAAGGTCACACAGCTCGATGGCGGGTTGAAGAAAACAGTGTGCAAATAATGCCTACAAGGTCAACGTATACACTACTACAGCGGTGGATACGGATTACGTAAAATATATGAATGCTGCTTGAAAAAAGTAACTCAAGTGGTTTTTCTAGAGACGATAATATTATCAATATTTAGACAAAATGTGAACAAGCTCACACAGCTCGATGGCGGGTTGAAGAAAACACTGTGCAAATAATGCCTACAAGGCCAACGTATACACTACTACAGCGGTGGATACGGATTACGTAAAATATATGAATGCTGCTTGAAAAAAGTGACTCCGGTGTTTTTTCTGGAGACGGTAATATTATGGATATTTAGACAGAATGGGAACAAGGTCACACAGCTCGATGGCGGGTTGAAGAAAACAGTGTGCAAATAATGCCTACAAGGCCAACGTATACACTACTACAGCGGTGGATACGGATTACGTAAAATATATGAATGCTGCTTGAAAAAAGTGACTCCGGTGTTTTTTCTGGAGACGGTAATATTATGGATATTTAGACAGAATGGGAACAAGGTCACACAGCTCGATGGCGGGTTGAAGAAAACAGTGTGCAAATAATGCCTACAAGGTCAACGTATACACTACTACAGCGGTGGATACGGATTACGTAAAATATATGAATGCTGCTTGAAAAAAGTAACTCAAGTGGTTTTTCTAGAGACGATAATATTATCAATATTTAGACAAAATGTGAACAAGCTCACACAGCTCGATGGCGGGTTGAAGAAAACAGTGTGCAAATAATGCCTACAAGGTCAACGTATACACTACTACAGCGGTGGATACGGATTACGTAAAATATATGAATGCTGCTTGAAAAAAAGTAACTCAAGTGGTTTTTCTAGAGACGATAATATTATCAATATTTAGACAAAATGTGAACAAGCTCACACAGCTCGATGGCGGGTTGAAGAAAACACTGTGCAAATAATGCCTACAAGGCCAACGTATACACTACTACAGCGGTGGATACGGATTACGTAAAATATATGAATGCTGCTTGAAAAAGTGACTCCGGTGTTTTTTCTGGAGACGGTAATATTATGGATATTTAGACAGAATGGGAACAAGGTCACACAGCTCGATGGCGGGTTGAAGAAAACAGTGTGCAAATAATGCCTACAAGGCCAACGTATACACTACTACAGCGGTGGATACGGATTACGTAAAATATATGAATGCTGCTTGAAAAAAGTGACTCCGGTGTTTTTTCTGGAGACGGTAATATTATGGATATTTAGACAGAATGGGAACAAGGTCACACAGCTCGATGGCGGGTTGAAGAAAACAGTGTGCAAATAATGCCTACAAGGCCAACGTATACACTACTACAGCGGTGGATACGGATTACGTAAAATATATGAATGCTGCTTGAAAAAAGTGACTCCGGTGTTTTTTCTGGAGACGGTAATATTATGGATATTTAGACAGAATGGGAACAAGGTCACACAGCTCGATGGCGGGTTGAAGAAAACAGTGTGCAAATAATGCCTACAAGGCCAACGTATACACTACTACAGCGGTGGATACGGATTACGTAAAATATATTATGGCTGCTTGAAAAAAGTGACTCCGGTGTTTTTTCTGGAGACGGTAATATTATGGATATTTAGACAGAATGTGAACAAGGTCACACAGCTCGATGGCGGGTTGAAGAAAACAGTGTGCAAATAATGCCTACAGGGCAAATAATGCCTAAAAGGTCAACTTATACACTACTACAGCGGTAGTAAAATAAAAAAAAGTAAAATAAAAAAAAAATGAATATTAAAAAAAAAAAATTAAAGTTGGTGCTGCTGAACTACTAGGAGCAGCAGATTAGCACACCAGTCCCACTCCCCAACACTGCTAGACTAATAGCACTGGGCTCTTATAGTAGTAGTAGTAGTAGTAGTAGTAAAACAACAAAAAAATAAATAAAAGCAGTCCTTACAAGGACTACTGTTATTGCAGCAGTCAGCAGATGAGATCAGAAGCAGGACAGCTGCCCACTGCAGCTACATACAGAGCACTGCAGTAGAAGGTAGATTACTAGCCAGCAAAGCTACCTAAGCTTAAATGTCCCTCAAACCCCTGCAGACTTCTGTCCCTCCAATAACAGAGCAGTATCAAAACGATTACTAGCCAGCAAACTTTCAACTGTCCCTGAAATCACTAACAGGCAGCAGCTCTCTCCCTACACTATCTCTTCAGCACACACAGGCAGAGTGAAAAAACGCTGCAGGGCTTCGGTTTTTATAGGGAAGGGGAGTGGTCCAGGGGAGAGCTTCCTGATTGGCTGCCATGTACCTGCTGGTCTGGGGTGAGAGGGCAAAAAAAAGCGCCAACAATGGCGAACCCAAAATGGCGAACGTCGCGCGACGTTCGCGAACTTCCGGTGAGCGCGAACACCCGATGTTCGCGCGAACAAGTTCGCCGGCGAACAGTTCGCGACATCTCTAAAATTGACAATATGTCTAGCCCCATGTCAGATTTCAAAAT
Organism: Xenopus laevis; assembly: GCF_017654675.1. Classification (NCBI taxonomy): domain Eukaryota; kingdom Metazoa; phylum Chordata; class Amphibia; order Anura; family Pipidae; genus Xenopus; species Xenopus laevis. Next base: position 150,654,495 of record NC_054373.1, read on the forward strand.
TGAATATAAAAAAATCTGTTTGCTCTTTTGAGAAATGGATTTCAGCGCAGAATTCTGCTGGAGCAGCACTATTAACTGATTCGTTTTGAAAAAAACATGTTTTCTGATGACAGTATTCCTTTAAGGATCACACCCAACTCCACAAATATTTTCACTGCTGCCAAAATCATTAATTCGGCCACCAAACTTTGACATATAATAGTCATAAAATACAATATACCCATATCTTATTACTCTACTCCTTTTAAGCCATGTGTAACAACCTTACCTGGTGGTCTAGTGGGGGGACGGCAGGGACGCCTGCCGCCCCCTCGGCGAGGACGCTCGCCGCACTGAGCCGCGCCGGTCTGTTAGGGCGCGCACGCGCGCCTCTTCCTGGGTTTTATGCGCATGCGCGCTGACGTGATGACGTCACAGTGGCGCGAAATTCAAATACTATTTAAAGGGATCTCTAGTTTTATTCAGTGCCCGTGATAGGATTTCATTTCCTGGTGCTTTGAGCTATATTCTGAATCTGTTTGATCCCTGTTTTGACCCCTGCCTGGCTGTTTTGACTATTCTGACTTCTGGATTCTGACCCTTGCCTGATTATCGACTACCTCTTCTGATTAACCCTCTGATTGACTTCCTGGTTTGACCCTTGCCTGCCTGACAACGTTTATTCTCTGCCTGCCTCGACCCGGCCTGTTCTGACTACTCTTTTGCCTAAACGCCTTGTACTACGATCTTCTGTCCAAAAGACTTTGCTTTACTGTTGTGCCCCTCTGCCTATCCAGAACCCTCATCTTGCACCTCTCATTTAAGTCCAGGTGGCATCCAAGTAAGCCGAGGGCTCCTCCCGAGGCCCAAAGGCGGTCACACTACTGGTGAAGCACGAGCCGAGACCAGGGTGCCTGGTGTTTGTTCTCGTGTTGGGTGCCGACCGTGACACCATGTTTCATTATGTTAGTAAAAAAGTTTTGATTTATAAACTCTACAAAAGTCTTTCTTTATCTGTATCCTAGAAAGCCATGTTTCAATAAAGCCTTTTCACGAAAAAAAGACTTTTCTACTTTACTAACAACTGCAAAACACATTGGAATAGCCTATAGGACCAGCTTCAATAGATCCAGAATACTGTTGAAGCAACTTACCAAGTTTGTAATGTCCAAGATCCCCCTTTTCAAATAAAAGGAATTTATACATTTTCTTTTCATAATCCAAGTGCATTTTGCTCCAGATAAATGAAAAAATGGCCGCCCTGTCTGGCATTGTCTTTATTTTTACAGAATAACATAGAACCTAGAATACTATTGCCCATTTGTACAGTAAGTGGGATAGGACGTATAAATAGATCTTTATAACTTATGAAAACTATGCTAAGCAGAAGAAATAGTCACTCATTCCGCCTCCATTCTGAACCATTCATGGAATTTAGTCACTAAAAAGTTAGACTCCCCCAAAATGTTATTGTATTGCTGCAGAGTCAGAGTATTGGAAAGATCTTGTAACAGGAAGGATGGGAAGTATTAAGGTCTTCGTGAACCAGAAAAGACCATGTCAAGCAGAAGAAAAATTTACTCATATTGACTTCTTCCTGAACTATTGATGGCTAATGTTAAGGCCCCCCGAAAAAAGGTTTGTCACTAATTATTTAAGGCATTGATGCAATATCTATAATAAGTATCGGAAGGATCAAGAATAATGTAGCAGTTCCAGCTGCTTCTTTACAAGCATGGAAGTCATCTGTAGCAGGATCTGCTGATGTAAAGAAGGTTCCTCCACTATATGTATACGTAGTATGTTCAGATACACTAACAAATCCAATAAAAATGTGCTGCTCGAGCTCCTTTGCAAACCATGAAAACCTTACCAAATCTTAAATATTCTCATTTACATTTTGTATGGTTTTATGGGCATACTTGCAGTTTTATTTGCAGTTCAAAGTGTATTTAAAGTAATAACTTGAGGTTTAGAACTAAGTGCAGAACATAACACATACCTAGAGTATGTCAGCAGCGCTAGTTTTAAACAATCCTGTAATTATTTGAAAGTTTAAACCTCTCAATGATGTCATCAAGGGAAAGGAATCCCCATAAAGTATATTTATTATCAAGGGGAAGCTAACGGATTTGTCCCCATGTCCTTACATTGTTCAGCAGAGTTAAATTACGGCTTTGTATCTTCCCTTGTATCTTTAAAATAAAGCCTACTTTATAAACAGGGCTGCGCCGTCCTTCAAGTTAATAGCGCACTATTTAAAGAGCACTGAACACATTCATAGCCTTGTCAGAATAAATAACAAAGATAATAAAGAAGCTTTATAAGGCTCTTACATTTAATTCAGGATCTCGGCACCACGGTCTCTCAGTTTGAAGAGGGGTGCAAGTAGTGAAAGTAGAGATTTGAATTTGAATATATTAAAACTCATGGCTGAAGAGCCCATTTGCGCCATATATTAATGATAGTGGGCAATCCAAAGGGCAGTATATTTATTAAAACACCAACCACCTACAAATATACACATTTATTTCTCAATGAATATATACCTGCACTTGTGTAATGGACAATATTTAGATATGGACTGAGGGAAAAAAAACAACACAACAAAATGCATCCCAGTTTTTTCCACAACCATGTTCTTTTTTCTCCAGCACTAGCATATTTAAGGAAAAACTCGAAAAACATTTTGTTGTAGGGAAAAAGATACACATAAATGAGAGTTACATTGTTCCATTCATTTTCAATGACGTTTAAGTTGAACGTAGAACAATAATATGAGACAATTACCATTGACTTCTATAGAAATTCAGGAACTGCTGCTTGCTGAGTATTTCATGCAGATTTATAGGGTTTTTTTACCTTTACACATCACGAATATTCGAGGATTCGAAAAATATTCACATTTGCATTTTTTCTCTGCGTTTTTTTTCTTCAATCACAAAAAAACTCTCACATTTTGTAAATATGCTCCTTATTCTCTTACATATTTATAACTTTATTAATATAGTGCTACTAGGATATTCAGTGCTGTACAATTTTATAGTGTAGGAAAGTACCCACAGGAAGGAGCAGCATAATAAATACGTATAAATATGCAAAGATTAAATCTTGTGCAGTAAGAGACACAATAGGAATGATGTCTCTGCCCTGTAGAGCTTACAATCTATGTTTTATTGCATCACAAGATTTCAGACAATGTTAGACTGGGGGGTCCACAAGGGCTGCCTTATCAGCAGGGCCGCCATCAGGGGGGGACAGGGGGGACAAGTGTGCCAGGCCTGGGCATGAAGGGGGGCCCGGCAGTGCAGCAGTTTAGAAAGAGCCGGCCCCCCCCCCTTGCCAGCACTGAAGATCTTGCGGCCAGCCGAACAGACGAAAATGCGGAAGTGCCGAAAAGCCGAACAACTGAACTCCAGAAGCAGCGAAAAGACCCAAAGCCATGAAAATAGCCTAAGGCGAAGTCCCGAAGCACCGAAAAGACCCACAGTCACAAAAATAGCCGAAGTCCCGAAGCAGCAAAAAGACTAGAAGTCACGAAAACAGCCGAAATTGAAGTCCTGAAGCGGCGAAAAGACCCAAAGTCACGAAAACAGCCGGAATTGAAGTCCTGAAGCGGCAAAAAGACCCAAAGTCACGAAAGGAGGCGAAGTTGAAGTTCTGAAGCCACGAGTTCAATTCTACTGAACAACAATTTGTGTTTTTTGTTTTTTTTTAATCCCCTGGCCACTAATGTATTATTTTAATATTCTATAGGCCCTTGCCACCAATGTTTTTTTAAAAAAAATATTTTTTGGGGCCCAAATATTTTTTTTATCTTGTAAGGGGGGCCCTGGCACCAATATTTTTTTTTTAAAACAAAATTTTTTTTAACTTTTATGGGCAGCCATTTTTTTTTTTAAACTTATAAGCGGGCCCTGACCATCAATAGCTTTTTATAACTTGTGTGTGGGGGGGTCACTGTTTTACCACTGATGTCTGTGTGGTCTTTTCACTGTGATGTGGAGTGGGTGGAGTCTGGGGTCTGGGGTGGGGCTTGGGTGACAGGGTGCCCCAAAAATGTTGTTGTACGGGGCCCTGTGATTTCTAATGGCGGCCCTGCATATCAGTCCCACCTTGATTTCAGAACTGTACATTTCGTACTTTTAACCAAACCCTTATTAACCAGAGCCACAGCCAGTAAAACACAACTACATCCCTGTGTTCCCCAGTTGGAACTTTTGTCCTAAATAGGCACAGTTGTTGCAGCACAAATGTCATTCATGAACTGCTGCCAAAAGCCCTTTCACAAAAACTATATTTTCAAATACAAATATCATGTCTTCTTAAAGGGGTGATTGACCTTTCAGTTAACTTTTAGTATGTCATAGAATGGCGAATTCTAGAAAATTTTCAATTGGTATTCGTTATTTATTTTTTATAGTTTTTAAAGTATTTTTATAGTTTTTGAATTATTTTTCGCATTCTAAGAAGAGCTTACCACCAGTGCTCTGGCGCATGCGCATGTATGCTACTACGGGGTGGGGGGGCACGGCCTCGGGCGCCTAAAACAGAAATCCAGCCTTGCTGTTGAGACAATTGCTTTTCTGTTAATCTCAATGTAATCCAAACCTAAGCAATGTAATAAACATTATTAAAAGGGCACTCTCACACTCGAGAAAATTCGACATATGTGTGTAAAAACACTCCAGAAGTGGCAAAAAGATTCCGTAACTAAATTAAGAACACTTTTAGGACACTTTCTGGTGTTAATGCTCTATTAAAGGAGAACTAAAGCTTAATTAGTAGCTATAAATGCTGTACATTATGTTTTTGGCTTCTGTACCAGTCCAAGTCCACCACAACCCTTTAGCAGTAAAGATCTGTGTCTCCAAAGATGCCCCAGTAGCTCCCCATCTTCTTTTCTGCTGATTCACTGCACATGCTCTGTGCTGCTGTCACTTACTGAGCTTAGGGACCCACTCACAATATACAATACACATAGAATAGAAATGTCACAATATAAGGCTGATTAGTAAATAATAATACAGATAATTATTACATGGCACCACAGAAACCAGTGCAACTAGCATCAGAATTTAATAATCTGCCCTGTAGCATTAGTTTACTGTATATTATAGACAAATCTCATTTTCTGCTTGATAATTTGCAATGACCCCTAAACTTAGCTTCTCAACAGCTGCTCAGAGCCCACTGAGCATGTGAGTGTCACAGACACTTTCCAAGATGGTGACCCCCTGTGACAAGTTTGTAGTCCTGGATCATTGCTGCTATTGACAAGCTGAAACTTTAGGTTGGTGCGATAAGTTCAGTATATAAAGCGTGGCATTTTTAGCCATATTAATTTTTTAGGGTTTAGTTCTCCTTTAAGAAGTGTAAGTCGGAAAAGGAATATGCTAGTGAGCTATATCATGCTATGAGTTTCACATAATATTCACAAATATTTTTAATATCAAGATCTTGGTTTCATCCAAACCAAGGAATATCAGTATTTTCCCATCAAAGCTTGATGTCTATGATTATTTCATAACTATACCTCAATTCTTCTTAGACATAAATTACGTCAAAATGTAATTGCTATCTAAACACACGTGCCCATACCCTGCATGGAATAAAATAAATATCCCTGCATTATCAAATGCCAGATGAAAGCAATTCATTATTTATCGTACCTCGGGGATACCTGGCCTTATAAAGCTTCCATCTTTCTCATCTCAGCATGGATATGTGGCTTTTTTTTCCTGCAGACCTGCAAATAGAATGTTCTTATTCATAAATTCTTTATTGCTTTTCATCTAGATTTTGATGGAAAGTTTGGCAGCTGGAATAGAGATTGGAAGAGAAATATTGCCTCAGTTTCATACCGTCTTAAAAATGTCTTTGCCTTGTTCATGGGAAGGAAGCTCTTTTAATTTATAGGGATGTGACAGGATGTTCACTGTGATGATGAATAGGAAATTGCAAATGTCCCTTCTCCAGCTGGACTCTGGTAGTGAATTGAACAAAACGTTTACAGCAATTTGTCTTATTTCACTAGATCACAAGCCCGAGGGCACACCAGAGGAAGATTTTCACTAGCACATGGAAAGTGCATCAGTATATTATTCTAGCCTTTGCTAATTACTTTATTAGAGGATAGAGAGGCTGTAAAACCCAAATTAGGACAGTGCTTAAAATGTCACCAAAATACCATTTAATAAAATATTACAACTTTACAGGATTGAAAAATGTTACCCCAAAATGCCTAGAATATGGTAGTTATTTTTTAAGGCTTAAAAATCTTAATAGGATGGCAGAATTTAAATATAATATTGTAAGTGAGATTGTTCAGCAAGCAATCAATGTAGCTTTATCATTTTCCTTCATTTCAGTGCGGCCTCCAAAGAGGAGACTGTTCAGAGTAACTATCTTGAAAGAAAGAAACCCAAAAAACATTATCTCCTCAGCTGCCAAAACAACTGATATCATTTGAAAGAGGTTTCATTCATGTCTTGGAATGATTGGCAGTTCTTTAGCACAGCTGGCCCAATGGGGATGGAGGAGAAAGGCAGAATAAGATGTTAATGTTAGAAAGAGATGCTGTATTCTAACTGATAAAGATGGCACACTCCACTCCAAAAACATAAAGGAAGGTGAATTAGCTCTTGGTAAAATTGATTGTAGTGCATCAGGGCCTTAAGCTGGCCATAGACGCAAGATCCGATCGTACGAATCAACGTACGATCTGACTTTCCCATCTCCCGACCCTCCACTAACCATTCAGATCAAAGTCTTACCATTTCGATCAAATAAAGTAGTAAAAGAACAGATCAGCCGATGTTCTGCCCCAGCAATCGTACGATAGTTATGTCTGACAAAGCTAGTGACAAGTCTCCCACTGAAAATCGTACGATCGGCAATACATGCAGAGATATTATTGGCAGCTGACAGAAATTTTCTTACCTGTCCGATCGACCAAACGACCGTTGCTACGGACGAAAAATGACGGGACTCTCCACACACGGTCTGAAAATCGTACGAATCCATGATTCGTACTATCGGATCGTTGCGTCTTTGCCCAGCTTTAGAGTGTAAGCTCCACTGGGGCAGGCTTATGTAAATAATGTATAATATCTGTAAAGAATTGCATAAAACACCAGGGCTGCATAAATAAAGGATAATAAGATAAGATAATAAGAAAAGTTTGTTTGCTTTGGAAGAGTTTAACAAATCTGGTTGAAGAAATCTGGTAACCTTATGCCTAGTTATCCTGGGGTTTCCTGGATAAAGGACTTTTCTGTAATTTGGATCTTCATACCTTAAGTCTACTAGAAAATCATGTTAACATTAAAAAATCCCAATAGGCTGTTTTTGCTTCCAATAAAGATTAATTATATCTTAGTTGCGATCAAGTACAAGGTACTGTTTTATTACTACAGAGAAAAAGGAAATAATTTTGAGAAACTGTCTTTCCGTAGTTCTCTGGATAATGGGTTTCCAGATAATGGATCCCATACCTGTATCAGCTTTGTTTGCCATGCACACCAGAAGCAAGCCACTCTGAAGGTGCTGGCCACAACTTGCACCCAAGGCATTTCGATGCAAAATTCTGAGAAAAACACTGCATGATTGGAAAAAAACATGGAGATTCATATATTTTTTGGCCCAGTGCATAACTGTGCATCTATCCCAGTCCTCTAATGTAATAAAACCTGCCCACAAAGTGGAAACGTACTACATGGAACCGATTGTTTTGCACATCAGCAAAAACAGAGACCGTACTTATGATGTCCAACTTAAGGTCATTTATAAACAAATGAAAAAGCCATGGACCAAAGACAGACACCAGCAGTATTCTACTTACCATATTCCTCCAACTGTAAAATGGTCCATATACCACAACCTTTTGTAATCTATCTTCCAGCTGTTTCTTTATCCAAGTTTAAATAGAAGGTTTAAGGGAAATCGACCTTAATTTAATCATGACAACTCAAATTTATCGGATTATCGGACGAAAATCACCATATCAAGAAACATCTTCAGGGACATCTGCCATTGACTTCTACATGATCTCGACAGGTTTTAGATTAAATATTTTTTAGCAGCTTTAGGCTATAATAAATCTCTAAAAATTTGAGTGTTTTTTTCTAAAATTTTGAGTTTTCCACTCAAATCGACCAGAAAAATTTGAGTAATAAATAGGCCCCCTAATGAAGTTTTTCTATGTATTCCATTATTGTATCTTCTCGCAAAGATTTCCTACTTCTAGGGGCAGATGTATCAAGGGTCGAATTTCGAGGGGTTAAATCCCTCGAAATTCGACTGGGGAATAGAATCGAATAGGCAATTCGGGTGAATTTACACGCTGGCGAATAGTCGAATGGGCGAATATTCGATCAAAGTATTTTCATTCGTTTGATTGATCGATTGAATGCCTTTTTATTCGAACAAAAACTTAGAAAACAAGTCTATGGGACTTTCCCATAGTCTTTTAAAGTAATTCGGTAGGTTTAATCTGGCGATGTAGGCAGTTGAAGTATTTTTAAAAGAGACAGTACTTCGACTATCGAATGGGCGAATAGTCGCAGCGTTTTTGCGCTCGATCTATTCGAATCATTCTACTCAGGCGAATTTACGCCAATTCGATAGTCGAGGAGCACAAAAAACTACTCGAAATTCGAGTATTTTTCCCTCTATTCCTTCACTCGAACTTAGTGAATGGGCCCCCTAATGTCAAACGAATAGGTCTAGAGAATGGGATCCTTTTTTGAAAAATGACACCGATCTCTTGGTACAGTGACATCAAACAATCATAGAAGAGTAAGTAAAGCATCTGAGGTGAATACTACCAAGTCCTGTACCTTTGATATCCTTATTGAACAGGGTCTATTAAAACGAAACACTACATTAAATAGTTATTTCTTGATGTAAACACAATTAAAACAAGTGAATCTGATACCAAGGGTTCTCTGTTTGATTTCTTTGATATCAGCAATACCATTTTTTTGCTCTCCTGATTAATTTTTTCTTGCATGGTCATTTGTAATCCTTATAGCTAATAGAAATTGACTCAGCTTACTTGAGTGCATTTTTATAGGTCTCCACTGTAACCTTTATGTTAAACTACAGAGGATTTGCTTTTTGTCTTTGCTACTAAAAGAGAATGTACATCTATTTAGAATTTAAAGGCACTCAACTTACTTTTTTGTGTTTAATAGTATTTTTTGTAAAATGTCCTTAATGCTGCAAAGTTGCTACAATTCCACTAAAGTTTAATAAATGAGTAGTAATTTTGCTATGTAAGGTGCAAGTGCTAGATTACCAGTGGAACTTTAAAAAAAAAGCTTGCTGTGTCCTGAAACTTCACTTGTCTTGTCCAGGGTGTTAGCCACAATAAGATATAGGCTTTTTAATGGATCCTTGACTTGTATGGTGCTGTTCAACAAATCTTTCTGCAATACTGTGATAATAAGAACTTGCATCAGTTGCAAATTTGGGTTAGTTAATATACTGTTCCAGAGTTCTCTTTAGGTGCAAGTGTTATGCATGCACAAAATTCTTTAGCAGGCCTGCCAGAGTACCAGAATATCTCCCAGGGCTCCCAAGTCCCAAGCCCTAGTGGGTCCCATCCTAAAAAAATAACCTTTTCTTGTTTCCACTGTAGGTCTATATGATGCATTTAGCATAGTCTGTATCTAATTCTTGTGAGAGTGGGCCCTCAATGTCAAGTTTTCTGGTGGATCTTGAAGCCCCAGTCCAAATCTGTCCATTGCACATAATCCTCTAGCATGGCGGACCCCCCTTCCATTATGGTGGAATAAAACATGTATATAGGCATCCGATGCACTCTGTACGTTGGTTCTAAAGATATGCTTTCTTCAATTGCAGCTAAAGAATATATATGATCTTCACTGTGCTCACAGTAAATCCACTGTTGTTCTACTTACTGTACAAATGATTCACTTAGTAGTCAGTTATTGAGCAGCCCTCCAAAGGAGTCCCAATGGTTATATTTATACCTTGTGTTAAGATAAATGAAAATACAGTAAATTCGAGTTGCAGCTTTTAAGAACATTGGCATAAGATGTTTAGTCCACAAACCCTAATACAACCAAGAAACCACTGCTGGACCATTAGGAATTACAAAACTGGCAAAAAAAGACTTTATAGTAAAACACTTATTTTACTAAGCATTTTGGTCAATCGTGGAAGAAAAGCCTGGTGCTAGTTTCACACACATTTGCCATGGTCTTTCGGCATCTCTGAAAATGGAAATCAGCTTTGAGCCAGCTGCATCATATAGTGAAATTACCGTATATACTCGAGTATAAGCCGTCCCGAGTATAAGCCGAGGTACCTAAAACTGGGAAAGCTTATTGACTCGAGAAATGCAGCAGCTTCTGGTAAGTTTCAATCATAAAATAGAGGGTTTCTGCTCCCATTGGAGGTGCCGGCGTCTAGTTTTTGGATGCCGGCGACCATTCTTGGACACCGGCGAATATTCTTGCAGACTATTCTTGGACGCCGGCGACCGTTTTTGCGCTAGACCCGAGTATAAGCCGAGGTAGAGTTTTTCAGCATATTTTGGGGGCTGAAAAACTCGGCTTATACTCGAGTATATACGGTAGTCATTCTATCTACTCTTACTCTGTAGCAAGTTGGATACCTTCTGGTCTTTGATGCTTTTCTCCCAGTGTCTTCTTGATATTTGTCAAGTTGCAATAGCCCATTGGTTTTTCTTGGCAAAACAGAAAAACAAATTGATATGTGGTTGTAGCATTAGGGGGCATATTTATCAAGGGTTGAATTTCGAATTTAAAAAACTTCTAAATTCGAATTCAAAAAGACCAACCAAAATTAAGTTGAAGGTTTTTTTTTGGTCGAATGGGTCTGTTTTCGATCGAATAGGTCCGTATTCAACCAAATTCGAATCGAAGGAATGTCGCAATCGATCAAAAAAAAACCTTTGACTTTTCAAAGTCCACCAATTGATTCCAAATAGGTTCTAGGAGGTCCCCCATAGGTAAACCAGCGATTCGGCAGGTTTTAGATAGCAAATGGTTGAAGTTGAATTTGTAAAGAGACAGTACATGATAAATTTTGATATTCGAATTTTTGAATTTTTCTCAAATTCTAATAGAATTGGGACTATTCCCTAGTCGAAGTACACAAAAAATAGCTCAAAATTCAAAATTTTTTATTCAAAAATTCACCTCGACCTTTGATAAATCTGCCCATTGGCGTTGCCCTGTTTACATAAGCCAAGAGTATGCCCACTCTTTAAAGAATCTACCTACCATATGAGAACAGCAGGAGTGTTTTGAAAATATCAAAAAATAACTGTTTACATTGGTAAGTGGTATAATAATTTCAATGCACAGAGGAAGCAGGTTTTCAATGGATACTGTAATTATTATTTTCAATCAATAAGAATAATAATGTTTGCTGTAATGTGCACCATTCCTGATAAATGTACCAATTAACTGTCTTGTTCATCATGCCCATTTTACATATTTCTTCATTTTCTGTCTGCCATATATAGATTTATAGAGAAGGCAACAAAAAGAAAGCGGTTTCCGCAAATCATAGTGTTATGCTGTCCCTCCTTAAGGAAAAATATGAGTATATGCACATAAATAACACTCCCTTCTGGCTAATCATTTCATGTATTTGCCTTAGAGCTGGGTCCATTTCATTATGACATTTATCTCAGGCATAATAAAATTAGATTATAACTTCATTTGAGAACAAGGAACACAGTGCCCATAAATTTTCTCTTGTAGGGTTTTCCATTTATATTCATGCACATGGAGAGTCAGCACATCTATAGGCATAATCAGCAAGAAGTTAGAACCATTACAACTCTTTGAGATCCATTTCTGGGATCACAGAGTTGTATCTAGGGTGGTAGGTCCTTTACTGGTTGCTCCCTTACAGTATACAGTAACATACAAGCTCTACTAGAAACATCAACACTCAACACAATGGCAATAAGGTTCTAGTTCATACAACAAATATACTGTAGTGGAAGTTTCCCCGCAAACCCAGGACCTGTTTATTATATTCTGGTAATTTCCAAAAAAATATGTTATGCATAATACAAGAAATAGTAGGGATGATCAGAATGTTTTGATAGGACAGAAGGAGTTGACCGGTTTAGATTGTGATGTTTGATTGGAGCAGAGTTTACAAGAAACCAGCTTGCATAAAATTGTTCTAGAGAATCTAAATTTAAGTACCAATACTTAAGGACCAATATTTTCTACTGTTATTCCCTGCTGTACATTTAGCATTGTGTATTGTTTAGCATTGTTTGTCTGTAGCCATTTTGTTAGTAAAGCAACAGCAATAGTAAATCCCCTGAAATTAAAGAATGGATTCTCCTTATATTATGCAATCTTACCATGGTTATTTAAGTATATCGAACTGTAGATTGAGTTGTCCTTTCATAATGAGGTAGACAGAGTTTTCCGTTTTTTTTTTAATTACAAGTCTGCAATAAAAAAGGAGATGACAAAAAGATGCAAAGAATATGCCAAGGCTCAGCAATAGCTAAACTAACAACTATCATTGATAGCAGAATTTCTGACAGTTTCGATTCCAAGAAGAATTAAGCCTGAAGCAAAAGCTGCATAGTAATCAACAGCTGGCGTCTCCAGGGCAAAGGATATTATCCACTTTTCTCATCTTTCCATAGTGTTTTTTTAGAGGGAATAAAAGCAAACAAGCAGGTGTCTTCTGAGTTTCCTTTAATCTGAAAGGATTAGACCCTTGACTCTGCTATCTGTTCCTCATATATGGTGGGGGTAAAGAGAAATTAAAAAAATCACAGTGTTACTAGGAACCCTGAAGAATTGTGAAGATATACTGTATTACCCCTAAAATGAAATTAAATTGTGTCCTATATTAGATCATCCCACTAATGGGGTGGTTAAGGCTCATAAGTGGGATGCACAACCTCGGTGTCACAACTTTTGGCCACAGGCCCATTCTCCAAACTATTTTTTCTTCTTTCATCATTTACTTTCCTTGTTCTTTTAATCACTTATCCTTATTTAAGATCATCTATCCTTCCCTCCATTTCTTCTCTTTGTTCTCATATAGAAATGGGGAATGGCTATGATATAGGCATATAAGGGAAATGGTTGGGTGAGCAGGAGGGCCCACTAGCAGCTGGGCCCACCAAGAGTTTTTCTGGTATCCTAGTGGGCCAGGCCGACACTACACAACTCCAACGTGTAGGGATGTGCGTCCATAGTATTAGAAGATAATGTTGTATTCTTGCTACTTTGGTGGGGGTACCTTCAGAAAATCCACTAATGTTTTACATATTCCACCTCTGGCTTTACTCCTAAAACAGGGTGGGGAAACATGAGCCCTCTATTTGAGTCATGGATTTCTATGTGATAGTGTTTCTTCGGAGGAGATAAATAGTGTGGGGATAATTCTAATGGATAGACCTCATATTTGTCTTTAATTCTTCATACCCACAGTAGACAATGGAATCCAATTAACCCTCCAGGATACAAACACTTGCACCACTTGGCTAATAAATCGTGGTCAAAGATCAGTACCAACATTGTGACAAACAATTAAGGGGGAGACAGGAGTTCAATCAATACCTTTTGGGCCATTATCCCTGAACCATGCAGTGCAGACTGTGTATTCCTTAGGTTTCCTTCATTACTCACTCTCAATACTACTAAAAACAGGGTAGCAGAAATGATGGGGTATTTAGGTGACACTCTGCACCTAACTGAGTAGGACCCTACTCATATAGCATTATAGGTACAGTATATTTCCAGAGGACAGATCTGACTTTGCTCTGCTGCATGTTATTATTAATACAGCTCATTTTTTGACAATAGTTCAGGTCCTTGTAATAATTTTGTTATCCTCATGAAAATTATCACACTCCATTAGCATCCTTGGTTTACAGGAATGATTCTTTCAGATAAATGTATTTTAGTGTAAGATTTAAAAACTGCATATTGCACAGGGCCACCTGGCTCAGAGGGGTCCCATGAAAGGAAAATGCCATTTTTAAAACTGTCCATTACATTGTACCATAATTTGTAATAATTGCTAGAAATATATCTATCTAGCTAAAATAATTGCCTAAAAATGGCAGTTGCGGCCAGAAGACTTTCTGGGAATTTCTAAGTCTTCTGTTCTTCTTACCCTTGGCACAGGTCTGAGGAGAGGTCACAATGTTTTCAAGACTGCAACGTATCCTTTTAAGCCTTTTAAAAGTCAGCAACACACAATGATACTGGTATGAGTTTTCTTTATTACCGTGTGCCAATAAAACAAAGGGAATTCTTATATTACATTGAGAAGACTTAGATTTTCTTCTTGCAAACCATGTTACTGAGCTCTTACAACTAAGCAGCGAAGCAATAAAAAGGGCCAATCAATTTAAATTTTTCTGTGGGTTAGAAATTACACATAATAATTTCACACTTGTAATTAAATTATACATACAGAATAAAGGAGCAGCAAAATTAGGCCCCATATGCTCCCTCTGATTTAGTGTGGGGATGTAATGTGCTCAAAGAAACTCGGGCCCTTTTTGCCTTCCAAGATAATTGTGTTTCTTGGTGTCACAGATGGTCCTACTTCTGTATCTATCCTATAAACAAGATGGATCACTGTCAGTGGTAGGGGTAATCAGCAGGGCTGACTTGAAAGCTGCCTTCTCTTTTATTACTGGCTGTCTTCCTTCAGCCACTTATGAGACACATGAACTTATCAACCAATTATTTAGAGAGACAATAGATAGAGAGAGAGACACAGGCAGAGAGAGAGAGAGAGAGAGAGAGAGAGAGAGAGATGGACATTAAGTAGTATAAATACTGCATAGTCACACTCTATTAATCTGGTTCATCTACAGTAAAAAATTCCCAAACATTCATCCCAGGTGGAGGGATTATTGCATAAAGCACTGCTTCTTCAAAACTTTAGGCGGGGATGAGCAATGTTTGCTTTTGACCTGACCAGAGTATACAGTGCAGGTGCATTCCCTTGCTATGCAGAGAAATCGCTTCAGAAGTGGCAATGATTTCTCTGTAGATTTGCAGCACAGTATTACATACTCAATTCTACATGCTCAGGAGACAACATTTCTGGCATACAGTAGAATCCAATTGCACCAGCAGCACAACTGGTGCACTCGCGGGGAGAGGGACTTTGTATTTTATTGGGAAATTGGGTATGTTTTGACCCTTTGTATGAATCAGCAGAGTCTGAGGAAGAAACTGAGAATCGTCTGCTCTCAGCAATTATGGAATACTGTTTACAATTTTCCCTAGTTTGAAATAAAAGCCTAGGCCTAACCACTAAAAGCCTAGTTTGCTCAAAACACATAATGGCTTATCATGTGCTTTACTCTTGTTGTCTTCCAGGTTGTGAGCCCTTTAACAATAATAGCCAGTAGTTTGTTTTTTTTACAGCATTTTGTTTCATTTAAACGCTGGCAGCATCTAATGTCAGCATTCCTTTAAAAGGGAGCCGCTATAAGCTGTCAAGCTTTTCCAAACCATTGCCCCTTTTATTTTTTTTATTATTTTTTTAATACAAAGGTATAAATAGTTTCATGCTATGAGATACAACCTGAGCTCTCGGGGATGAGTTTTTATTAAAAAACAGGCTGAGGTGACGGAGGATGGCATGAGGAATTTATGAGGCATAAATCCTCTGGCTCAGGAGTGTTGTAACATGTCAAAACTGTCTTCCTGTCAGGTGCCTGGCTTACATGACAATGGCACTGGGAGGAGGTTTAAGGGGATGTAAAAAGGGTTTGAGGGTTGACAGCCAATCTAACAGCTACTGCTTAATGGTGGCATTTTATTAGAATGCTTTTATAAAAAAAAAAATTGGTAAATCGGACACTCTCATGGGGATACTTGCAGGAAAATCTAAATGTAATTATTTTTTTATATCAGAAGTTAAGCACACAATTCTAAGCACATGGCAAGAACACAATAATAGGATATACAGTAGCTGCCACATTTACACAGAGAGGAACTACAATTAGTGGAAGATGCAGATTTCCAAACCTATCCATCTAATGATGATGACATGTAGAGTAGGATACTAACTGCAGTTACAGACACACAAGGCCCAGGATGTTGGTCTAACACTGGCCAGGCCAGAACTGGCAGATCTTCTATTTTAAATGGGACCACTAATAAACATGGTGCTTGGCTCATCTGTGCAGGTGGTATGCAAATGAAATTATTATTGGCCCACCTTACAGCAAATGTATTTTATAGAGTTTTTAGGAGATGATATACCCTCCCAGCTTAACCTGAGTAAGAATCAGACTTATGAAGACCTAGATCCATACCCAAATATTTAGTAAATGAGAGCAAATATATGTCTCACTCCCCAATTACTAGTTTTAGAGGAAAAACTTGTTTTGAGTGCTCAGGTAGAGGGCAGAGGGTGACAAACAGAACTTGGGAACACCAAGTCCTGAAAGAAGTATAGACAAATCAAGTTTTTAATGTGGTTCCCCATGTCTTTTAAGGTATATTTAGCTGAGTAACATACGCCACAGTTACCATACAGGAAACTTGCAATACACACTTTAGTTATGAATAGTGATGGGCGAATATATTCGGCAGGCATGGATTCGGGATGAATTTCCATGTTTCGCCACGCTCGAATGTGCTGTGGCAAAAAAGATTGTTGCGTATCAAAATTGTCACGCGCATAAAAAATTTTCCGCGTCAAAATTATTCGGACACCCATTGACTTTAATGCATTTGGACAAAATTGTCACGCGTATACAAATTGTTGTTTGTGTAAAAATTATTTTGACGCCCATTGACTTCAATTTTTCGTTGTTTCGCAAATTTTTCTGCAAAGCGAAACTGGACTAATTCCAAGCCACACCAAGCCATAGATGAACTCAGAAACAGTTTAGTAAAAGTCACCAGCACAGTTCCAAAGTTCACAACCACACACTTGAACCCTAGGGTGCCTACCTTCCTTGCTTCCTCCTTCAAGTCAGGGACATTGTACCTTTTACAGACTTTCAGCACAGGGGTCAGCCATGTATTCAAGGCACTAGGTTCTATCTCTCCTTGACCCTCTTCCACTGGGCAATGTACGTCTGGCACACTGGTCCCTCACTATCCTATTTGAAGCCCCACTACAAAGTTATTTAACCTACCACTGACTTTCATTGCCTGCAATAAGCTTCACCAAGTTTACCCAACTACTATTTAACCTCCAAGGGTACCTTTCTTACAGGAATCATACACTATCCCCTTCTTATCAGCCAAACAGTAAGTGGTACCTTGTCCTCTCCCTTTTATAGCTTCTCCTGGGGGTTTTCATTGCTTAGCTGCACCACCTGTTGAATACACTACAAATAACAACATTTACACCATATAATCTATCCTACCCCTTACAAGTTTAATATGGTTTTTTAATCAGATGGGTCAAAGTTTTTGCATTGAGCTCCTCTGGAACATATAGAAAGTACATGACAGAAAACATACATTTATAAAATACACAGATAAAGACAAACACAAAGTCATATGGTCATCATCATCATCATTTATTTATATAGCGCTGTCAAGATACGAAGTGCTTTAGTCATCTAAAAACAATGCATATGTTGCTGATGCAGATACCCTGCACTACTAAATAACAACTGCTCTGATTCATTAGATTGACAGGTTAATGCATGTGAAATCACAGAGTTGGACAATGGGTATTTCAAACAGGCACTAGGGCCTAAGTATCTTGGACTGTGATTATACCTAGTCTGCTTATTCAAGTTGTAAAATCCTGGGAGATAGAGGTAACTGACGAAAACAACCTTAAACTACTGCTTTGGGTGCAAAATGTAATCGGCCACGACTATAGGATAGGTACATGCTGGGATGGGGGGGTTTGTGGCAGAAGAATTAGGGCTGGAGGGGGGTGGGTGGGGCTGGGTGGGGCCCCTTTGGTGGAAGCCCCGATGGGCCTTCAACCCTCCAGTCGAAGATGGACAGATAGATCATAGAGCGATAGAGAGAGAGATAGGTAGTTGATAGATATATATATATATATATATATATATATAGATAGTAGAGAGATGAATAATAATTTAGATAGATATAGCTTTTAGATACTAGATATATAAACCGCATCACCATAAAATTACAGGCAAGATTGCACAGTGCACTCAGGTACCATAAAGGTCAAAACTCAGAAAATACATAGACTTTAGCAAGTCTCAGGAGTGTATCACAGAATAAAAACTCCAGAAATGTCCATTACGGTGTCACAAGTCACCAGAACGATTCTTTTCCTGTTCATGTCATGCTCTGTGGAAATAAAAAGCAGTAGTGAAGAGGTTAATACCCTCACAAGAGGTTGCTTTGTGACTGAATGGCAGTAGGTAAAAAGGCACTGTGAGCAAAAATTCATAATGGCACTCACAAAAGGCCTCCTATCTCTTAGATATCAATTTGAAATGAGTACTGTTGCCCCTATTCTCTTTCCTACTCCCAATTATGTTAGAGAACAAGAAATATGCATATTTATGAAATATACACTAAGATACCTGAATGGTGATCCAACGGAGTATGAGTTCTGTGTCTCTAATAGTAAATTTCAATTTATATGCATATGGTTTATGTTTCTGAAAACTGGCATATATGGTTTAAAGATGCATAAAGGCGCTATAAATTTCCTAATAGAGATTTTTTTCTTTTCTTTTTCAAGAGAGCATATATTACGGGAGGTAGTATAATAGGTTATTTTCTCCTTCTCTTGGGTACTGTGCTACAGATGACATTGCAAAACAATTTGGAAATGATGTGCATTGTTCTTACTTTGATATTTAATGGGAGTCTTGAGACTCACAGGTTTTTTAGACTGTAGGGCTCATTTACCAATACTATGGGCACAAGTGCTGCAGTAAGGGGTGCTAATGAACTTGCATTTGTGCATTGTGCAACTTCTTTCTGCACCCCTTTGATCCAGTGCAAGGTGCAGAGTGTCGGGTATAGAAGGCATTAAGTACTGTTCTCCCCAGCAAACCCTAGCCTGACTAATTCTTTAAATTCCAGCGCATGCCAACCTGTGGCCTCTTGGTACAGCTATGGGATCCGTTATCTGGAAACCAGAAAGCTCAGATTACTGAAAGGCTGTCTACCATAGAATACAATTTAACCAAATAATACCTTTTACTTGAACCCAACTAAGATATAATTAATCCTTATTGGAGGCAAAACCAGCCTATTGGGTTTATTTAATATTTACATTATTTTCTAGTACACTTAAGGTATGAAGATCCAAATTATAGAAAGATTTATTATCTAGAAAACCCCGGGCCCTGAGTATTTTGGATAACAAGTCCCAGTCCTGTATAAAGAAATGAGTTGCACCTCAAGGCACAAAACATGGGTGCTTTTCACTGGTTTTTGCACTGTGCACCTTGCCCCAGGCTGTGTAATAGAGACCCTGGGCCATTACCTGAGGAGTTACTGGTCTACAACAGCAAAATTCAAAAATGCATACCTAGCATGGTTGATCTTACAGATCATTAATGTCTCAGGTTTCTGACTAACATCAAAAAGTGTTTTTTAATGGTACTAAAAATATAATGCAGTGTTGCCCTGCACTGTTAAAACTGGTGTGTTTATTTCAGAAACACTACTATTGTTTATATAAATAAGCTGCTGTGTAGCAATGGGGCAGCCATTCAAAGAATAAAATGCTCAGCAGATAGCAGATAAGCTCTGTAGAACATAATGGTGTTATCTGTTATCCACTATTTAACCTGTGCCATATAGCCTTTTTTCAATTTCCGCCATTGATACACAGCAGCTTGTTTATATGAACTATAGTAGTGTTTCTGAAGCAAACACATCATTTTTACCAGTGCAGGGCAACACTACATGATATTTTCATTACTTTAAAACACTTCCTTTTTTTGGTGTTACTGTTCCTTTAAACTAAAATTTTAAGTTTTAAAAAGTTCCATCAACTGTAATTTTGTTACCGGCATGCAGCATGTTGTAACATTCCCAGGGCCATAAAAGTAATAAAGAATGGTCCAATTTTGCAATACATAACCAAAGTTGCAGGCCTGTCCCCTTGGGTCTTAAAAAGCACCTCTGACCTCAGCTCCATTTACCAATTGGCTCATCATTAACAGAAGTCAAGAGATTCATTGGCTGCAAATAAGGAATGAGAAATATTCACTGTCCCAAAGCAAATTTGCTTTAAATGTTTAATATACTCCTGCAGATAAAACACTGCACTGGGCAATGAGGAAAAATGTATTAGCGAAAGAACCCCCCTGTCACTTTGAATTGTTCATCTTGTTTTTTTTACTCATGCACTGTAATTATGAATAGTGAAAATGAATATGAACTGCATAGTGAGTAACCATTAGCAATGAAACTGAGCCATCAGACCAAATTCCATGCACTGGGAATGTTACAATGTCACTTGCTTCTTTTTCTTGAGCACCTGAGGCCATAAAGCAAGACTCCCCCCCAAGGGTCCTGCACATACCAACACATACCAACACCTCAGCATGGAATATATTGTACTCCTTGGTTCTGCCTCCACTTAGTTTGAGTGACTAAGCAGATTACATACACAAGACTAGTGATGGGCGAATTTATTCGCCAGGCGCGAATTTGCGGCGAATTTACGCGTTTTGCCGCCAGCGAATAAATTCGCGGAACGCCCGCGAAAATTTGCGCCAAAAAATCGCCGGCGTCAAAAAAAATTTTATTTTCGAAAAAACGGACGCCGGCGCCAAAAACGGGCGCCCGCGTCAAAAACGGCGCCGTTTCGCGAATTTTTCGCAGTTTCGCGGAATTCTCGCGAAATTCGCGAATTTTACGGCGAAGCGAAACGGACCAAATTCGCCCATCACTACACAAGACATAACTATATCATTTCAAGTGTGTAAAATTTGTAATTTCTTCTACAAATCATTTTGTGTCAAAGTTCTTAATATTTGTCCAGATATAACTTCAAAGGGAGCGACACAAGCAAAGAAAGAGGGTAGAGAGAAAGGGTGAAGTGACATATATTCATAGTTATATCAGATATCATCTGACCCACAGCTACACCAGCCGTGAATCGGAACGATATCTGATCCTACCACAGATACTAAGTGCGTCAATTTTTTGGAATTATTTTAGTTCTCCTGGTCTGGAATCTGCAGCATTTTTCACGGGTAGTTTAAGTAAAAATTATTGATATATTACAAATTTTTTTCATATTTATTATGACCCGAAGCTGCAAAAAGCTCAAATCTGAAAATACTCCACCTAAAACCTGTCAAAGTCATGTAGACGTCAATGGCAGAGGTCCCTTGAACCATTTGAAGAGGTTTGTAGCCTTCATGATTTTTGGGGGTTGTTCAATGGTTCACTTGAAAACTCTATAAATTCGAGCAATTTAAGATTTTTTTGCTGATAATTTAATCAATTAGAGTATTCGAGTTTATCCCCCCCAATTCGACTTTTTTACATTCGGGTTTTTTCATAAATAAGAAAACATTTTGAATTGTGAATTTATTCGAGGTAGAAAAAAAAGCCCCCTTAAAGTATCTGCATCTTGTTGGCTTATTCATCAAAATTCAAATCTGTGCAATGCTAATGTTTTTTTCTACTTTGAATGACCTATAATTTGTTAAAATATGTGATTGTTTGCGCATTTACTTATTTAATAATATTTATCTAAAAAATTTGACTGACAAAAAATCATTAAAAAATCAAATACCTCAAAATTTTTACTCTATTTATAATTTTCAATGGGAAAAAACAGCTTCCATTGACTTCTACATAAATTCAGCATCTTTTAGATGCCGAAAATGAATAAGATTTACATTCAAGCTGAACAAATGTTTTGAATGTTTTTGAGTTTATAGCAACACAATTCGATTTATGGAAAAAAATTTAATCCGAACATTGATAAATTACCCCCTTAGAGTGCCTTAAATTTTAGCATGTCTGCATTCAAACATCTGTATCTCCCATTCAGAAAATAACTCTACTGTAGGAGATTAACACTAAGGGGCAGATTTATCAAGGGTTGAATTTCGAAGTGTAAAATACTTCGAAATCCGACCATCGAATTAAAATACTTCGAATTCGAATATCAAAGTCAAAGTATTTTTCACAGAATTTGGCCATTGAACGATCTAAGTAAAATCGTTCGATCAACCGATTAAATCGTTTGAATCGAACTATTCGAACAATTTTAGCGTACGATCGAACGATTTTACTTTGATGTGTAAAGAAAATGGTTGTAGAAGGTCCCCATAGGCTAACATAGCACTTCGGCAGGTTTAATTTGGCGAAGTATTGAAGTCGAAGTTTTTTTAAAAAAGAGACAGTACTTTGATTATCGAATGGTCGAATATTCAAACGATTTTTACTTTGAATCAAAGTAAATTCAAAGTCGTAGTATCCTATTCGATCGTCAAAGTATCCAAAAAATGAAATTCAAATTTTTTTACTTCGAAAATTCCCTCGAATTCACTTCGACCCTTGGGTATATTTATCAAAGAGTGAAATTAGAGCTCACCACAGTCCAATAGAGTGAAATACCGCCACTCTCTCCATTCATTTCTATGGGATTTTTAAAGGTGTATTTATCAAAGGATGAAAGTTTACTATTTGATAAATACACCTTTAAAAATCCCATACAAATGAATGGAGAGAGGCGTCGCAAGAAGACTGTGACGATCTCTACCTTCACTTTTTGATAAATCTACCCCTGTATATTGGCGGGGACAGAAACAGAAGCTTTTGGCATAAAATAATAGCATCATTTTAAATGGTTTATACATTTATGATTACCAGTTTTTAGAAAATTTATTTGTATAAGATTTTAGTTTCTTAAAAAAAGTACACACTCAAAACAGTTCCAGCTTGTTCTTCACAGATCTTCTATTACATGTATTGAATGGCATTTCAGTTGGGAATAAGGTTGTCCCATGTATTCTTGCTTTACCTCCACATTGTTAATCCTCTGATTAACTTAACATGTAAACTTCAAGCAACAATGTCTTTTTTTGACCTTGAAGCCTACCCTATTCATTCCAGAAAACCACAACTCCTCTTGCAAGTGTGATTGTCCTTCCTCATTCTCCCAGAAAAGGGCACCTGTGTAAGTGTAGTGCCTACTTGACCTATGGGGTACCTTCAACTGGCAGATGTTAAGCTCTCAACCTTTCTATGTTGTTGAAACTAGATTTCCATTGCAGATCTGAACTAGGCTGTATCAACCTATTAACATACAGATAAAATATATACAAGTGCCATCTGTGAAGGATTTGATTGGACAACAACACTTAGCCTAAGCAATGGTTTTCTTTTCTGTGGGTAAAATTTATAGGTCACCTTGTTGTCTACAAAGCACTACTGTATTGCTGGTACACTAGTAGAAATTGCTGTCAGACTCATTAAAAAGATAGATCTCGTTTACTTTACAAGGACCACCGTGCTCTCAATAAATCTACTGGCCACAAAGCACACTTCTCTTTCCTCTTATAGAGTGAATACATTGACTTGCGAGATATTTGTCTATGCCGGTTCCTACTCTACAGCCCCACACACTGACTGTCTACTGTTTCCAAAAAGCTCTTAAGGTAGTTTGATTCGAAGTCTTGATGGATGCAGTCACGCTAAGCTTCCTTTTGTTTCTAAAGAAGTGTTCCTTTCATATTGGATGTAGAATGCAAGAATCTGAGATTAAAGGGAGAGAAGCTGACAGCAAAGCATTCACTAATAATCCTATTGAAAATGGCTTTAATTTCCTTGAATTGCTGGCAAAAAAAAGCATTTGTGGTGGGAACACTGAGATTTAAACTTGTTCTAATAAAATGTATTCCTGTTAGATTTATTATTGATTTTAACATAAAAAGATGTCCTGAGTCTTAATTGTATTATGTTATTCTATGGACACAGTAATACAGTTTCTTTTAGAAATTAAAGATAAACAAACCCAACGAAGGGCCCATGCCAAGAAAGCTTAGGAATTGAATCCAAGAAGCCCCTAAAAAACCATCAGGAATATAGAAAAATGTAGAGTTTGTGGGAGAGGGGGCAGTTTTCACATTTTCTTTAGTTTCAAATAGTGATGGCCGAATTTATTCGCCAGGAGTGAATTCGTGGTGAATTTGCCGGCGTATAAATTTGCGAAACAGCCACAATGGTCCATTTTATGGACGCCGGCACATTTTTGCCAAAAAAATGGACGCCGGCGTCAAAAAAACGGACGTCGGCATCAAAAAGACAAGTTTTGTGCGAAATTTGTGAGTTTTCCGGCATCACTAGTTTCAAAGTGTTTTATGTGTGAAAATATTTATCTTAAAGTCTTATCTGGCCAAATATAAATGATGAAGTATTTGCATCCTACAAATTAGCAGAAAAACCAACTGGTTAGTTGGGCATATGAAGTGGAACTCATGTTAACCCCATATAATGGTTGTGCGCAGAATTGCAGATTTATAAACACCTCAAAATGGTTTCTGGCTTTGAGTGTAGAATTGTAGATTCACATTCTATAATCACCACAACTTAACAATGACCTACATAGAGCCTACTAGAGAACACATCCTAAACATAATATTCCTTCTTATATTAATAGACATGAAATAAAAATTGCTTGTGGTAGATGTAGAAGAATGGAGGTTTTGGCCAACAATAAAATAACTGTTTGGAGAAATGTCTGCCACTGATTTAATGGAATAGAAAAAATGGGGGTAATGTAATTAAGATCACACTAATTCTAGTAACCCATATCAACCTGTCAGCAGATATCATTTAATGCTCATGTTTTTAAAAGCAAATATCTTTTATGTTGCAACAGAATCCAAGACCTCTATTAACTAAATGTCAATCAGTAATTACATTCTCTTCTAGTGGCCTGCAGTCCGCACATGTAAAAGAAAAAGTGTGACTACAATGCATTCAGTGAAATTTTACACATTTTTCCAAGGTTTTGCAAATTTTTACACATGGGGCAGTTCCGCTCATCACTAATTATAAAATGTTCATGGAGATCCCAGTTTGGACAAATACATGGATAGTTCCCACTATGTTTATATAGAGCAGGTCTTCCCAATTTCTATTGCCTATGAGCCACATTCAAATCTAAATATGAGTTGAGGGGAAATACAAGCATGGGGGTGCCAGTGATTGACTATTTGGCAGCACCATGAGGACTGACAGCCTTTGGAAGGCTGAATTTGGCAGTTCATGAGGGGCAATTTACACGACCCCTGTGAGCATGAGCTAGATTAAGGTGCTCAAGTGTGTTCTCCTTATTGCTCACTTGTCTTGGACAGGCAGTAAGGAGAGTGACATGATATGGGCTGAGCCTCTTGATACTCCCTCTCTAAATGATGCTTTCCAAAAAGTTGTAAACAATGCTCTCTCAGTATGTAAAGTGCAAAAAATGGCTGATTATGGCTGTTTGACTTTGCACAGTGGATGGTGCATTGTAAATGGCCCCTAAGGTCTTTATGACTACAAGATGAGCATTTGCTTTGAGGACACTGAGAGCAACATCAAAGGAGTTGGTGTTGCTCTCAAGCCACTAGTTGGGGATCACTGATATAAAGGTTCTTAGATTTTGCAGCAGTGATGTGTTATAAAACAAACTGTAAAAATGTTTAAAAGACTGATGAATCATCAAGATTAAGACAATGATGCATTTTTTTACATTTTATTACCAATTAAAATGTAAATGTATCAGCAAATGTTTTTTATAATTAGTATTTAATATTATTTTTTTCCTTCCTTCCTTTCTTCCTTCCTTGTGTAAAGATGTTAAAATCATGCCTAGCTGTTTACTCATCGGATTTTGCCATATATTTGCATTGTCATACATTTCCCGCAGAGTTGACTGAATTGGCTGATTTGAGTTAATTTTAAATTTGAAGCAGACTTCGATGGTTTTATCCCATAGAATAAAGTTTTGACTATTCAAATTTGGAAGTTTTAGAACACTTTTTGGGAAGTAAAGAAATTGTAGGATAGATGAGCTGGATTTATGTCATGAAAAGTTTCAGAATGTTGTGAAAACTTTCTGTCTTTAAACAATAGCTTGGAATTATTACGGACTCAAATTTGAATTATTATATAATTGTAATATTGGCTTTAAGTTCATTGGAGAGCAAGTTCTAATTGTATGTGCAAGAGAACAGACTACGATAGAAGGTGACTGATCTATTCCAACAGCCAAGTGAGACATTAACCTTCTCCTCGGGACGCTCTCAATCTACTCCACATTCAATACAAATCTTAGAAATAAATGAGTGGGAGGAAAGTGGAGTCTGTGTGAATAAAGATGACACATTTATGCATTGTCACAGAGAAATACAAAGAACTTTATGCAAAGAGGCTTTTTGACCTGAGGCAGTACAAGCTTGGTTCAGGTCTGGGTCATGGGTTATGTTCGGCTCATGTACGTTTAAATGTTACATGGACTGTGTATAAATTAAAGTTTATTACATTAAGCATAAAGACCTCGTTTGTGGTCGGCATTATGCTCAGATGAACTCTCGACTGCACACTGCATAAATGTTTTCATGAGACAGTTTTAAACAGCTGCCATACACATGCATATATTTTCTCTAGACATACTAGAAATTTATATTCCTGAACAAATAATTGTAGTATGGTTCTGTCTGTGTATGTATACATAAAGCACATTTTTTTCCATGATAGCAAGGGGTAGAAACAAGTGACCTAAGTTAAAAAACAAAATTCTCCCATTATTAAATCTAATTTAAAGGCCAAGGCTTAAAATGTCTTAATGCCTTAGCATAATGATTATGGGTGAGTACAGCGGACCTTTGTATGAATTGTGTTCAAGACCTTATTGCACCTCTGCCTAATGGTTTAAAATTTAGTGGTAAGTACAACTAAAATTCGGGTAGACCTGGCATGTGATACCTAGCATAAGAACAGTGTAAAATAATATGAAGCATGCACAAACATTGCAGGTATATCCCTAATGCAATGTTAAACTACATCTCTGGGAAACTGTGTTTGCATTTGGGGTCAAATATTGATGGCTATGTAAAATGATGAGCAAGTAATGCTGTAGCATTGTGGTGAGACCAGAACCCTGACATTATGGGAAGAACTGCTTTAGGTGTCATGGGTGCATGGGTACAGTAGCCTTATCACACAGGCTCCCCTGGCCCTACATGCACCAATCATGTTTGCAGCCCCCCCCCATGGTGACTTCCACAATCATCTCATCAGCAGTTGTTATTTAAAGTTGTTAATCTGCCAAATCATTTTTGTTCAATACAAATGTGAATGGTCCATCATTTAATCTCACAAAACTTATTTAGAAGTTACATAAAGATCTGATTGATCTATACTGTAAACAAGTATTATTATTTTCAGTGGACTATACAGAATGAAATGTAATGGACTGTTTATATAATAATGTAATACTACCCCAAAGATATTATCTAGATTAGGAATATATACAGTGAGTAGTGATGGGCGAATAAATTTGCCACGAATTTGCGACAAATTTTCGACGTCTCACTGCAAGCAAATTCATTCGCGAAACTGTGACGACATTTCACCGGAGAAAAATCCGCTGCATCAAAAAAATTGTTGCACGTCAAAATTATTTAGACGCCCATTGACTTTAATGCATTTGGACCAAATAGCCGCGAGTATAAAAATAGTTGCTCGAGTCAAAATTGACGCACATCAAAATTATTTGGATGCCCATTAATTTCAACGCAATTTTATTGCAGTTTTGTGAATTTCGCTGTAAATTCTCTAATTTTTTGGCGAAACAGCACTGATTCACCCATCACTAAAATTGAGTGCAGATCCACTTTAGAAGGAGAACTGCAATGCTTCATGCATTAAATGGTCCCTTCATCTTATGTATTAAGGCAGTGGTTTCCAAACTATGATATTCTGTCTCCCATATAGACTGGGATTCTGAGGTCAGCACTCCTGTGCTCTTCTATACATTGTTGAAACTGTGGCTAAATGGCATTTTGCATGGTTTTCATGGAGGCTTGGACAGAATAAGTCTGACAACCACATTATTATGGAATATAAATATGTATGCAGTATGGATATTTGTCTTTACATATAGTATTGTAAAAATAAGGAGATAGGTGGAAGTAGTGGAAGCACTGAAGCAAAACTGCTGTATTCCCTCCCATTGTCAGGCCCAAGGCTCAGCATTACAATATTGTCATGTGCTTAGTCAACTCTCTATAGCATGTAATAGTGGAAACCCCAATTCAAATGACTTTCTGCATTACTGACTGCTGTATGTGAACCATTGCATGAGTAATATGCAAACTATATAAAGTCTGTATAATTCAAGTCATATTCCTATTAGAATGAATAATGGGAGGGGAGACATTTTTCTTTATAACACTGATTATTTATTCATTGCTCCTTTTTTAAATTGTCATTTCTCAGCTGAGATTAAATGCAGCACATCTTTAAACTGCCAATCAAAGATGTTTCTGTTGGGAAGATGACTGATTGTCAGTCACGCTCAGCTGGAGAATTAGGGGCTAGGTTCCACAACATCGCTCCTCTTTACAATGTCTATTATCTCTTGCCTGTTGGTTTAGGTCTCTGTTTTCCTTAAAGCTCCAGTTTCCCATGCATAGTCAATTTACCTGTGCTCATTGCTATCCAGGAGAGGAGAAACACACAAAGCAGCAACAATGAGGCCAGTGCCAGAACTATAAGCTCCAGATATTGTTCCTAATGAAGCAATCTTTGTCCAATGGCGATAAAAATGGGTTAGGATCATTCAACCATCCCACTTTTATATGAAATAAGGTAAACTAAATATTGGTTAAAAAAAAAATTGGATGCTACTTTTTCCATTTGTCACATAGTAAAAGGTGCCACAGTTTTACTTGCTTATAACCGACTGCTTATTTATATAAATGAATTCTATGGGATCTAATTCTAATACAGAAGAGCAATATCAGTATAGTTTACTAACATTGTTTGTAAACGTATCCTTATCGCAAGAAAAGAGCACACAAAAAGGCATACTTGAATGTGCAGGTGTAGCATCTGTTATCTGGAATGATTGGGACCTGTTTTTTTTTTTTGGATAAGGGGTCCTTCTGTGAATTCGATCTTCATACCTTAAGGCTACAAAAAATTATTTGAACATTAAATAAACTAAATAGGATGGTTTTGCCAATATGGAATCCAATATGGATTCATGTATCTTAGTTAACATCAAGTACAAGGTACCGTATTATTATTACAAAGAAAAAGGAATTATTTTTTTAAATATTTAATTAAAATGGACTCTATGGTAATTTAGGATACGGGATAAGAGATCCCATACCTATAATATTAATATTAACTCAAATAGTGTAATACATTAAAGATACCTAGATACAGTATGTAATGCCTGAAAAAAAGCCAAAAGCATCACAGTAGATTCAGAATAGATACACTGTAGCTGCACTGTTGACTCATTCTAGTCAGTGGCTGACTAATACAAATGAATGTAAAAAAGGCACCAGGGCCAGATGGCATACACCCACACCCAAGAGAGCTTAGTTCAGTTTTAGACCAGCCCCTATTTCTGATTTTCACAGATTTGCTTTCATCTGGTATAGTACCTATGAATTGTAGAAAAGCTGATGTCATTCCAATATTTAAAAGGGGATTGCAATCTCAGTCTGGCAATTATAGGCCAGTAAATTTGACATCTGTGGTGGGCAAATTATTTGATGGCTTGTTACGGGATCAAATTCAAAATTGTGTCCTAGTGAATAGAATTATGAGCAGCAATCAGCATGGCTTTATGAAGGATAGGTCATGTCAGACAAATTTGATGTTTTGAGTTTCTTTATGATGAGGTAAGTAAGATGCTGGACAGTGAGGGAGCAGTAGATGTGATCTATTTGGATTTTGCCAAAGTGTTTGATACCGTGCCCCACAAACGACTGCTTTCTAAACTAAGGTCTGTTGGGCTTAATGAAGGCGTTTACACATTGATAGGGAACTGGCTACAGGATTGGGTACAAGTGGTGGGTTGTTAATGGTACATTCTCTACTTGGAGAAAAGTTCTTAGTGGGGTCCCTCAGGGCTCGGTATTGGGTCCACTTTTATTTAACTTGTTCATTATTGACTTAGGGGAGGGTGTTGTAAGTAATGTATCAGTGTTTGCAGATGACACAAAACTATCCAGCCCAATTAATTCCATCCAGGATGTGGCATCCTTGTAACACGATCTTGACAAACTGGCAATCTGGGCAGCTAAGTGGCAAATGAGATTCAATATTGATAAATGTAAAGTCATGCACCTGGGATGTAAAAATATCCAAGCCACTTATACCCTTAATGGGACTGCACTAGGCAAATCCTTTATGGAAAAGGACCTATATAATAAACTTGGTTGTAGCAAGCAATGCCAGTCAGCAGCATCAAGGGTAAATAAGGTATTGAGCTGTATTAAAAGGGACATAGATTCACGGCAGGAAGGGGTCATTCTTCCACTGTATAGAGCACTTGTAAGGCCCTATCTAGAATATTCCGTACAGTTTTGGTCTCCAGTGCTTAAACAGGACATTATTGTATTAGAGAGGGCACAGAGAAGGGCAACTTAGCTATGAGGAAAGACTGGCCAAATTGGGGATGTGCACACTGGAGAAGAGGCGCTTAAGGGATGATATGATGACTATGTATAAATATATAAGGGGATCATATAATAGTCTCTCCAATGCTTTATTTACCAGTAGGTCTTTCCAGCTGACACAAGGTCACCCATTCCGATTAGAAGAAAGGGGGTTCCATCTAAATATTCTGAAGAGGTTTTTTACAGTGAGAGCGGTGAAGCCGTGGAATTCAGTGATGGGCGAATTTGTCTCGTTTCGCTGCGAAATTCACGGTGAAAAGGTTATCTTCTACAGAGAAAATAATTCAAATTCTGTAATGACTTCCTTATTCTCTGTACAGATATGGGATCCGTTATCTGGAAACCTGTTATATAGATCAAAATTATGGAAAGGCCGTCTCCCATAGACTCCATTTTATAAAAATAATCAAAATTTTTACAATTGCCTTTCTCTCTGTAATAAAAAAAACCAGTACCTTGTACTTGATCCAAATAAGATATAATTTTTCTTCTTGGAAGCAAAAACAGCCTATTGGGTTTATTTAATGTTTACATGTTTTTTTAGCAGACTTAAGGTATAAAGATCCAAATTACATAAAGAACCATTATCCAGAAAAACCAAGGTCCCAAGCATTCTGGATAATTGGTAACATACCTATACCATGTTTTTGATTGTAATTAAGCTGCATGAATTGATATTGGTGGCAAACAATCCTATTGTGTTTATTTAATTTTTAAATTATTTTAAATGAAAAAAGGAATGGTGATTCAATAGATGAAACATGGAAAACGTTAACTGTGAAAATCAAAATCATGTTGTCTACAGCCTTCTGAGATGCCATAGAAGCCAATGGAAGTGTATCTTCATTGTAAAAGAAACCTGAAAATTGTGGGTGATTTTGCCCCATTTGAGATTCCTCACCTTGCTTGAAAATGAATGGAACATTGTTAATTCCAATTTCTTAACAATGTTTCATAATGACTTAAAATTATATCCTTTACCCAATTTTTTCATAATTATGCAAAATATCTCAGTAAATAGCATTTGTGATTCCTGCAAAAAATCTAGGTGGCTATTAGTTGATATTATTTTTTTCACAGTCGTTACATTTTCTGCAGTTTTTTTTATAAATGTGCCCTTACTTAGGGTTCTCGCTTTATTAAGCATCACGTTTGGTACATTTAATATAATATACAGGTATAGGATCTACTATACAGAATCATTGGGTCTTGGGGTATTCTGGATTTTCTGGATAATAGGTCCTTCTGTAATTTTGGATGTCTGCTAAAAATCATTTAAACATTAAATGACCCCAATAGGGTTGTTTTACTACCAATTCATGCAGCTTAGTTACCATCAAGTACAAGGTATTGTTATTATTATTACAGAGAACAAGCTCATTAATGAAGCCCGTCATTTGCATTTATGGAATCTCCACCCAAAAACTATTTTGCCAAATAAAAGAAAGCCTAATTATAAGCAACACTTTATTAAACATTCATTAACAATGTTTACTGGTTTTAAAATTATTTGCAAATGTAAATTGCATTTTCTGTTCTCTAGCTTTTGAAACAATGTATCTGACGTTAGATCTCCACCAGTTCTGGTAATCAGCAGCCTTCTACTCCTTTATTTCAGAAGCCAGAACCTGAGAACTTATTTTTATGTCAGTTATATTTAAGAAATTAAAAAACACTTAAAAATCCTTTGAAATGAAGGTTTCTTGGAAAGTTGCTGATGAAATGCAACTGAAGGTCGGAAATACTCATTGTCCTTACGCAAAGCAGTGGGAATTGTGCATGAATCTAAGAAAAGTAAATTACGGGTGAAATCTAGAAATGGAAATGTAGGTGTTTTGCACCATAATTTAAAATATCTTCTAGAACTCCATGGTGCTGTTTACTTTATTATCCTTTCCAGATAATATGAAAAAAAAGAAACCTAAAATGAGGTTCTAAACTGCATTCATACATCACCAACCATAGATACATCATCACAATAGTGTCTCTATTTGCAGTTTGCGGGCCTCCCAAGATATAGCATTTAGAAACAGTGAAGCAGGGTGATAATGTTTATCTTGTTGTGAAGCCCACATCCATAAAACCTAGGTAGAATTAATGTTTACTTCCTCAGCAGGAGCACTTGCCATTGGATATTGGCAGCATGTGCCCTTCAGAACATTATCACTGGTATCACATTTTTCACTTCAGGTTATGGAAACAAATCTGGTCAGAATGTTCACTTTCCTGGCAGCACCTCAATTAACATCCTTCTCTAGCTGTTAGCATATCCTCACACTGACAATAGATGACACTCGATCCCCATCTTAATTGATCAGAATAACAGATGGCATACAATATACGATCAATCAAAACAAATAAAGCCCATACATGTAAGCTGATAGTTACCGCTGAGCCATTTGTAGACATTCATTTTTGGTGATAAAACCTGGTCATTGGCTTGTGTAGTACAATTAGGGGAAACAAAAGCACGTCTGCCCTTGAAGGATTCCAAAAACACATGGAAAGGAATCATATTTCTAAGGAAATGTAATTGGGGCAGGGAAAATTTAGGTAGATCCATGGAAAACCCAATGGAAAAATAATTTCGAACTCAGATGGAAGGAGAATTACAAATCTTATAACCAACAACATATTGACCAGTTGTGAGAAGCGAGAGTCCATCAAAAAAAAAAAACCTAGATACGCGCCATGCATCATAAATACAGTAGGTTTCCCGATTAGGATCAGGTTCAATCGCACCCCCTGCCCCCCACAGTAATTATGGCATGCAACTGAACCAGCCTGTATGTTTGAGGAGTGTGGAAAGAAACCAGAGGAAATCCACATAGACATGCGGAGAACATATATAATCCTTGTAGATGGCACCCATTCAGGAATCAGACTTGACACCGCAAAGATGGCAGAACTGCTAACCACTCAACCACCAGCATTCTTACTCACTTAGGACAAAGTTGGTTCATTTATTAGGGGGCACAGCATGCTAAGCACCAGCAGTCAATTGTGCCCTTCGCCTTTGGCAGTCCAGCCACTAAATCCATACCCAACATGTGCAAAGATTAAGTAAACTGCCCTCTGATCCCAAGTGGTGTTGCTAGCTCCTCAAAAGACCTTGCATTAAAAAAAGGTATCCTCCTGTATACTTTCAATTAAGTAGGGATTTTTTTCTTTATGATGAAAAAAATTGGCATCATATTCAAATTATGTATTTGAATTCAAATTAAATTATTTATTTGGAATTCTTGGGAACATGATCTGTTTTGGGGCTCAGTAATGCCCCAACTAAAAACTGTGGTTATTACATAGTACACATTGCCCTATGACAACAACATGTTTAGCCCTTATCTGACCTGAACTCCTCTACCCCCAGGGCACTTTAGCCATAAATGGGTTTATATAACCTGCCAATCCAGCTTTTACAGACAACATTGTTAGCTTATCAACAGTACTAGCACTGTGGTAGCTTAATGCTGGTGTCAAATATTATATGGCAGGTGATACTGTAAGGGTTAAATAGTAATTAAAGCATGATTTATATTTCTCTTTCTATATGGCCCTTTGCAGACTAAATCCTAGCACTAAGGCACCTAATCCACTAGAAAGCACAATACATCCAGAATATCAAATAATCATAGATCCTATAATATCATATGCATCCATTTATTTGTCTCTGCAACTTGTGCATGATTTATTCTCAGTACCATTTTATACGGTGAGCCGGATGGGAGGAGGCACCTCAGCATCTCCCCACTGTCTCCATGCAGAGCACTGGATTTTTTTGATCTTTTTTGATCTTTGTGCTTAGTGTAGAGAGCAGAATTCCATGGGATACTTAGTAAGTACTTAGTAAGTAAGCACCAAGGGGCAGGCTCTTGTACCCAGGGAATAATAAATGACCCCATGGCATCACTTTTGACATACCAATGTGCACCACATCATAAATAGCATGTGATTCACTAGACACAAGTCAGTTACACATGTAGGAGCAACATGCACAGTGAACCCTGAAAGTAACAATCCATCAAAGCAGATATATGAATTCAAGGGAATAATTCTGCAGTTTGGGGGAAAAGTGTTGCCTTGATTGTTACACTCAGAGCCCCTGGTCCTTCATAAAAACCACTACAAATGTTCATCTAGAAATCCCATTTTAATATTAAATTAAAGTTCCAGAAGCTGGTTTTACAGTACAGGTATGTGACCTGTTACACAGAAAGCCCCAAATTAGAGGAAGGGTATCCCCCATAGACTCCATTATATTCAAATAATTTTAAACAATTTCACTTTTTCTCTGTAATAATAAAAGAGTACCTTGAACTTGATCCCAGCTAAGATACAATTAATCCTTATTGGAGGCAAAACAAGCCTATCGGGTTTAATTAATGTTTAAATTAATTTTGAGCTGAATTAATGTATGGAGATCCAAATTATGGAAAGATCCCTTATCCAGAAAACCTCAGGTCCAAAGCATTTTGGATAACAGATACCATACCTGTATAAAATAAACAGGCCCATAAGGAGATTGGAGAGGTTCTATAAAGCAAAAAAAAAAAAAAAAAGAGAATATAGAATTAAATACAATAAATCTAGTTCCCCAGCTGTATGTATTGTATAATGTTTTATTTGCTTTTCTGAAATCCAATGGAGGGTGTTAAAATATAGTATCAAAAGCAAAACCAATAATCCTGGACCTGCTTGTGAGGGAAGGTGTGAATAAATGCAAACTACACTGTAATGCATCACTACCATCTGCTGTCCATGATAGGCACTGCATATTGCAGAATGTTACTCAGCTGCTAAGCAAAGTCCAGCTGTGCTTAATGTAAAATGCAGACATTTTGGAGAATATATGTGGCATAATGCACCCCAGTTAAATAAAAGGATATTAGAAGACACAGAGATCTATAAGATTATTTTATGTTGGAGAGGATGAAGTTTAGGTATGGGAATATGACATGTCATCCTGTTTATATACTGTATATAGTCTAAAAGGTGACTCAGAACAAACCTTCATATTAGGGATAGTGATGGGAGAATTTGCGCCGTTTCGATTTGCCGAAAAATTCGGGAATTTCCCGCGAAATTTGCAAAACTGCGAAAAATTAACGAAACGGCGTCGGCGTCTCGTTTTTGACACCGGCGCCCATTTTTTCGTGTGCGTTTCGCGAATGTATTTGCTTGCGGCGAATCGCGCAAATTCACCCATCACTAATTAGGGATAATACTGACACAAAAAATACAAGGGGGTTGTGGGAGAACTTCAAGGATAAGTAAAAATGTGTTTAAATACAATTGAAGTGCTACTGATTTGTCCAATTAATCGATACATATTCCTTGGACCCCTGTCTCACAAATAATTCAGTATATATGCAAGTGCACGTGTTTATAAAAACAGGGCTTTTTAGTTACAAAGTTGCTGATGTAGAACTTTTTTTATTGCATGAATCTGCCCAATTCAACCATCAACCAAGAGGATCATTGCTTTACAATGCAAATATATAACTGTCTGTTTAATACTTCTACGGCTGCCTTCATAAGCTACACCGAAAAAACACAAAATGAAACAGCATAGGAGGATTTGAGATCCTACAGCAGATCTCAGGTTTGCATTTCAAACTGTTACTTGGTTTTAACGATTTATTACCTTCAACTACGACTTTGACTTCAAATCGAACGATTCGAACTAAAAATAGTTTGACTATTCGACCATTCGATAGTCGAAGTACTGTCTCTTTAAAAAAAAACTTCGACCCCCCAGTTTGCCACCTAAAAGCTACCGAAGTCAATGTTAGCCTATGGGGAAGGTCCCCATAGGCTTAGCTATCTTTTTTATCTTGAAGAAAAATCGTTCGATCAATGGATTAAAATCCTTTGAATCGAACGTTCGAAAGATTTTTCATTCGCTCGAACGATTGAACGAATTGCGGTAAATCCTTCGACTTCGATATTCGAAGTATTTAGATTTGGCAGTCGAATATCGAGGGTTAATTAACCCTTGATATTCAACCTTAAGTAAATTTGCCCCTAACTGTTTTGGGTATACAATTCTATTAACTTCAGTACAGGTTATTGCTCATATTTTCTGATTTTTGGCCACAATAAAAGGTGTCCTGTAGAGATGGTATTGCCTGATTCCCCTAGTGAGGAATGTTGGAACTGATGCACAAAAAGAGCTCACAAAGTAGTTGCTGCCAAAATTCACTAGCTAACCCACACCCTGCAACAACTAATAAGCTATCACCTCCTATTGAGCTAGAGGACTATATATTAGTTAAAGTAGAACTCGATCACAGTAAGACAAAGTTGTAAAAAACAAAGTGGGAGGAAATACCATATGAAGTAATTGGGCAGCCATTCTTGTATACAAAGTAAAGCCTGAATGTGGCAGAGAAATTGTCAGACCCTTTAACAGGAATATGCTTGTGCAATTACAATTGCGCAATCTCCTGCACATTCACAGCCTTCCTCTGCTGCTAAGGTGGAGAATTGGGTTGGCTATCCAAAAAGAACTATAATAGAATAAATAATGGATGGAGGGCACACCAAAATTTTTCAAAAAGTAATAAGAGGTGCAGAAACAAATGTTACCCCTACTGAAGGTAACCTGTATCAATATTAAATGTCTGTATGTTCGCACACTCAACACAAAAAATGCAATTTAGAGAGAGAATGGTTTGAAAAAATAGTTTTTTACTTTACTTTTATACAGAAAAAAAGCATTTTGCATAGAAAACACCATACAAGGCAAAATTTATACAATGTTAAAAACCACTCATTGGTAATACATAGCAAACAAGGAACAAGCAAGGAGCGGATACACCTACCAGGAAAATGAGAATGGCCCCAACGTTTTGGCACCAAGGCCTTTGTCAAGGGAATCCCTTTGACAAAGGCCTTGGTGGCGAAAACGTTGGGGCCATTCTCATTTTCCTGGTAGGTGTATCCGCTCCTTGCTTGTTCCTTGTTTGCTATGTATTACCAATGAGTGGTTTTTAACATTGTATAAATTTTGCCTTGTATGGTGTTTTCTATGCAAAATGCTTTTTTTCTGTATAAAAGTAAAGTAAAAAACTATTTTTTCAAACCATTCTCTCTCTAAATTGCATTTTTTGTGTTGAGTGTGCGAACATACAGACATTTAAGAACTATAATAGAGCCAGATGCAGATTCAGGAACGGCACATCCGTCTCCAGGGTCATATGCTATAACAAAGGAGAAATACTGGTGCAACTTCTACAAGGGAGACCCATTTGACTGTTCAGAGAACTACTTCAGGATTACATATTTTGGTAAAGTGTAATACACTTGGAAACCATAGAAGGAAATTGCAATGGGTGCTTATTCTAATAGAGGGAAGCACCACAAGCAGAAAATCTAAAAAAAAAAACATTGTCTAAAGTACCAGCTCACCTAGGGGCAAATTCACTAAGATTCGTAGTTGCGCCAGCGCCTGATTCGCTGCACTTCGCCAGGCGTATTTAGCCAGCGCTAGGCAAATTCACTAAAATCTGAAGTTGCACTCAGGGGAAGCGTAAGGTTGCGAAGTTGCGCTGTCGTTAATTTGCCAAGCAAAGCGAAGTTACGCTAGCGATGCTTAATTTGCATACGGCGCCAAATTGGAGGTATATGTAGCAAAACTACACAAGCCTGGGAAACCTTCAAAACAGCAAATAAAATTTTTATTTTGCCCCTACACATGTGCCCACTGTATAGTTAAGGTGCCATGAATTAGGAAATGTAGGGGGGAAGGAGGGTAGCCCCAAAAATTTTTTTGATCTTTTTCAGCCTATCACCCATAAAAAAAGAAAAAATGCCAGTGTTTTTTGGGACTTAGAAACACTTAACTTTTTTTGAAGCAATCCCTATCTATTCTATGCACTTCGCCTAGTCTGAGGTGGCGAAGGAAGTCTGGCGTAAAAGGTAGCATTCAGAATAATTCACGCGTCAGTAAATTTTTCCGTAGTTACGTCCGTTGCGCAAATTCGCCAGGCGTAAGGGTGCGACGTAACATTAGCTAATTTTAAGCCAGCGTCCGTTAGTGAATCGGCGAATTAACGAAAATGCGCTACGCTAGCGAATTAATGCTAGCGTTAGGCGCTTCGTCGTTTAGTGAATTTGCCCCATAGAGTTCTGAGGTACAATTTATTTTGCAAAAAAGCAACAAAAAGTTTGTTTCAAGCTAAACTTTTAAATAACCCGATGGGCCGTTACAGACATAATTGATAATTCTACTGGTTAATCTCACTCAGAAAAGACTATATTTTCACAAGTTTTTGTACAGGTAAAGAACAGCATCCAACAATAGTAATCAGCAGGGAAAACTATATTCATTACTGTAGAAGTTCCAGTAACTATATATATTTGTTTTGTATGTTTAGGCTAATGGCATACATATCTTCTTTTTTTTTTCCCACCAGTGTATTTAAGCTAGCAGGTCCCCGATCTACACCCCGTGGGACACATTTACTTACATGTGAATTTTCGCTTTGGAAGTCTCCGTTAGCTTCATGCAATTACATTAGACGTTATTTTGTGACAAATATGTGTACCCATCAAAATGCGGTTACTTCTCAGCAAAAGAACGCTGGAATACTTTCGTCAGTGATGATTCGTTGGCACAAAAATTAAATTTCTTCCTAGAGAAACTTTAACTTACTTACACTTTTTTTTATTAGTGATGCTGAAAGTATCAACTCTATTGTCCTAGGCCATGAGCCCATCTGAAAACAAATTTGGCATGGACTTCAAATGTTAAAAAATGTGTAAATAAGATATTTTTAGCAGTTACAACCTGTAAGTAACAGGGGTGTAACTATAGAGGAAGCAGATCCTGCGGCTACAGGGGGCAAAGGAGTTATAGGGGCACCAAAAGGCCCTAATTCATATACAATTTCAAAAAATATTGGTAAAACTGGTCAACCTGAGGGCCTGAAAAATAATCTACTGTGGGGCCCAGTAATATCAAGTTACACCACTGGTAAAAGTTATCCCATTTTAAATATGAAAAAAAGTTTTGACTTTTGCTTATGACTTTTTTGTAATACAGGATATGATGTCACTGACATCATAATGTTGAGGATGTAGCGTCTTTGTATTAATTGGCCATTCAGAACCTGGTGAAATAGATTTTGGTGAAAATGGTAACAAATTAAAATTTTCACACTTTGATAAATTAGCGGATTTATGATCCTATCGCCTGATAGAGAATTCACCGGTCGAAAAGCAGTGTTCTCCAGTAATAAGGTAATTTGCTAGTGAATTGTGTTGCTTGTTTTTTTAGTAAATAGGCAATGTTGCTGCAAATTGTCTTTTTTGTGAAAAGTTCATCAGAAAACACAATTTGTTCTTTAGTAAATGTGCCCCCATGTCTCCTGTCTTAAAGTAAAGGAAGACCACCTATAACTTCTCAAGGGAGTGACAAGAGTCAGAATTATCAGGCATTTTAATGTAAACAAAATTTACATTAAAGGAAAACTATACCCCCCAAACAATGTAGGTCTCTATTAAAAGATACTGAGTAAACAGCTCATGTGTAAAACCCTGCTTCATGTAAATGAACCATTATCATAATAATATACTTTTTTAGTACTATTTGCCATTGGGTAATCATAAATAGAAAATTGCCATTTTAAAAAATAAGGGCCGCCCCCTGAGATCGTAAGATTCACTGTGCACACATACAAACCACATGTAAGGTCACATGAGCCAATTAACAGACAGAGTTCTGCCTTTTTCTTCCTCACTTCTTCCTGTTACAGTTAGGGGCACATTTATAAAGCTCGAGTGAAGGATTCGAATAAAAAAAACTTCGAATTTCGAAGTGTTTTTTTGGCTACTTCGACCATCGAATGGGCTAGTTCGACCTTCGACTATGACTTCGACTACGAATCGAACGATTCGAACTAAAAATCGTTCGACTATTCGATCGTTCGATAATCGAAGTACTGTCTCTTTAAGAAAAACTTCGACCCCCCTAGTTCGGCAGCTAAAAGCTACCGAACTCAATGTTAGCCTATGGGGAAGGTCCCCATAGGCTTGCCTATGTTTTTTGGATCGAAGGATATTCGTTCGATCGTTCGATCGAAGTATTAGCGCTAAATCGTTCGACTTCGATATTCGAAGTCGAACGATTTTACTTCGATGGTCGAATATCGAGGGTTTATTAACCCTTGATATTCGACCCTTAGTAAATGTGCCCCTTAGTGTTGTAGTATTTCTGGTCAGGTGATCTCTGAGGCAGCACAGATAGAGTCACGAAATGGTGGTTCAAGGCAAGAGATGTAAAAGGGCAATATTTATGTAAATATATATTCCAGTTTGGTAAGATTCTTTAATATGTCATTCAATTTGATATAAACTATCTGTTGCTTAAGTATTCATTTTGGGGGTATAGTTTTCCTTTAAGTCACTAAAATTTGGACACATTATAAAGTTACCTTGCAGAAAAGATATAGGGGGGTGGAGGTACATAATAAAGATGCAATGTTTGCACCAGGCACAGAAACAACCAGCAACCAATCAGATATTTAATTAACAGCTGACCAGAAAATGGTATTCAATCCTTGGTTGCTATGGAATACTGAACTGGTTTATGAAATAACTCTGGAAAAAAGGTGAGACAATACAGATTCTAGACACCATGCAAGCATGGGCAGAAAGATATATATTTTTGTCAATTGTAATCTTTTTGTGTGTAAATTACTAATACATTGTAGAAAAAAATTGAGGCAGTTTAGTACTGATTTTTAGTAGAAAAGGTACATTGCTGACCAAACCAAATTTTTATTTCTGTGAACTTTCCTAACCAGCAATGCTCCCTCTAAGCTTTCCACTCATGCACCCATATAAATATAATCAACTCATGGAACAATATGAAGAGCACAAATAAAACTTTTTATGCAAACACATACATTAATATTGGCATAAATCCACACACCTCTCTGGACACATAGGGGCATATTTATCAAAAGGTCAGATTCCGAATTTGAAAAACTTCGAAATTCTAATTGAAAAAGACCAACCAAAAGTAAGTCAATGGTTTTTTGTGCCTGAATAGGTCTATTTTTGACCGAATAGGTACGTATTCAGCCGAATTAGAATCGAAGTAATAGTGTATTCGATTGAATTCGAATCAAAGTTTCCCCAATAAAACCTTAGATTTTTTTAAAGTCCACCAATTGACTCCAAATGGGTTCTAGGAGGTCCCCCATAGGCTAAAACAGCAATTTGGCAGGTTCTAGATGGTGAATGGTCAAAGTAAAGTTTTTAAAGAAACAGTACATGATAAATTTTGATATTCTAATTTTTTAAAATTCGAATCGATTTTGGACTAATACCTAGTCGAAGTACACAAAAAATAGCTTGAAATACGATTTTTATTTCATTCGAAAATTCACCTTTGATAAATCTGCCCCATAGTTTTGAGGAAAGTGGTCTATATTTAACACCCTTACAAATCAATTTGCATTTTGAAACAAAGAATTACTTGGTTAAAATGATCGAAAAATCTCAATAGATCTGAGAAATTTAGGACCTTTTATAAGAGATACAACATAGTGGATTGTCAACGCTTCTTATCAATTTGAAAAACCAGATTCATAAGAAGGATTTTTGCTGAGCTTGTACCTTATGGAGAATCTGAATTAAAAACTTGCAAATCTGTTAAAGAGGATTGTTTGCTTCATTGGCTGTGGAATTCCAGAAGAAAATCAATTTCGAGGTTTTTATTTCTGAAACAGCCACCAGAAGAAAAGTCATGTATCATCTGGGAGAATTCCACAGGCACCAGGTGTGATACAAAGAGATGACTGAGTGAGCTTCCAGCAACCCAATTGGATCTTTGGTTTTGAAAAATAAATTTGCCAAAAAAATTCTGAAAAATGTAGCCTAAATGAATGTCTTCACAGGTAAAATATTAGACACAGGAATAGTTCTGACTGCTGATTGTAAATACATTCAAGAGGATGCATCAAATTCCGGGTACCCTGGAAAGTACACCAGAAAAAAGTACATGAAAAGTACATGGTCTAAGTAACCCGGCAAGCATTGACCCACATGGCAGCCTTTGAATTTTGTGTGTGAGTGATTACAGTGACCACACAAGGTAATTCTTGTAAAAGAGACCTGCCATGGAGAAAAACCTTTCTTAAAGGGCAACAATTCATTGATTCTATTATCATAACTGCATTACTTTGGTCTGAGATACTTAGATACTCCACCTTGGACACCACTGGAAACATCAGCTCCATAAAGCAGGTAGCTAACAATTCAAATATAATTAAGGCAGGAATCCAATTTTAAACATTTCTTTAGACATTAAAAAATCTGCTACAATTTCAGCATCCCAGTCAGGCAACTGCAGTTCCAAGTAACAGTCAGGGGCCGATTCACCAAGGGTCGAATATCAAGGGTTAATTAACCCTCGATATTCGACTGGGAATTAAAATCCTTCGACTTCAAATATCGAAGTCGAAGGATTTTAGCGCAAATAGTTTGATCGAACGATCTAAGGATTATTCCTTCGATCGAACGATTAAATCCTTCGAATCAAAAAAACTTAGGAAAGCCTAAGGGGACCTTCCCCATAGGCTAACATTGAGTTCGGTAGCTTTTAGATGGCGAACTAGGGGGTCAAATTTTTTTCTTAAAGAGACAGTACTTCGATTATCGAATGGTCGAATAGTCGATTTTTAGTTTGAATCCTTCGATTAGAAGTCGTAGTCGAAGGTCGAAGTAGCCAATTCGATTGTCGAAGTAGCTCAAAAAACTTCAAAATTCGAAGTTTTTTTACTTCGAATCCTTCACTCGAAGTTAGTGAATCGGCCCCTAAATGTGTAACTGAGGATGTCATTTTTAAATAACATTAGAATGATCCAATCTAGAAAGAGACAATAGAACACAGGAATAATTTACACTTCAAATTTTCTAGGTTAACTGAGTTTCCAGATAAGATCAAGATGTCACCCAAAGAGTATAATTAATTACACGTAACAGCCACATCATATTTGGAAAGGATGCAGATAATTAAAGACAGCAGATTCTCATCTGTAATGCAAATTTATTCTTCATAGTTCACACAAGGACATAGAGGTTCATCTTTTTTTCACATCCACCATTGAAGTGCCAGCAGGAGATTGGAAGGTAAAAATGAGGCAGTAGCCAAGTTTTCCTGATTGTTTTCCTGTAAAGCCTTAGGATAGGACTACACGACGACTTCCGCTTGCTTCTGTCGGATCCGACGCTGGGCGACAAAACGCCTGCGTCAAGTCAGATGCGATGAGAAACAAGGAAAGTAATTTCAAAATTCGTTCGTCCGACGCGACGCGACTGTCTGATGCAAACGCAGCGCGCAGATCCAACAGAAGCACACGGAAATCGTCTGTGTAGTCCTACCCTAAAATTCTAGTTCAGACAAATAATAAGTTCTACCCTTAGCAACAGTTAAATCAAGCAATCATAGGATTCTTGTGGAGTGAACACACCCAAAATTACCATGTCTAAGAAATTGTTAACGTTCAAATATGAACATGGTAGACAGCAGAGACCAATGATTCTTGCTGCATTTCAGAAGGAGAATTATTAGTATTAGCAATGATAACCTGATAAACAAGGCAAACCTAGAATTAGAGGAAAGCATGAAGAAGAGAGGAGAAAATACTTGGACTTTTTCATGATCAGATTCACTAAAAAAAAAACAAAGTGTGTCTTGAGTCAGAGGCCCAAAAAAAAACAGCCATCAGCAGAGAAATAGTATAACAGACAAAAATTTGAGAGGCTTTAGAAAAGACATCATCAAATAGGTTCAAGATTATAATAAACCAAAGTAATAATTTAAATACGTAAACATAAATATGGTTTCTACATAGTAGTTTCTTTGTTATGTTGGCCTTTTCATCAATGGGCAGGAAATTGTAAATTTTGCCGCTTTACTACAAATAATGGCTATTTTTCCTTTTTCGACAGTGCTTGTTTCACGCTTAAGAGAAGGGGCCTCAGAAGATCAAAATGGCAGAGGGGTTGTTTAAATCCTTGATGCTCTGACTTTCTTTAAAAAAAGTCAA
The DNA here is from genome assembly GCF_017654675.1 of Xenopus laevis. Classification (NCBI taxonomy): domain Eukaryota; kingdom Metazoa; phylum Chordata; class Amphibia; order Anura; family Pipidae; genus Xenopus; species Xenopus laevis. The sequence continues at coordinate 150,699,162 of NC_054373.1, forward strand.
TAGTTCTTTTGAAGTCAACCTTTATTAAAGTCTACTAAATCCTTGATGAATGCAACCTAAGCCTGTCCATTTGTGATACTCTGCGAGTGCCTAACAAAAATGGAAGCACTGAGCAGACTGAGCCTAATCAATTCAACTTACCCACTTCCATAAATCATCTGTGAGCTCAGTAGTTGTATCTTAGCCCTGCTTATGATGAATAAGGACCGTTTCAGCGGTGACACAAATTATGTTCATTTAAGAAGAGTCCCACGGCAACTATCCATTGCTGGAGGTTTTTTAAAATAGGGCTTTTAAATAAAGTGAGACTTGATAAAATGCCTCCCCGTTTAGTAATTTAAATATAAATACCACCTTAGAACTGTACATTTCTTGGAGTGAACATGATCATTTCTCAGACAATAATAAACATACTGTAGTTCTGATACTTGTAGGGTCAAAGCAGAACACTTTAAACAGGTTTCATAATTGGCTTTATTATTTAGCTAGTATTTCTGGAAGCTGCTGAGAGCAGTTACACAGGCCCAAGCTGGATGCAGGGAATTCCAGGCTTCAACTGAAACTCAAAGGCTTTGGAATTAACAAGGCAGAGTGCAGAGAACACGGCAAAGAGTAAGTCTGAAAAGAAATAGAATGAACTACTCACAATAATATGTAGCAAAGAGTTTGGCAAAGGAGTGTTAGCTTTGACCTGGGTGATAAAGAGTAAAGCACTGCAGCTTGATTTAAATACTGAGTCAGTCACTTTTCTTCTATGTGGGCAGGTGAAAAGAGTATAAAATACAGGCCAGGCAGGTCAGTGGGGGCCGATGCAGAAAGACCAAAACAGTATCCAGAAATTACCCAGGTTGAGGCAGAATTCAGGTTAGTCTACTAATGAGCTATGAGCAACCAGGAGCTGGGCCAGGAACGGCTATGTCACATAGACGTTTGGACATTCAATATGGGAAGATATAAATTGGGCTAAAAAAAGATCGAACAAATAAGATTTACATTTGAGTTGGATTCTGTTTTTTAACACAACACAATAATTGAGGGTGGATTATTGGAAAAGGGACCACTACATTATACAGGCTCAGGCCCTGACTGGCAATCTGTGGGTTCTGGCAAATGCCAGAGGGGCTGCTATCAGGTCCCATAGAAAGTCAGTATTTAGTGGGCTGTTTGGGCCTACATGTGGGCTGATTGGGCCTCTGAAATGTCAGGACCTATTTTAATTCTCAGTCCGGACCTGTACAGGCTTAATGAGAATAACCAAAACCTGTGCTCGGATCTTTAAACATTTTTTTTTCATCCTAATACAGTTTTTAATATGCACACACAGAAACTGGAAAATAGAGGGACGCTGCTTACCAAATTAACATTACAATATGCTTTGGTAATAGCAAAAAAGGCACAATACAAACTCTCCAATTCCTTCCATTGAAGAAAAATAAAATGAAAGATGGAAAAATATTAATACAAAAACACATTGAACCTTGAATGGTAAAACTTCAAATGGTTGATGTAAAAGCAGGTAAATTTAGCATTCACATCATATTTTGCTAAAAAACATTATGCCGCTCTACTGTTGCTGATTAACACCAGAATTGTGTTGTGGGAAAGAGACAAAGAATAGTGCACACAAACGACAACCTTTTTTCATACAGTAAAAAGGCTAACTTTTATTTTCATTTTGGCCTATAGTAGTAATGTCAGGTTTTTTTTCTAGTTTGGGTAAGATCAGCATGAATCTCCATGCACTATATTAACACATTATTCATTACTAGAGTTCTGTTACATGATTTAACACTGACACAAAATTTGGAAATGAAGAAAATATAAAAATGCATGATAAAAAAAAAGAAGTCAAATTAAAATATACATTTTTTAAAGAAAACAGACAAGCTGTCTTGAAATGATAAAGTGTAAGATTGGAGAGACAGATAAGAGAGGAAGAAAGAAAAACGTAATACATTATCATTCTTCCCATAAGCACAAAAGACAAATCCACCCATACATGCCTGAAAAAGCAAAACACAACCTCATCATTTAATTGGCTCCTCTGGGAGTAAAAGTAACAATCAATCTACCAAAAACTTTCTTGAGAAGAAGTTTTTTGGTTCCCCAACTGGTGGACTTTATAGAAACATTGCATCAAAGACTACAAAATGCATTGGTACTTTTTATTTACTGAAGCTTGATTTTTCATCATCCCTTCCCTTGTCCAAATGAACGTAATACAAAAACATGTAGACATTGATTTCTCACTACTTGTTATCTGCCCTTGTATTGCTGGTGATGAGGTCACTCTGCTACCTATACTTCAAAAGTAATCAAGCTAGCAAACATTGAAGCATTATGTGGCTGAATGTTAAAAAAAAGAAAAAAAGAAAAAAAAGAAAAACAAATTTAGGATTCTTTATAGATTTGAGATGAATAATTGTTCAGTAAAAAAACTGGAAAATTAAATTGGTTCGTAAAAAGTAGCATTGTGATATCACCAGCCTCAGAAACACATTGTTTATAACAATGATTATGAATTAACAATTTGTTCCCCATGTATATGAAGGTCAGCCAAATTTTTTGCATAGAAGTGGTCAGAATTTATTGCACATTGGAACAATAGACCATTGGTAATAAGGTCAGACTAGGGATAGACATTTCTTCTAAATTCTTAAAAAATGAAAGACAAAGAGGAAGATGGCATACGCCAGAAGCCATTCTATTTAATTTGTGTTTGTTTTCTTTGTATTTATAAAAAAAAAACAAATCAATAAAATGGTATAATATCCTCTTAAAAAGTAGAATCAGACTTTTTTTCAGCTTTTTTTTGTGCTGTTTACAACATAGCCTGTACATACGTATGGAAGTTAATATAATATAATACATTCTGTCATAGAAGCAAATCGAAAAAAACATTACTCTATTGAGTTAGAAATTGTTCCCCAGCCGCAAACCATTTTCCAATTTTGTCAGCTTCACTGATGCCACTGCAATTGTCTGTTAATTGAGCTAAGAAGTCCGACTTGGCACAGAGATATGGTTCTAAGTGATGTACAGTAAAACTGAAAAACTTGGACCTGAAGGTCTGCTAATGACAGTGTACAGTAAAATGCCTCTTAATGCATCTTGTATTGATTTAATGTGAAACAATGGTTTGGTCACACTCAGCATGTTGAATCCTTTTACACCACATATTCCTTTAGCATTTGCAAACGTTTCATCACTTGGAACACAGAAGAAGGCATGCTGTTTTGTTTTGTTTGTTTTTTTTCATAAAATTTCTGCAGCACCAGCAAGGTGTTCTCATCAGACCTTTTGAAATGAAGATGCTTCCAGATGTAAAAGACAGTTGCAAAAGATTGGACAGTAGTTTAAAGCTTTCTGAATTCCCAGGGTTCTCAAAAGCTACATGCTAAATTATTACAAATATGTTTCATCCAAAACATTATAATGATGCAAGTTACAGGGAGTGCTATGCTGTTTGTTTAAAAATGTAAATAACCACATGTAAAGTAATGCATATTCCATGACGGATAATGTCTAATACGAGGTCTGGTTTTAGGATAGGGCAGAGAGGGAATTATTCCCTGGGCCTCCAGCATCACAGGCATCCTTAGATGGAGGATGGGTTGGTAAAAGTAGAAAGGATTATATTTTATTGTATAACTAATGTTACAGATCTTCATTATATAAATAAAGCAGGTCCAACCTACAGTTGTTCAAACTACAGGTTGCACATCTCTGATTTATGCATCTCCACATTCACATGAGGACCCCAGCATTTCCAGAGCCCCTCGCCCTTTTTTCCTCTTCCTTCATCCCTGCCACTAAAGAACAACTGGTGCCAGGCAATATGGTTATAGGTGAAATACACAGATATTTTTGCTTTGCACCATGTTGTCCTTTTAAATACTTTTTTCTTATGGCTAGAAAAGAGAAAACATGCAGTATTAAAGTGCCAAGATACAAATTACCCCAGTAGGGGACAGAATGAACATATTTGTTTCTTATCCAAACATTGTTTATACAAAGAACAGTGATTTGCATAAACATTTGCAACAAAACATAATGGCATTTCCCAATATCCACCACAGAAAAAAAAAAAGTCTTTTTTTTCCCCAAATAGCATGGTTCTTCTCCCCTCTGTGTAATGGAGACTAAAAAGATTGCAAATACAAAAGCAGAATTCGATAAGCCCTAAGTTTTGGTTTACAGTGACATAGTAGTAGAAGCTAGTCTTAATTTTAGTATCCCATTCAACAACAAAAGAAAATCTTGAGCAGCAACTAGTTATCTCATTTGTTGGTATCGTGTGCAGCTGTGATGGTATTTAAAGAACCTTTTAATAAACATACACAAAATCTTTCTGTCTGCTTTAATTCCTAATCATGACATGTAAAAGGTTTTGGTAAATATTGGTGAAGGGTATATATTAAATTACCTCCAAATACAGTGTTCAGTATTCAGTGGAGTGCCTCAGAATACAGCCTTCCCACTGCAGTGGACAGAGTAGTGGTCTCCTGTGTTTTATGAGTCTTCATGCATGATTCCTGATCACAGCATGCCATCATGCAAGTCATTTCTATGCATTGAACGAGCAAAAAATTTATTTATTTGGAATCGGCCTGAGCAAAATGCCCCTAAGCCCGAAGTTTAACCTCATTTTCCCATCTCACGAACTGCATGAAGCCCATATAAAAAAGATATGCAGATATATCAAATAAACTGTGACAATTATATGGCATGGGCTTAATGTTTTTGATTTTTTTTTTTTTGCCAGATTTTTGTTTAATTTTTTTTTATTATGCTGCTTAACTAATGTAACATTGCAAATACAGTTTTGCATGAACAAACCCCCTAAGTGGTGCTTTTTTTTATTTTCACAATAATATGAGAAAATAAACTCCATTTGGCCGCTCTGGGATTATACTGATCCCTACGGCTCTGGTATCCCCTAAGTTGCATTGATTGACGTGGAACATGCAGTATTCACCTGTCCAAAAATATAAAATCCTTATTGAAGGCTCTTGTTATAGTCTTTTAAACAGGTGTGCCACTGCTGTTGATGCAACAAAGTCACAATAAGCAGACTGTTTGGTATTGATCGTTAGGTTAAGTGTCTAAATAGCTGATCTGCATTGATAAGTTCATTCAATTTTTAAACAATCTTTTGCTTGCAAATATGAAATGTTTACATTTTTTTCAACACTTTGATTCCCTGTCAGATTTTTGTTTTTTAGCTCTCTCTCTAATTGCATCTTCTATTCTTTCTTGTTTTGCTTTGTCAGGTTTAGTTACACTGTCATATGATGGGAGTGATGCAGTGGATGGTGTTCCCTCTTTTTGATCCATGTTGGTTCCCCCATTCTCCATTTTGCCAGTTGACCGCTTTCTAGAAATAAATCCTCGTTTGACTAAATGGCGTCTGTAAGCTTGCTGGATCACAACCGCAGATACATCCTCTTGCTTTCGCCTGAGTGTGGTGGTAATGGGCTCATAAGACACTTTTGAAGGGTTGGAAGCCACAAATCTTTCTTCCATCTGCTGGCGCAATATATCCAGCTCTCCACTCTCTCCAAGTACCCGTTTGGTGAAGGCAAAGAGAATATCCAGACAATGAATTCTGTCACCACTCACCATAGGCAAATCCATTGCAATAAGTTCAATGGTGTTTGGCTTGGGGACTCGCAGAGGATGCTCCAAGGCATCTGCGAAATCTGGCAGTTTGCCGAACTGGATAAACTGTGTTGCATCAGGATCAAATTTCTCCCAGATTTCATAAAAGGTTTCAAAGTCATCCTCACTTAATGGATCAGCGCTCTCTTCAGTCGCCACGCCAAAGTTTTCCAAAATTATAGCAATGTACATGTTCACCACAATCAGGAAAGAGACAATAATGTAGCTGACAAAGAAAAAGATTCCAACAGAAGGATTTCCGCAGTCACCTTTCACTTGACTACCTGGGTTCTCTTTGTGAGCATCACAATCTGGTGGGCGGTTTAGGATAGGCAGCAACAAGCCATCCCAGCCAGCAGATGTAGTGACCTGAAATAAGCAGATCATACTATTGCCGAAGGTTTCAAAGTTGAACATGTCATCTATCCCTGCTTCCTTCTTCACATAAGCGAAGTTCGACATTCCAAATATTGAAAATATAAACATCACTAGAAACAGAAGAAGGCCGATGTTGAACAAAGCCGGCAATGACATCATTAAGGCAAAAAGCAGGGTCCGTATCCCTTTGGCTCCCTTGATTAAGCGAAGAATGCGGCCAATACGAGCCAGGCGTATGACTCTGAACAGAGTGGGTGATACAAAGTATTTTGTGATCAAATCGGCAAGGAACATTCCTAGTAAAAATAAGTGATAATGTTAAATTATAGAACATTCATAACATTCAGAAAACATCAAGTGTACAAATTATTTTTTTCATACACAGATTTATATATATTCTCCTCCACTTAATATTATTTGTGACAACGGCAGAATTACTGCTTAATGTTGGCATTGTTATTCTAGGCAAACATAGTGGATTTAATGTAATTAAACTCTGGCAAGAGTTCTAAAGGTGCCAGGTCAGATACTGATTAGGCCAGACAGACATACTTATCAGTTAAGAACGACATTGGACTGTGATTGGAGTCCACAGTTGACAGCTCTACACTTGCCCTAAATTTGAGCGGTGACATTCTTGTGTTTGGACAGATCTTTCTTGTATGTCCAGCTCTAGGCAACATAAATCTTCAACAACAAATTGCTTTTTGTATTCATACACAATGGTATAATTGCAAAGTATTCAATTACACTGAGAAGTAGATGGGAACTTTTTTTTTAGCAAAAAACATGTAAAATAAAAGACAGATTACAGTTTTCAGTGTAGAATAAAATATACAAACTAAATAAAAGTATTGACATTTTTCTGTGCTACGACTGTCTATTAATTAAAAGGGTTTGATTGTATCTTGCATTGCAAAAAAAAGTCCCCCTTGAGAAAGGTCACAGCCAGTGACCGAAATGTCGAATTTTTAAACCAATAAAAATACTTCTGGCATGTTAAAAATGGTGGGGGTTTGAAAAAATAAAAAAACACTTCTGTTGTGTTGAAAAGACTTGTTGAGTGAGTGCTTTACTTTGTGGGACTTGATTATTGGCACCATGCATTAAATAAACTGCTCTTCTATGGACATCTTTCTCTATATATGTTTATATAGAGAAATAAAACATTTGGCATTTTACTTACCAACAATTGAAAGGATTACAACAACAAAGTCAAAAATATTCCATCCAATGGTAAAGTAATAATGTCGAAGGGCACAGAGCTTTAGAATACACTCGGTGGTAAAAAATACAATGAAGACCACATTGATCTTGTAGAGAACATTTTCTGTGTATTCACTCTGGTCATCTGTTTCTACCATCATAGTCACCATGTTCAGACAAATCAGAATCATAATCACGATATCAAACGCTTGTTGCGTGATTATATCAAAAATGACTCCTTGGAATTTATTCTGTTTAAAAGCAGAGAACACATTGTTAAAATAGGGCAATTCCCTTGCTTTATAAATTATACCTGATAACAAGAATAACTTGACCCCTATATTATCATTGCTTTCACATAAACCTAGCAACAATGAATCTTGCAATAAAAATGGATGAATCAATAGCATCAAGTGCAACTTGTGGGGCCCCCTGTGGTTCTAAACTCATGTCAGATATATTTCATATGCTGGCACAGATTTAGTCATAGGCATTACTGAAAAATCAAGTACTCCATACCCAGTGTAATCTTCACCAATAATCATTAATATAATCCTAAACACAGTGCTCTCAAATTAGTGAATGAATACATCAAATGGACCATAGAAAGCTAAAAAAAAAAGTCAGAGCAAAAGTTAAATACAGTTAAATACAAATAACTTCAGAGTATACAAAGTACTACAAATATTGTAGTGCAAGGATAAGTGCAACTCCAGAGAAATAGTATAAATAGGGTAATATTTTCCTCCTAAGTAGAAGGAATTCGATAGGTCTTCGCAACTATATGGAAATGCAAAGAATGCATTTTGACATGAATGGGGTATAAGAAGTTTCTGACTGTGGCAAAATTAGTGCACTTGCAGTCGTAATTACCCTGTAATCTCGAATGTAGAGACTATCCTTAAGAGTTCTGCTTGTGGATTCTAATCTGTATCAACAAAATCAATTTGAATAACATGTAGACATGTTCTGCAGTGGAAGGAATTGAAGTATAACTTATAACTCAGTATTACTTGATATTGGCCAATCTCTGGAGTCAAACATGTTAGAGGAACCCACAGTAAAGGGTTCTACATTAACTTGTGTGTGTGTTATTTAATGACCAATTCTTAGCAGCCTTTGTTGGTCTTCTTTTTAATTTTTTTTTACATTTTTTGTAGTTTTTTTGCCCTGATCTTCCTCTTTCCAGCTTTCAAGTGGTGATTATAACAATATTTGTAAAGGTAACACTTTGATCCAGGGCAATAATGTGATTCCCAAATCATGGCCAGCAATGATAAGTTGTTCTTCAACCACATCTGAAAAAAGCTGTTTACATTTTACTTTTTTGGTTGTATGCACTTCATTATGGACTTTATGGCACTCTTCTTAGTAATATTTTCAAACTTGCAATCATTGTATTGCCATTATTATACCTAGCCTATCCTAATTTATTGAAATAATTGTTTAAATAAAGGCAGTCTATGGCAATGCGATTTTCACAAGTCAATATGATCACTTACTGATGGCCTGGGTATAGGTTTTTGTGGTTTCTTAGATCCCAGTTTCTTCATAGCATTATAATACTTTTTTTGTTCTTCTGTCATAAAGATGTCTTGACCTCCAAAGTAAATAGAAAAAGACAAAACTGGTTACAATCCATCTTCACGTATGCTCATCCTTAAATATCGTATACTTTTCAAAAAATGTGCAAGGGATAGATAGATTATCCCACCCCTTTATTAAATAAACCACACTTGTTAACACTATACAGAGAGAGAGAGACACTATTATTGAAATGGGCAAGCTGTCTAAAATGACCTGATGAAAGGTGGCCACCCATATCTCCAGAAATCCTGTGTGCTCTACTATGAAGCAATAAACATGGGTTGGTATGCCCCTTTGGTTTGCAGTCTCCATGCAGTATATTCTTTCCATATAATATGACACCTGCTAAATGACAACATCACAAATATGCCTGCACCATAATCAGAAAATATCTATGGAAGTACGCATTGGCATTCTTTGTAATAGTTGTCTAAAAGACAGATTATACATCTTCTACAATATGCAGCACCAAACCCCCTTTCTGTGTCATGCAGTGACAAAACTAAAATTGTGCTGCTCCTCTCCAAATTGCACTTAGAACTTTATGGAGGCAACAAATGTTTAGCATAATATATATATATATATATATATATATATATATGTATAAAAACTTATCTTCTTCTTTTGTTGATTGAAGTTATCAATGATGACACCAATAAATAGATTTAGAGTGAAGAAAGAGCCAAAAATAATGAAGATTACAAAATAAATGTACATATAAATGTTGTCTTCATATTTTGGTTGGTCGTGAACCTATAATTTAAAAACATAAGTCAATAAAAAAAGCATCTCTCCTTAAATATATGTATACAAAGAGAAGTACACAAACATTATAGATTGATTAGCTAAATGCTTTCATGAGTGTTGAGCGCTACACACTACACAACTGTAACCAATTTTTATGAATGCACATGAAAATTTAAAGAAATGTATAAACCTATTAATTATAAGAAAAAACATTACATGGATAGATTACATGGAATAGTTGTAAGGGCCTCTGGGGGCTGACAATTCTGATCAAACTTTTCAGCAATACTAACATGGTGGGTTACCAACTAGACTTACCAGATTTGTAATTCATAGATAATTTTTACCCAAACTAATACAGAAGCATATTTTATTAAACAGCTGCTATTGACCATTTGTCCCAGTTTTGACTATCTAGCTTCAGCTTCACCCAAACCTAAAGCGGGCCACAGACGCAAAGATCCAATCATATGAATCAATGTACGATTGGACTTTCCCATCTCCCTACCTGCTACTAACCATTCAGATCAAAGTCTTACCATTCAGATCAAACAAGTAGTTAAAGAACAGATCAGCCGATGTTCTTCCCCTGACAGCAATCGTACGATAGACAAAGCTGGTGACAGTCTCGATTCGTACGATGAGATCTTTGCGTCTATGGTCAGCTTAAATGTCTCCAATGTACCTAGGATCAATATTTACTGGCCTAATGTGTTAATATTTATCCTAAATCAGCCATTTCCACAAGCACCTTGTTGGGATGGTTACTCATGTTCTCACAGCCCCCATGGGATCCCCACTGCAAATTGCATGTGCAATTTTTGCATAAAGCATATACTGAAGGGTACAGCTATTAAAGCCACCTTTCTAGAACAACATGTGGCAATCCAGGTTCCCCCAAAGACCAGTAGGTGACCTTTTTGTTTAGCAATCGCTATGAACAAATGTAGGTTGTTTGACTAGAACACTCTCTCAAGGGGTAAATTAAAAGAGAGGGAGAATTAGTATAGGGTATTAAATATAAATTATAATGCTCACCTTCCTGGAATCTACTGCTGCATACATAATATCCATCCAGCCTTTAAAAGTAGCCTGAAATAATAAATACACAGCAGATTTACAAATGTATATTTGGTTAAAGGAAAACTATACCCCCAAAAAATGTAGGTTATCATAAAAAGATATAGCATAAAACAGCTCATGTGTAAAACCCTGCTTCATGTAAATAAACAATTTTCATAATAATATACTTTTTTATAGTATGTGCCATTGGGTAATCATAAATAAAAAACTGACATTTAAAAAAAATAAATAAATAAATAAGGACCGCCCCCTGGGATCGTAGGATTCATGGTGCACACAAAAAAAACATACATGTTAGGTCACATGATCAGAGTTCTGTCTTTTGCTTCAACACTTCTTCCTGTTACAGTTAGAGCTGCAGTATTTCTGGTCAGGTGATCTCTGAGGCAGCACACAGACCATCACAAAATGGTGGTTCAAGGCAAGAGATGTAAAAGGGCAATATTTACTTAAATATATATACCAGTTTGGTAAGATTCTTAAATATGTCACGCAATATGATATAAACTGTTGCTTAAATATTCATTTTGGGGTTAAACCTTTCCTTTAAGGTTAACATAGAGTAGCAGACTTGTCATGGGGTGGCCATGGGGGGGATTTTCTCATAGAGTAAATTATACCTAAATTTCAAATAAACCTTTCCATGAGCTCAGCAGATGCTGGACATCACTGTAATACAGACATTTTAATCTGAGAAGAATCAGAATACAGACTATAACATTATATATATATATATATATATATATATATATATATATATATATATATATATATATATATATATACATATACATATAAGTATATTGTGGATACAAATTTGACTTGGATCTCTGACCCTCAAAGTTTATCATTAAAAAGAGAGCAAAGTACATCTCTCAGGCAGTAATTTGGCTGTCATGTGCTATTATTAATCATGATGTTCACAACATGGATAAAGCACCTTTTATCAAGTTTACTTTGTAAAAATAGATTGTTGGAAATGCCCCACGTGCAGTCTCCTCTATGTCCTCCTCTTATTGATTTACAATACATAACTATTAAAATCTATACAAAATGTAAAAAAAAAAAAAGTCTATAGAGATAGTAGGAATACTAAAGTAATGTATTCAAATTAATTAAAAAAAAAAAAAAAAAAACTTTAATATACTTTAAAGTGGGCCTGTCACACACCCACAAAAAAGCTGAATAATGAAAGTCTTTTGCAAATGAAACCCAAATTAATTTTTTTCATTAAAACATCCATAACAGTTGTAGAGATGTTTAAAAATCTGCACTGCCAATCATATATTTCTTGCCCTGCCTCTAGGCCTGAGGCATGTAGGTGGGGCAATCAATTACTTTCACTTTCCATTTAGCACTTCATAGAAGTCACTGCCCTCCTCTCATTCCTCCTCCCTCTTCACACTCTATAATTGTGTAGGACACTGCACATGGGCATTTGGTTCCTAATTCTGATACATACACAAGACTTTGTGGTGATACACACCTTGCCTACAAAATGGTGCCTGCCTGCTTGCTGTGATTGTGTAATTCCAAGACTAAAGGAAACAATATTTAAATAATATATAGTGAAACAAAGTTTATTTTGCTCAACTAACATGATAGAAAATGATTTGGAAATATTTCTTATGGTGACATGTCCCCTTTAAGGAGCAAGTCATTCTAAGACCCAAGAAAGAAAATCCACAAGAAAAAAAACAGCATATTGTCTAGTTTTTCAGCTGAATTGATGGCTCTAGGTAATGTTAACATCATGTCCTGGCAACTGTAAGGAAATATAACATGACTAGATCACACCTATCTTTAGGGGTCTCCAAAATAGATGCCCTTAGGATGAGATTTCAACAACCATAAAAATTGCTTTAACATTATTTTTAAGTGCAAGAACTTACTTCATAGTTTATAAAATGGACTCTGATGTAACAGAATTATTCTGGAAGACATATAAATTTTAAAAATAATAGGGTCCAATCACAGACACTTTATACATTTGCACATGAGCATAGCTACCTATAAGAGATTTGTTTTCGTTATTTCCCCTGCAGTAGCTATTGATTACTGTAGGCATGCACCAAATGGTCCTCCAAGTAATTATCAAGACCCTCAACCAGCTTAAAGGACCAGTAACATCATTTTTTTTAAATTCATTAGTATAGAATGAAAAAAAAAACACAAAGACAAATGAAAATCGCTAAGTCTTTACTAACAAATAACTTACCGAAACTCCGGCTTTAGAAAAGGCGACAGGGCGGTAATCCATCATTCGGCACTCGATTTCTCCTCCCTGGCAATCTCCTATAAGGAAGGCAGGTAGGAGAAATCAAACGCCCCACGATGGATCGGCTTTTCTGAAGAGGAGCACAAGCAGAGTCTCTGTAAGTTATTTCTTAATAAAGACTTATGGGGGAATGTAATAAAAGTCGCAAAAAGCAAAAAAATTCGCACAATTAAGAATATAAATGTGCATTTCGCAATGTAATATTCTTTTTTAAACTGTTATTGCGCATTGCAAATTTTCATTGCGCATTGCTCACTTTTAAGAAGTGCTTGAATGTGTCGTAATCTTTTGGAGCAAACATAACGACTTTTTCAGTAAGAAGTTTTATTACATTCACTGCGCCCTGGCGCAAACTATAAAATTCGCAAACCTTCCTCCACTGACCAAAGTGATCGATAAACAGTTCCAGGTTCACAAAAGCTATATTAAATTTGCGCATTGAAAATTTGTTCGCACAGAGGCATAACTCTTCGCATTGAGAATATTTTTTCTGTTACCGACTTTTATTACATTCTCCCATTAGTGATTTAAATGTTTAATTTGTTTTATTTCGTTCTATACAAAAAAAAATGTAAAAAAATTGATGTTACTGGTCCTTTAACAGCCCCACAGATACATCTGCATGATAAGGAACGATTACTGATGTCATATTCAACACAAATGAAAAGAAAGCAAACTTACTATTTGAAGCAAAGCAAGATATCCAGCTCCAACATTGTCAAAGTTTATCTTCACATTTTTCCATCTAACTTCGGTAGCATTATTTGAAATAAGGTCAAAACATTCGGTTTCATTATCCACGTCTTCAACTTCAAACATGCCTTCTGCTGTTTCATTATAGCAGTAGTAGTACTTGCCCGCAAACAGGTTCACACCCATGATACTAAAAATCAGCCAAAATATAAGGCAGACCAGTAACACATTCATAATGGACGGGATGGCACCAACCAAGGCATTAACTACCACCTGTATTGGAAGCAGAACAAATGCAGTAACAACATGAGAGAAAAATAAAAAAAGTGCTGGTTTTAACAAACAAATGATTAACACTAAAGGCCACTAACAGGTACGTACGGGTGAAAAATAAAATCAGTAGATTGCATCAGGGGTTTCCAAACTATGGCACATGTATAATGCATGGTGCCTATGTTACAATGATATGGTACAATGCAAGTATATTCAGTTTATCTTGTATATGATCAGGTGTATCTGGCTTCTGCTATGTATATGATGTCATTGTGCTTTTATACTAAGAAAGGTTGGAAACAACTGATATCAGTAATAAAATATGCAATCTTTTTTTCAAAATATTATGTTTGCTTATTTTCTTCATATATACTGTATATATATATATATATATATATATATATATATATATATATATATATGTTTTTCATGTGGAAAAATAACTAAATCAATCAAAGGAAGCTTCTTCCACATCGAAAAATGTAACTAACCACAATATATTATAAAATAGTAAATAATATTTTTTTTAACATGCATTTTTAAAGCCTTAAGTGGTGAAAAATCAGTAGTCATATCGGCAAGTGGCCTTTAAATCAACATTCCCCTTGATATTTGGTAAAATGTTGATTATTTAACAATGGGTTAGTGTCCAGATAGACTGCATTGGTGACTATGTATAACATATGCCTCAGGCAAGGCATTGAGCATGCATAGAATGCAAGCTCAAGTTGAAAAAAAAAGCCATATCCCCTCCTCAGAGCCACAGTGGGAAGATGAAAACTGCAGGTAGGCTCATGACTTTAGAAAAGACTATAACTAAATTTTAAGGCTTTTAAAAATCTTTCTCCTTATATTATTTTGGTTGCTTTGATGAGCTTGATGAGTTTGATGAGTTCTCTAGTAAAGATATAGCCAGTGTAAATCCTTGCATCAATATTGTATTTTTAAATAAGTAATACTTAAAAGCAGAGTGGAATAAATGTTAAACATTTTACATATGTTTGCAATATCCTGAAATGTAAACCTGTGATGGTTGGTTGAGGTGTACCTAGAGAAATACATGAACATTTTAAAATTTCTTTTGTAGAAAATATTAGCCATATTCCCTATGCTTAAAAAAATGAATTTAAGATAACTGAAGAAAAACAAAAATAATAAATAAAATGTGAAATTGGAAATGTGCAAAAGGGTGGGGGGGGGGGGGTCGAGACCAAAACCGGTTACCCAAAAAAAAATGTTAGGACTTTTGCAGGCAATCCCACTTAAAAAAAGAAAAACTCGCCAGCGTTTTTGAACTTTAATGCATTTTCGGCACACAGGATATGATGTAAGTGAGGAGGATCTAGCTGCTTTTAAGCACTTTGCCTAGTCTGAGGTGGCGAAATTAAATCTGGCAAAAGAGGTAAGGTTCAGTAAAATCTACACTTTAATGAATTTGCAGAGTAACAACCTTTCACCAGAGCGAAAAGTCGCCTGGCGATAGAATGCGAACGAATGCTATCGACTGTCTCTTTCGCTATTGAATTGATGCCTGCGCCTGTTAGTGAATAGGCGATGTTCCTGCGGATACCTGGCGAATTGACGCTAGCGTAAGCCACTTCGTCCTTTAGTGAATCTGCCCCAGTGTGTGTGATCCAGTAATAACTACAATTAAATGCTCTAAGGTTGATTTAATTAATCTGCTGCTGTTCTTTGAACTACAAGCTCTCATCACAGAAAGACGTTGGTCAATTAGACATGTCAGGACATTTCTTTATACATAGATCCCATAACATTCATGTATAGTATTTATGATTTGTTCCAAATCTCTAAGCAGAACAATTGCTTTCACAGCAAGTACGGTTCTTCCACTACATTTCCCTGTATAACCTCCATATTGCCATATTGCTTTTTATGTGCTGTTTTGGTGACAGCAACTACTATTTATGGTTTTTTACAAGAGTATGGCATTTTATAAGTGCTATGTGAGCTGCAGACAACCACCTACTCTGGTTGTAGGCATACTAGCAGATTAAAGAACTAGTTTGTGGTCATATTTGAAATAAATTGAATACTACTTATATACATTTGCTATGCATCTGGTACCTTGCTATTGCTGCATTGTAATTATGTATGGAAAGCACCACCTTGGCATTTAATTAATAGGAACGGGACCAAATAATTAGGACCTGTGTTGTACCTGTTAAGTTAACAAATAACAGAAAAATACCAGGCAAGGTGCACTGTACAAATGGATCATAACGAATGTTTGTTTATTGATTAATCTTCTTTTATTGTTTTTAACTAGGATCCTCCTTTATTTCACAGCTGTTGGGTGATGTGCAAACCATATAGGTAGAATTATATCACTTTTAAAATATATATTTGATATAGAGATAAAATGCTGGATACACAGTGATATGCAATAAAAGCACACAAATTATGTTCCATGGGAGTGCAGGTCCTTTATCTTCAATATTAATTTGATTTGAATGTGCACAGAGATCAAACCAGATTTTGGTACATTGCATATGCACCTTAGGGAGGGGATAAAGCCCCTAACAACAACCTCCTACTCTGTTAGGGAGTCTACTTTACCTAAGCCTATTCCTTCTTGCATTTCATTTGTCTATGGATTTTGTAGGTGTACCTTTGTTTTGTGGCTGAACTATTATTTTGGTTATTGTGGATTTAAGAAAAATTACCCATTTGTATTCAATTACTTACTAACCTTGTTTCTATTTCTTTTGTCTACATTGGCGTTTTGTAGATAACAAATTGTCTAATTCCAAGCAGTGTTATTCAGTGGCTAGTAAAGCAAATAAAGTGCTGGTTTGCATAAAAAGGGCATTAACTCTAGGGATGAAAACATAATTTCGCCTATTCATAGGTCCTTGATAAGGCCTCACCTTCTGCAGTGCAGTTTTGGGCTCCAGTCCTTAAGGATATAAATGAGCTGGAGAGAGTGCAGAGATATGCAACTAAACTGGTTAGAGGGATGGAAATTTTAAACCAGAGGTCCCAGATGATTCTTACCCATGAGCAACATTTAAATCTAAAAAGAGTTGGGGAGCAATGCAAGCATTAAAAATATTCCTTGGTGGTGCAAAACTAAGTGCTGACTGGCTATTTGGTAGCCCCTGTGTGAACTGGCAGCCTGCAGGAGGCTCTGTTTGGCAGCACATCTGATTTTAATGCAAACAAAACTTGCCTCCGAACCAGGAATTTAAAAATAAGCACCTGCTTTGAGGGAACTGGGAGAAACATTCAAGCGGTTGGAGAGCAACATGTTGCTCACAAGCCACTGGTTGGGAATCACTGATTTAAACTATGAGGGTACATTGTCACGGTTGGGATTGTTCTCTCTGAAGAAAAGACACTTGTGAGGGGACAGGACTATTCTTTACAAGTACATTAGAGGGCGTAATAGACAGATATTGGGGGACCCTTTTTTCCCATAAAGAGGAAAAGTAGGACAATGCCTTTAACCTTGTGTACGGTTTCCCCTCCAATTTGTGCTTGTATGTTATCCACCCACCCACTTAGTCTGTAAGCTCTACAGGGCAGGGACCTCCTTCCTACTGTGTCTCTTACTACATGAGCGATGTGTCCTTATATGAGCTCTGTGTACTGTGTGATGTATACATTTATTGTATTTGTTGACTTGTTCTCCCTGTGTGTACTTTTATGCATTGTATGGCACTGCAGCTCCTTAGCAGCGCTTTACAAATAGGTTGTACATACATACATAACCAGACCAGAGGCCACCCCTTTAGACTAGAGGAATAGACATTTCATTTGAAGCAACGTAGGGGGTTCTTCACAGTCAGGACAGTGAGGTTGTGGAATGCAGTGCCGGGTGATGTTGTGATGGCTGAGTCTGTTAATGCTCTTAAGAGGGACTTATATCCAAGGCCATAGTGATACTAAAATCTACAATTAATATACATATTGGTGAATATAGTTTTTGTGTGCGGAGGGGTTGGTGTGAGCGTGTGTATATATGGACGCTGCGTTTCATCTGGAGGGGTTGAACTTGATGGGTTTTGCTCTATTTCAACACAACTGAACTATTTAACTATGGATATATTTCCAAGAGGCATATTTGTGTCTCTCTTTTTTTTTTTTGTAAATCAACTTAAAAAGTATCATACTGGAGCTGTACCCTCTTCTGCATACAGTTCATAAATGCATAGATGGACAGACTGAACGTGTGCAAATTATTTAAAGCCATTCCTTACATAATAACATCGAACAATTATGAACTCACTTTCCCACTTTTCCCATATCTACTAACAGCAGCCATGGTTTGACCACTTGTAATATTCCTTTAACTCTACTCTGAAGTTTAACCTTCAGTTAAATAAATGCTGACAGGCCACTCTTACTTCAAGAAAATGTTCTGTTTCTAAAAATTAGTTAGGCCTACATCACAGGTTAAGCTGAGCTTCCTTAAGAAAACATGATTGTGCCAAGTTGTTTTCCTATATACCTGCATGTGGGGTGGGTTTGAGCCAACAAACCATCAGTGGTAGCGTATAACAGTTGCTAGAGTAATTAAGCCTTATCTTCCATATAGGGGTTACATTTCATGTTTGAGTGGTAATGGGGGGGTTAAAAGTTAAAAAAATCCAAAAATATAAAGCAAGACTAATTGAAAATTGCCTTAAAACACTTCTGTCTACGCCAGACTAAAGCTTAATTGTCTAAAACACCTTTAAAGAAAAAAGAAAAAAGAAAAAAAAAGCACACACTTTCTTATGCTGTCCTTGATAATTTATATTATTTATTAGAGTGAAAGAAATCTAGTTGAAAAAGAACATTATTAATATGCACACAGAATTTTGTGCCCTGTGATAAATGTCATCTTATTCCACTCAGCATTTAAATGTTAACAAAGGTCTGCTCACTTTAGCATATAATGCAAACCTTTTTATTCAGATAGATGTAAAGTAATGAGAACTGCTTCTGATAAAGGATGACCCTGAAGAGTAAGGATTACTGCAGTCCTGTCTTCCTCGGGATTCAGATATTTGGCTCATTGTTTAGATTTTGCTTTTTTAACAAGATCCAACCATATAGAATAAACATTTTTTTATTACCATTCATGTTTCACTTTAAAATTGTGATTCCCCCAACTAACTGAGGGAACATGGCTTTTATGTGATTTGTGCAGTTAATATGTTGCATGCATGTTCAACAGCGGTACTGTCAGTTTCCGTATTGCTTGGAAACAGTATTTCTATTGTATTTGTGTCATGTAAAGCTGCCTTATAATATTTCATAACCTATAGAAAGGCATAAAGTCAAGTGACTTTGTAGACAGGCCCATCCCAAATAAATATTTTGTGTACTTACTATTATAGGCACTATCATCATAAAGTGACATGTTATATGCCTCAAAACATTCATATTTAGCTAAATTAAAGCTTGTATATGGAAATGTAATGATACATTAACAGTTCTCTTTAAAATTAACTTTTAATATGATGCAAGCAGCGATTTTCTGAGACAATTGCAATTGGTCTTTTATTTTTGTGTGGTGTTTGATCAGTTTGGAGCCTGGCAGAACATTCCTGTGGTTAGATGTTTCCAATATTTGTATCACATGTATTTCTACTGAAGCCCTCTATTATTCATCTTACGTGCCATCTTTAAAGTGATACTGACACTAAAAATTTTATTTCAAAATATTAATCTACATGAAAAGCTATCTATAGGTCATGTTGATCGTATTTCGCTGATAGTTCTGCTTTTGTAATTAATTGTTACTTGAAGTCAACCTGACTGACCCTTCTCAACTTGTCAGTTAGAGTTTCTAATGCTAACGGACTCCTGCTGCACAAATATGGCAGCCCCTTCATAGGGAAAAAAGGGGGTAAGAAAGGTAATGTAATTTATCGCAATGTTTCGAGCCTGGCACGGCTCTTTATCAAGCTTGATAAAGAGCCGTGCCAGGCTCGAAATGTTGCGATTACTGCTGCCCTGCAATTAAGAATAAAGGCAATTTTAATTTAACTTTGGAATGCTGCCTATTTCGATTTGCTATAAGTGTTTTCCAGTGTGGAAGGACACTGTGGGAGGAGCAACCGAATAAGCAGGAATTGAGCAGAGTGTGTGCTTCTCGAATTCCATTTGAACGCAAAGTCAAGAAGAGTCAAGAGTCACGTCTTAACATGAAAAAAAGTCATTTTAAAAAATCAATTTATTCAACCTTAGTTCAACTGACTGGTGTGGTAAATTCCCGGCATATAAACTCTTCCACTAATCCAATCACAATGGCACATTGGATTGGATAAGTGGAAGAGTTTATATGCCGAGAACTTCCCACACTTCCCACACCAGCAGAGAACTTCCCACACTTCCCACACCAGTCAGTTGAACTGAAGAAGCTGCTCGGATGAGTAGTGAAACGTCTTCATTGATTACTCAGCAAATCCAGTTGTTTTAAATTTACCTATAATAGATATACCATGACCTGGATGAATGAAAATCTTCATAGTTTCATTCAACCTTAATAAATATGCCAATAATCTGGAAAAATAGAATCTATTGGTGAGATAAAAATAGATAGTTCTAAAAAATGTAGTAAAGGTGCGGCAATAGTTGAATAACAACATTGAGCTTTTGATATTCAAAGCTGTCAATTTAAAGCATTATCTTTACTCAATCCTCCCTCCATCTTGGTCTAAATGTATCCTTCAAACACAAATACAGTAGAACAAGCAACATAGCTAAAGCAAATGTAATATGTATGCAGTGCTTATTCTCAACTTATTGTACAAAGGTACTTTCAATTGTTAACAAATGTATTTATAAAGGAAACTTAGACAGAAATATAGTCCCAAATGCCATGCAAGAATTCTGGAATCGTATATAAAAAAAAATGCATTCTGGAAAATTAGAAGAAAACTAAACCTATTTACGAGGGCACGTAAAATTTTAATGAAAAAAATGATTGCTAACTATTTTGCTTCCATGTTTTTCTTCAATTTTTATGAACATGGGCTAGGACCAAACAGAAAAATGGTGCCATGTGATCACTATAGTCTACTTGGAAGTATCAGACAGTATTGTTTGATGGTTTGTGTTCCATAAGCTGCAGTGATAGGGCAGGGTATCATAAAGCAAACAAATAAGTAGGAGAAAGTGAAGCAGAATTGCTGTCAGACAAGCCTTCCAGTCTACGGAGGACTGGATTGAGAACAACAAGGTGCAACAAGATGAATTAAACCAAAGTGTGAAAGCATCATTTACTGTTTAGAATAACTCATTCTTTAACCTGAATAATCAAGATCAATTACTACAATTTGCTTTGCATTCCCAATTACCCACTCATATACAAAGTTCCAATGTTGAATTAATGACAAAAGAAGGGGTTTAAATTCCTCTTCTTTGCACCTGGTGATTCTCCCTACAGAGATATAGCAGGGGTACCTTCTGGGTGCTGGGGACAAGCCAGGCCAGATGAGAACAGCCAATGTTACGATGTACTACAAACGGTATGTAGTTTTGGGCCAGTATTAATGCGATGAGGCAGCTGAATGCATCTCCCTTGTTTGTAGGAGAGGGTGCAGGGATAAGGAAGTCAGCAGCTGCATCATGAATTTTGAATTTCAATCCAGTTTGATCAGTTCTAGCATGCTTAAAACTGCTCCATATGCATGCAGAAGGATCAGTTGCTTTCAGCATCTTACCCTCATCCCTTCAAATCGTGACAAGGCTCTTAGGGGTCTCAATGCTCTTAAGGTCCTAAGGGACTTAATGGCACCTAGTTCCGAGTAGCCCAGGGCATTAGCTACAAGGCTTACTATAGAGACCTACACAGAAACAGAAAAGCAAAGAGAGGTTCCAGACTGTTAGAATCAAAGCCTAATACTGATTGTACAGACTGGATTCAAGGCTGGGACCTAAGTCACTGGACAGTATTGACCTGAAAGGAAACCTGGTTAAGAAAGGGATTAGAAAAAGGAGGGAAAAATATATGAGAGCAAAGCAGGACCACATACACAGATAGTGGGGTCTGTTCAAGGCAGATCAGACAAAGTTCTTACCCTGGCCCTTCACCGTCTCTCGGTAACAGCTCCTCCCATTAAATTAAGCCAGACAAAATAAACGTACCTGTGAGAAAGAATACAGATAAACATATACAGGACATGCCTCCTGTGACCATTTTAACTGGAATGTAAAAAATTATACTGGGTTTCTTGACTGGTGCTATACTTTGCTTTTTCCTTTGCGGTTCCATTATGTCTAGAATATTTTCACCTAGTGCTTGCCCTCAGAAATGAAGATAAATACTATATGCAAATGATTGCCTTTTTTACAGGAAATTAAACCGTGCATAGTTACCTCTTACTGTAAATGTTTAGCGTCGATTATTTTAAGTATACTATTTCTTAACAATGCAAATATATGAATATGTGTCAAAAACCAGAGTATGTGGTACTTAAACCCTATGGCATTAGCACTTACAGACATGCTTATCAACAGTTAAAAAATAAACAGGTGAGTCATTTCATCTCTATCACAGTCTCTATGAGATGAAACACTATGGACTCCTTCATTTTAATCAATGAGGACACGAGAAAACAAGTGCAACCAGCGGGTTGCCGTAGAATAACAGTGAGGCGGCATTTTACAATGTTAAATAAAAATAACACCTAGAACTTCTAAAGTTCTAGATTATTTCTATGACTCAGAACCAATGCTACCCTCTCTGCCTAAATAAGGAGGGGCTTAACCCAGCACTTTTGTTGCTACTTAATACTATTTTAAATGTTATGATGTAATTTGTTGTTTACTTGTCGTAAATGCAGGAAGCATCATAGTTTTGTGTTCTTGTAAGTGTGACTAATTTGGGAACCTCTGTGTTAAATCTATGGATTAAGACTGAAGAGAGATATATGTCACGATGTGCAGACATCTTCCCTCACAAGGTGGCTGCCTGTAAAAGTGCAGATAATTTGGATCACTGCACCATTAAATAGTATCACAGTGTTAAATGTATGTAAACACATGGCACATGGTTTTGCAGATCATATTCATCTAATATAATTATATGTCTGCGCTCTATATACCTTATGGTTAATCATATAACCATATTTAGGCATTCAAATGCACAGCCTTACAGCAAAAAGGCTTGTAGCATTGACGACAGAGCTGTGCCTTTAAATAACTTCATACTGAAACGCTGATATTTTGTGCTCACAGACAAACCAAGGGCAATATTTACTAGGGATGCACCGAATCCACTATTTTGGATTTGGCCGAACCCCCGAATCCTTTGCGAAAGATTCGGCTGAATACCGAACCTAATCCGAATTTGCATATGCAAATTAGGGATGGGAAGGGGGAAACATTTTTTACTTCCTTGTTTTATGACAAAAAGTCACGCGATTTCCCTCCCCGTCCCTAATGTGCATTTGCAAATTAGGATTCGGTTAGGCCCGCAAGAAGGATTCGGCTGAATCCGAATCCTGCTGAAAAAGGCAGAATCCTGGCCGAATCCCGAACCGAATCCTGGATTCGGTGCATCCCTAATATTTACGGATACTTCTAATTCAATTTCTAAGATTCTTTGGAGGTTACAGATAGTTCACGAGAAATAAAGACTTTTTCCGATTATTTTTTATCTGTGTCCGTTCTAATATTGAAATGTAAATCTAATCTTTCATCTTTCTAAAGCAGCTCTGGGATGGGGGGGGTCGACGACCCTGTAGTATTTTTTTCAGAATATATAGTTCTCCTTTAACCATTGCCTGTTATAAAGTAGGCGGGTGGGATCCAGTCATCTCAGCACAACGTTGTGTTCAGATATGAAAATTTAGAACACAATAGACTAAGCATCTAGTGTAAGCTATTCTAATGATTCCTATTTAAAATACAATATATTTTAACTAAGAACCACATACACTGGTTTTAACGGACCCAATCCTTTTGTTAGATTTTCAATTTTAACCTATTTTGCTAATAAATATTATACAAATCTAATATCCCCATAGAAAAGGGAATTACTTATTTTTAGGTCACAATTTTTCAAACTTATAGGTTATTAATATAAGTTATTAATATAGACTGAGCTAGGTTAATTAGCTCTATAACTGCTGAATGCACGGTATACTAGTCTATAAATATTAGAATGTCACTACCCAGGATAAGAGCTTGTCTTATTGGCAAATTAGAATTAAGGTGGAGGTACCAAATTACATTCCAATTACATATACAGGTATGGGACCTGTAATCCAGAATGCTCAGGACCTGGGTTTTCCTTAATTTAGATTAAATTAAAAAAAAAATAAACATTAATTAAACCTAGTAGGATTGTTTTTCTTTCTGTAAGGATTAACTATATTTTAGTTGGGCTCAACTACAAGGTGGTGTTTTATTATTACACAAAAAAGTAAATATTTTTTTTTTAAATTTTTAACTATTTGATTAAAATGTGAATCTATGGTAGATGGCCTTTTTGTAATTCAAAGCTTTCTGGATAAAGGGCTTCCGGCTAATGGATCCCATACCTGTATCAACATTTTTGTTTTTTGTTTTTTTTTTTAAATGTGCAACTTGAAATCGGTTATAAAAACTACTCCTTTCATAAAATAATATGTTCTGTCTATTTAAACCCATGTTACCACAGTGACAAATCATTGTATTCCACACCAGTGAATTCAGTTATGTCACCTTTACATTCATATGCACTCGAAGCGGTTAGCATATTTCCTGAGGAATAACACCTGGAGAAGAGTAATAAATAACATTTGTAGTCCTCTGAAACTGAAAATTTGGTAGTTATTGCACAATATACAGTTTTAAGACGTTGCAATGTACATTTTCAGTTTTTTTTTTAAATTCATGCTAGATAGAATAAACAGCTTTATTTGCAGTGCATTTAATTTATTAGCTGTTTTTAAATCACAAAGAAAAAGAAGTGGTACCTTTAATAACATCTCTAATGGGGGAATGTAATAAATAGATATATGGAGATATATCAACCAAGGAAATTATTTTGTCTTTGTATAAATTTAATGAACCACCCGCCAGAGCACAGTGTGTAATAAACCTTTCAAAAGCAAGGTTTATTTTTGCAAAAATATGTAAATTTTAAGTATTTCTTAAAAATGATCAGAAATGTTAGCAAATAATATTAAAGAGCAGATAAAGCACATATTTATCCATTGGGATTTTTTTTCCATATATGACTTCTATTACATTTCTCCACATCAATCTTGAGCAAATGAGCTGCAATCCATTTTCCTAAAAGGACAAATTGTCAGAAAACTGGCTGCAATCTACAATTTCAGCTATTTTTAATAGCTAAAGCCAAAAACCATTTCTCACTACAGGTATAAGATCCCTTATCCCTTATCCAAATTTTTAAAAATGATTTCCTTTTTCTCTATAATAATAAAACAGTAGCTTCGCAACTAAGATATAATTAATCCTTATTGGAAGCAAAACCAGCCTATTGGGTTTATTTAACGTTTAAATGAATTTCTAGTAGACTTAAGGCATGAAGATCCAAATTACGGAAAGATCCATTATCCGGAAAACCCCAGGTCCCGAGCATTTTGGATAACAGGTCCCATACCTGTACTAATACTGCTTGATCTCTCTGCTGCATTTGACACTGTGAATCACCCTCTCCTCCACCAGTCCTTCCATTTGTTTGGCCTTCGTGACATGGCCCTGTCCTGGTTCTCTTCTTACCTCACTAATCGTTCCATTAGTGTCTCCTACAAAGGAGTAGCATTTTCTCCCCTACCTCTTTCAGATGGGGTTCCTCAAGGCACTGTCCTGGGCCCCTTATTATTCTCCCTCTTTACTTTCTCCCTCGGCAAACTAATCAACGGACATGATTTCCACTACCACCTCTATGCGGACTATACTCAGATCTATCTCTACTCTCCTGATCTCAACCCAGAACTCCAAACTCGTGTCTCCTCCTGCCTATCTGCTATCTCTATTTGGATGTCGCAACGCTACCTTAAATTAAACCTCTCTAAAATGGAAATGGCTCTCTTTCTTCCAACTAACACCTGTAACATCCTTGAAGTATCTATTATAGCTAACAATTTCACTATCACCCTGTCTCCCCAGGACCAGTGCCTTGGGGTTAACCTTGATTCTACCCTGTCCTTCACTCCTCATATCCAGTCACTTATTAAATCATGTCAATTCCACCTAAGGAACATATCCAAAATACAATCATTTATTACCCAAGATGGCGCCAAAATTCTTATTCACTCTCTCGTCAGATCACATCTAGACTACTATAACTCTCTTTTAATTGGCCTTCCCCACCAGAGACTGTCGCCTCTACAGTCCATAATGAACACTGCCGCAAGGCTCATAAACCTCAGCAACTGCTCCTCTTCTGGCTCGCCACTCTGCCAATCGTTGCACTGGCTTCAGCTACCTTCCAGAATAAAATTCAAATGAATGACCCTGACATTCAAAGCACTTCATAACTCTGCCCCTCCCTTCATCTCTGATCTCATCTCTATATACTCACCCAACCGCTTACTACGCTCCTCTGCTGACCTGCTACTCAGCTCTTCTCTCATTACCTCCTCACATGCTTGCATGCTTGGCAAAGGCTGCACCCCTCCTCTGGAAATCTCTCCCATGGTCTGTTTGACTTTCTCCCAACCTTTCTGCTTTCAAAAGATCTCTTAAAACACACCTATTTAGTGAAGCCTACCCTCACTCTGCTTAACTACCAAATGCAATACCACATACATTACTACATCTCTCACCCACTTAATTGTGATCTTGCCCACAACTTGTGTCTTATTCCCTTCCCTTTAAATTGTAAGCTCTTTATCACAGGGCCTTCCTGCCCTTTTGTACCAGTATTGGTTGACAATACTGAACAAAGCAGAATGCCAAATAGTGGCAAAACCAGGAATATGTAAAACAGAGTCTTTTTATAACGTTTCAACAAATTGATTGCAACTTTTATTAGTTGGGAAAATGGCACCATTCATTTGACTTAATCCACTGATGCCTATTCGTGTCTTTTTCCATAGACTTTATTGTGTATTAGGACAATAATTCAATCATGATGACAACAGATCATCATAATAAAATAATAACAAAAGGCAACTATTTTACCTATTTCGAAATGTATTGCAGCAATTTTCTTTCCGGTGAATCATATTTTAACAAATATATGACTAAAGAAATAGATACCCTATACAGTACTAGTCAAAAGCACAGATGTAATGTACAGAAAATGAGCCCCAATTGCATTTGATTTTTCCCTTTATATTACATCACAAACTACCTTACATTGTAACAGAAGGCTAAGGCAATACATGCCAGATATTGAGAAATTGTGTGTGATACACTGACTACATTGTACTACTCCCATGCCTAACACACTGACCAATCATTGCATAATTGAAATACATTATCTTCTTATTTATATTGTTATACGGGTTTGGGACTTGTTATTCGGAATGCTTCAGACCTGTGGTTTTTCTGGATATGTGGTCTTTCTGTAATTTGGATCTCCGTACTTTCTCTAATAAAATAAATGAATTTAAACATTAAACATTAAATAAACCCAATAGGCTTGTTTGCCTCCAATAAGGATTAACTATATCTTAGTTGGGATAAAGTATAAGGTACTGTTTTAATTATTACAGAGAAAAATGAAATACATTTTTACAATTTTAATTATTTGATTAAAATAGAGTCTATAGGAGATGGCCTTCCAGTAATTCGGAGCTTTCTGGATAACAGGTTTCCGGATAATGGATCCCATACCTGTACCACATTAATTTCCATAAACAAATATATTAAAGAAAACAGTGAAATGTTAGTAGCAAAACCAAGCACACATAAATAATCTAATTTTGCTAATTCTGCATTACCGTATGATTAAAGAAAATCATACTTTTTTTATTTAAAAAAAAAAAACTACCACTTATTATTTTAATAAAAAAAAATAATAACAATGCTTCCTAGTTTTTATCATGTCTCAAAAACCATATATTTAAGGGAAACAGTTGTTGTAAAACAAAAATAAAGAGATACATACAGCAACAATGAGGAAGTCTAGCCAACACCAGGCATTGGTGAAGAACTTCACAAATCCATACGCCAGCCATTTCAGTAACATTTCCAATATGAAAATATAAGTGAAAACTTTATCTGCATATTCGAGGATCGTTCGTATGGTTTTCCGCTGTTCTATGTAAACATCCTCAAAGGCCTGTCAAAAGGGAAATGACATTTTAAATGAAATAAAAATTAAATGTGTAATATTTCAATGAATAATAAACCTGAAAGACAATTAATTTAGAAATAGCTCTAAAAGAAATCCCTAGCTCTGTGTAACTCTGTGTAACTCTTCAGAGAAGGAAAGCTCTTTCTTATGTATTCTGTGTTTTTATTATGCTGTATGTGCTCAGCATTTTTATTCACTTATTATCCCCAAGTTCACTGATGATGTAGAGTGATATATACAGTGATAGTACAGTGTATATATAGTACAATTTGAAAAAGGTTATACATTGGAAGGTTGTGTTCACTATGTAATGTGCCGCAGCAATGGATACTGTCGTTGGTTATTAATCAGTTATAACTGTGGATGCAGTATTCATGCACAGTTATAACTTTAGCCTTTTACAGTGCACATTCCCAGGCAGACATTTACAGTATGTACCTAAGCGTGTGGATATCATTACAATAATAACCAACTTTCAGAGGAGCTATGGGCTGCTGGAAAAGTAGCAGCTCTGTCTTGTATATGTGCATAGGATCTCAGTCTATCATTAACTAATCCTATCCAATT
The DNA here is from genome assembly GCF_017654675.1 of Xenopus laevis. Taxonomy (NCBI): domain Eukaryota; kingdom Metazoa; phylum Chordata; class Amphibia; order Anura; family Pipidae; genus Xenopus; species Xenopus laevis. The sequence goes on from NC_054373.1 coordinate 150,727,850, forward strand.
TACCCATAACATCATGAAACTTTGTTGCTTCTAAACTACAACTGCCTTTCTTCCATAATCTAGGGGAAAGATATTGTTATAGATTTACTGGAGGGTGAAGTGGCTAACGCTAGCGTCAACTCGAAGTGGTCGCTGGCGAGTTTTCACCCACGAGTAAATCTGCCCTGTTGACTTATAATGGGGGGGGGGTGATGATAAATATTATTAATGAAGCTGTCCTAATTATCCTATTCTTTTACCCTAGGAAAAACACTAATTGCAAATTAGATTTCCACCTATACTCAATACAAAAAAAAACAGGTGGGTCTTCTTGTAGAGATGACTATGTCCTAAATCCCTTCACATCTTTTTATACTTACACATGGACAGATGCATCACTAACAATGGGCATCAACAGAGACAACCCTTCAGCCTCGCCCTCTATCTGTCTTACAATACATACCGTATATACTCGAGTATAAGCCGACCCGAGTATAAGCCTAGACACAACTACAGCCCTGTCTCCCAGCAGCGCACATTCAGCCAAAGCGACCCCCCCAGCGATCAACCGGACTTCTTTGCAAAGTTGATGGTGACAGAGAATTGCCAAACGGATTACTGTGTGCATTGTCCCACTGTCCCACTACCATGTGCAGAGGGTGTTGTGTGATATTGCCATCACTGTTAATCCTTCATATAACCAACAGCGGGCGCTGTGTGATATTGCAGTCACTGTTATTCTTTCATATAACCAACAGAGGGCGCACTGTTATTCTTTCATATAACCAACAGAGGGCGCTGTGTGATATTGCAGTCACTGTTATACTTTGATATAACCAACAGAGGGCGCTGTGTGATATTGCAGTCTCTCCCCAAGTGAACTGTTGGTATAGGAATGATTAAAAGTGACTGCAATCTCAGCTACTGCCCGCTTACCCGAGTATAAGCCGAGGTAGACTTTTTCAGCACATTTTGGATGCTGAAAAACTCGGTTTATACTCGAGTATATACGGTAATCTATTTGCAAGGTGACACAGAAGAAAGGAATAGATGTATGCAAAAGACTCATTTGGTTACATGAAAATTGTCGTAAAGAAAATCTTGGTAGTATATTTTTGGACTAGACCTATGGTGGCTAAATAAAAAGACTGGAATGCCAAAACATTTAAATATGTAGAACTGTAGGTTATTCTTATCTATAAATAAAATACATCAGGCAGCAGCATTTCTGTTTTGTTTAGGAAAATTTACATAATGTAAGATGGTATTTGAATCCAGTTTATGTCCTGTATTAAATTAATCATTATCTGCTAGGTCGGCCTATAGAACCCCACATAGAAACCACTGCTGCGAATATTTCTATTATGTAAAGATAAATAAATTATATAATGTGTGTGCTCCCTAATATTGAGCCTATGCCTGTTTAAAAGCGATAGATAGATAGACAGATAGGCAGATAGGCAGATAGGCAGATAGGCAGATAGGCAGATAGATAGATAGATAGATAGATAGATAGATAGATAGATAGATAGATAGATCTATATAAACAGAAACACACTGTATCCAAACCTATATTTTAAAAAAACAAAACTTACCAGCGCTCCACTGCTTAACAATATCATGAAAATGATGAAGGTTTCAAACCAGTTGTGCTCCACTATGAGGTAACAGGTTTTACGCAGTGTCCACCAAGTTTTACCCAAACCATCTTCTACGCTAACTTGTAAAATCTTGAAACGTGCCACACAGCCTTAAGGAAAAAAAGACAGATCAGGCTGCTTACACAACCAAGGGTTGTTGAACATAATTAAAAAATGCATGTCCTACTAACACGCTATCTCACTAAATGGAATGCAAGTATATACAAAAGTAACATTTTTTAAAGTTGCAGATTCAAATCTGAATTAAAATGTCCCTCTCAATAAGTATTTCAGCACTGATCTCAAAATGCATGCCTACACTATACTTCTGACCTTTTGCTTTCTTCTCCTCACATCACTTCAACCTATTACAAGACTTCTCTCAAGCTTACTTCTGTCTCTGGAACTCCCTGCCATGGTCTGTCACACTCTCTCCTTCCTTCCAAAGCCTCCCTAAAGACCCATATAAGAAATCAACGTATTATAATAAATAAAGAATTGCTTTCATCATCATTATGTTTAAAATGTTCCCTTACCCTTAAGCTCTTGTGAGTAGGATGGATCCTCTGATTTTTATTTTATAATCCTTTTTGTTAAAACTATTGTCAGACCTTGATTTGTTCTTAACTGCCATCATAATTTGTAATTTTGCTTATTTATTGTTAGAAAATAGACTGGATAAATGACTTATGAGGAGCCAGAATACTTACCATCAGTAAAGCAGTTCTCTGGATCTAAATACTCTTCTGGCTGCTCTACAGGAACTTCCTCATCTTCTGGCTTTATATCAATTGTACTTCCTTCTGAAGAACTGGTGTCATCCGATTTCTGAAACCATATGAATACAATTATAGCTATAACAAAGTATTTATTGTATATATTAACTGTATATATATTATATATTAACTGTGTGCTTTATTACCAGATGATATGACAATTGAGAACTTCTTATTTGTTTTCACCAGGATTACTGTTGTGATAAACATTACTAAACCTCAGTTTAATGTATTCGTTGAATAAGCATAATGGCACACAATTACCTATTTTTGTATGCAAACGATTTTAAACACATTTAAAAATGTAATATTATTACCCCCATTCCCATTTAATACAACTGGCCAGGTTATATTAAATATGATTAGTTATAAAAACTATCCCTTGAAGGACAATATACAGACTACTACACCAATTAACAGACCTGTTTTAAACCTTTACACAGTTTCCCTTCATTTTAAAAATCTCAAATTGAAAGCATTGTTTCATGCATCCATTCTTACATCTTTGCCGTCTTCTCCATCAGACGCACTGCTCAAATCCTCCGTGATCAGATTTTCAAAATCCGACTCTCCAACTGCAATGGGCACTTTGACTGTGAGGTTAGGGTTATGTATGAAAGACATGTGATCCTCATCTAACATGTATTTTTCAACGCTACTTCCAATACCACTAGTAGTTCCGTTTCCATTCTTTGGGTAATCCATATCTCTGTGAATATCAGCACCTGTGTGGTTTGCCAAACAGTTCATCTTCTTCTCATACATTTCATCCAGAGGTTTAACCTCATCTGCATCTTTCTTTTTAAAATGCTTTTGCATAAAATCATGTGCTTTGAGCTTAATCCAGGCGATCCCTTTTTTGATTCGAATGGCCGATATCTGCAGGTTGTTCATCTCACCATCGTCGTCTGTGGCTGCCAGGTTGTCTGCACTAAACGAGCTCAGCAGTAAAGCCAGGAAAAGGTTCAGCACCTAATGAACAGGAAGTGACAAATAAATAAAAAAATATATATTTCATGAAAACTGTTATGGCCAGTCATGTTTATATAAATGCATCATGGATTCAAGGGATAAAACACCACCATCACTGCTGATACAATGGGGCAGATTTACTAAATGGCGAAGTGGTCATCGATAGAAAAAATTGCCAGAAATCTTATCTGCAAGGACATCACCAATTTACTAACAGGCGTAGATGACAATTTTCTAGGAAAAGAGACCATTGCTAATGTAGTCTCGCGCCCTATCGCCAGGCGGATTTTCACTCAAGCGAACAATCGTTACACCACAATTCACTAAAGTGCGAATTTTATAGAACATTACCTCTTTTATCAGAGTTTCTCTCTCCACCTTAGACCATGTGAATGGATAAAGCTAAGCTACTTCCTCCTCAATCTTATGTCAGCGACATCATATCCTGTATGCTGAAAAGTCATAAAAGTTGTAAAAAAAAACATTGGCATCTTTTGATTTTTTAAAGTGGGATTGCCTTCAAAAGTCTTAACTATGAAAGATTTTTGTGTTAATTTTTTTAACCAATTTGAGGGGCATGCCACATTTGTTTTAGTGTGGACTGATGTCTAGGCATTAGAGGATCTCTTTAATCCTTATTTTCCTTCCTTAGACATGTGTAATAATAAGTAGCCACTTCAAGCGTGAAGTGTGGCGGAACTGGTGAAAATTCACCCTTTAGTAAATTTGCCCCTCAGAAATGTGTGGTAATAGAGTTTACTTAAAAGTTGTTATTTAAAACCAGTCTAAAATTGTAATTTTATAGCCCTGTTACAAATGGCATTCTTAGATATAGAATAATAATAAGAAAAAATACTATGGGGGAAATAAATAGCAATGTTTTTATTTACACCTGCTGGCTACCTTCAGGGGCTTATTTATAAAGAATTGTAGCTTGGGTTTAGGTAATTTAAAGTAAGAAAAGATGAGAGTGCAATCTTAATGTCCCTTGTGTTTTCTTCCATCAAAATGTTTTTAATCCAGGAGCTGGGTTTTTAAAAACATTGCCACCAGTTGCCACCTGTGATGCACAGGTTGAAATTATATACCTGCGCTGGACCCATCCATTTCTGACCTCAATGAGTATATAAATTAAAAGCAGAAAGGAGTTGCAGAGTCACAGAAGTGGGGTTGGGCCATGCCACTTAAACCTGGTCAGCTATTTAATTAAACTGATAATGGATTATTATTCTTTCGCTTTCTTTTCCCTACTTTGTATTGCCTGAACCCCAAAGTGTTGATGAGAAATTCAGCATGAAAACTGAACCTGGTGCATCCTCAGAGACAATAGAGGTTATTTATGTCTGCAAGAGCAGTTGCGCTCCTGCACTTTTCCTCACAGTCAGTTGCACATGAAACCCTTTTCAATAAAGGAACTTTACTGAAAATGTGCCCTTTGCCTTTGTAATAGTGGCACCAGTGGTGTAATTAAAGTTTGTGGGGCCCATGCAGAGGAACTTTTAGGACCCCCTTGCAAAGAACATTTGGTGCCCCTCCATTTATATGGATGCCACAAGATTATTGGCCTAAACCTAGGAATCTTAATAAGGGATGACCACAGTAACCCTGACCCAAAATTGCAATGGTCTTAGTCTATTAAAAAAAATATTCAAGTTACAGGTCAGTCAGGTTATACTAGTGTCCTCCAATGTGTTTACTAACAAAAATTGAGCAGCCTGCACACTGTCTCTCACTGCTGCTGCCTCTAAACCAGTGGCTCACAAGCAACATGTTGCTCACCAACACCTTTGGATGTTGCTCTCATTGGCCTCAAAACAAGTGCTTATTTTTGAATCACTGACTTGGAGGCAAGTTTTTGTTGCATAAAAACCACATGTACTACCAAACAGAACCTCCTGTAGGTTGACAGTCCACATAGGGGCTAACAAATGGCTAATCACAACACTTATTTGGCACCCCAAGAACATTTTTAAAGCAAGTGTTGCTCCCCAACGCCTTTTACATCTGAATGTTGCTCACGGGTTCAAAAGCTTGAGGATCCCTGCTCTAAACTAATTGTGCCAGACCAGAGGAAAAAGTAGAAATTGTATGCACTCCCAGGCCTTCTCGTATGCAATAATCTGGTGCTCAGTCCTCTAGGGAGACGGCACTCCCCTGGGTTCACAGGAAACGAAGAATTGAGGAAACGGCACACAGAATTGAATGCAAAAGGGGATATACCCCTATGGATTTATTGTGTCAAACAGCAGTGCTGTTTGACAGAATAAATCCATAGGGGTATATCCCCTTTTGCATTCAATTCTGTGTGCCGTTTCCTCAATTCTTCGTTTCCTGCCAGACCAGAGGAGTCACTCTGTCCTTGCAATCTGGACCTCCCCTTCCCTCCTTTGCCTTTCTCCTCCCGCTCCATCCCCCTCACAAACACACTGGTGGCAGCATGGCCTTTCAGGACTCAGGGGCCCCTGCATTTTAGGGTCTACAGGGGCCTTATTTACACCACTGAATTGCGCTCTGTGCCACTCAGGCCTTCTTGATTTTAGTTACAAATCAGGCACTGCTGCACTTATTAAAGCTACTGCCACCTCCTGACCAGTGACTAAGGAATCGTGGGCACATTTCAACTGCACCGTGAACAGTGTTAATGCTGACAGATGGACTTGCATGCAACTGCAATTGATTCAAAGCAAAATGTGTTTGTATTATGTTAATTTTGGAGAATCAAAAGCAACTGCGTCCGGTAAATTGCTTCTTTGTGAATACAAAGGGGTTGAAATTCTGTGAAAAAACACTGCATTGTGGGGAAAAAATAGCAATAGCACTAGAAATTGCACTTTTCCCTTCTCAGGATAATGCCCTAAAATACAAAAAGGTTACTGCTGATCTTAAAGCTTGGATTGCTTACAGAAATGACTGCGAAATACAGCAATGTCCTAACAATGTCCTTTTTAACATAACTTAAAGAGTTGATAGGTGAGCTAAACTCATCCAAATTGAAGACAAACAAAGCTCACTGACAAATAACCCTAACAAAAATGCTGCTATATTTAAAGAGTACTACAAAGCACTTTGTTCTAATGCTCATAGCGACTTTGAAATAATGGATCAGTTTTATGCTAAAGCAGGGACCCCCAAGCTTACTAAAGAACAGCTGAGTGACCTTAACAAGCCAATAACTACCGAATAAGTTTTTGCTACTATTAACAATTTGAAATCAAACAAATCAGGCCCTGTTAGTCTTCCCCCTTCTCAGATGCTCAAAATGGTTTCATGAAAAACCGATCTAGAATTATAAACATTAGGACTTTATTAAATATAATATATTTTTCCAAGAAGAACAAAATTCCATGCACAGTTATTAATAATGGTACCGAGAAGGCTTTTGACAATATCATCTGGAATTACCTTTTCAGATGTTTGGAAATTTGTGGCATTACAGGTCCATTTTATCATTACATAAAATATATTTGAGCTAATCCTAAAACTTTTTGTATTTTCAATTATAAGACTGAAAAAAGATAAAACTGTCCCTTATCGCCTTTACTTTGCGCATTTAATTCTCTGAGAACTATCCAAGACATCAAGATCAAAAATCACCAGTTATAGAAAATTAACTTCAATGTGTAAAAGATGGGCTTATTTTCCATTAAACATTATAGGAAGAGTGATATTCTTTAAAACATTATTATTTCCTAAGTTGGTTTATCCTACTCATTAGACATTCTGAAACTAAAAAGTAGATTTTGCACTCATTAGCTTTATATGGAATGGCAAAAAGTTTAAAATTGCTAAGAACTACTGTCAAATTCTGAGGTCCTAAAGTCCCACATTAAACTTGGCAGCACTAACTAAATATCCTATTGAATGGATTTCATGCAGTAATAAATTCATCTACCCAGAGATAGAAATTCTTCATGAATCGCACGACATTCTCTCTATTTAATACAGTAAATGGTTTGATGTTCCTAGTGACTATAAAGTAGAATTCTACCCCCCATGGTCAAAAGTCCCCACTGGCCCCCCTCCCTGCTAAGTGCTACCCCAGAACTGTGTCCCCTGTAGGATTACTGACCGAACATGCAGAGTCAGCGCAGTGGAACTCACGGGCACCATCTTCGTTGCTTCGATATTCTTTGTGAAGTGAGCAGCGTATCGGCGAATGTGCAGTTGGAGCAGTTTTCCGGTTTGTTACAACTGTGCATGGGCTGAAAGTGATAGAAATTGCAGAAGGGAATGGAGAAGACTCGAAGCTTACCAAAGCTGACTCTGCATGTGCGGTTAGTAACCCTATAGGCGACATAATTCTGGGGTATCACTTATCAGGGGGGAGGAAGGGAGGGGGGGCCAGTGGGGACTTTTGCCTAAAGGGGGGTATAGTTCTCCTTTAAAAAAATCCTGTGTATAGAGATTCCATTTTTGTTTGGAAGAACCAATTTACTTGTCATGGGTTTGATTAGTCTGTAATTCCTTTCATGCCAATCAAACTGCTTTTGAAAGTCTCAGACCATTTAAAAATCCTTTTTTGTACTTCTCCGGGAGGAAATAAGATGGTATTGTTGAAAGATATATTGAACACAATAAATGGATCTTTAAGGAAAAATATTGAACAAGACAAATATTATATGGCAAGCAGTTGTGGTTTGTCAGTTATCCATAACAAAAACAAACTATCTCACTAATCATTGGTTAGCAGAGGCGATTTTAGAATTCATGGAACATCCTAATAATATTACATTTAATATAATCTCCAAAACATTCTGGGATTCTTATAAACTAGGTAGCCATCCACTTGACACAACTTCTTATAAATGGTCCAATTAGTTACAAAATATGGTTTCCCCTTCTCAGCTTATTAAATCTATGCATGACTATAATGAATGGATTCACACTGAAAACTGAAGGGTTCAACGGTTGGGTTACAGGGAAATGTTTTTTAGGAGTAAATCCTCTTCTATTTCTTCCTATTGCCCTAAATGCGCGAAAGTTGATGTGAACCTATTGCATTATCTTTGGGCTTGTCCTGAAGGAATTAGTTTCTGGCAGAATTTTTTGATTCCTAGACTTAAAAATACCACTAAAACTTTCTCCTTGTTTTACCTTGTTGCAATTTAAGCTTGATGAGGTTCTGTTGAGTAAAATTCCTCATTCTCTAGTTCAAAAAGTAAATTATGTATTTTCATGGCAGCCTCGAAGAAAACTTTATTTTCATTTTGGTTAAAAGGTGAAGATCCTTCTGTAACTGATATCTTATCTTGGCCAATTGTGTTGGCAGGAGGCTATTTTTGCACAGTAGCTCATAGCAACCAAGCAGTAACAGGTTTAGATTAGGTTAGTGGAAGTTAGCCAATAAAAGCTAGCTGTTATTTGTTTTAGTGGGTTACTGCACTGATACAATTGTGCACCTTTGCAAGTAAATGAGCTCTTATCTCTAAAAAGGAAAATGAACTATTTTCAAAAAAAGTTATAACAAATACTGACCACCAGATTACCAATGACCATCACCATCATGAAGACCATAATACACATGGATTGTCCAGCAACCTCCATGCAGTCCCACATGGTTTCAATCCACTCTCCACATAATACCCGGAAAACGATAAGAAAGGAATGAAAAAAATCATTCATGTGCCAGCGTGGCAGTATACAGTCTGGGTGTATTTTGCAGACACAGTCCTTATAGCTTTTGCCAAATAGCTGCATGCCCACCACAGCAAAAATGAAGACAATAATGGCAAGCACCAAGGTCAAGTTCCCCAAGGCACCAACAGAATTCCCAATGATTTTTATCAGCATGTTTAATGTTGGCCACGATTTAGCTAGTTTGAAGACTCTTAGCTGTGGAAGGACAAAAAAAGATATATTATTTTCACTGCTTTATGAGCAACATACACACACAAAAGTCAAATACAGGTAATGGGATCTACTATCCAGAAATCCATTATGAGGAAAACTTGAATATATGAATTATTTTACCGATCACCTTAAGCAAACGTTTCCCTTTCTTTAATTAATAAATCAGCATCTTGATGGTGACTATGCTGCCATACTGGCGACAAAACAATCCTATTGGGTTTCTTTAAAGTTTAAAAGTTTTTAGTAGGAAAAAATGGGGGAAAAGTTAAAGTGATCCAAATTACAGAAAGATTCACTGCTTTATAGCTATTGGTCTCTTTTAGTGATGTGAGGGTCGGGTTAAACCCGCACTCAACTTTAACCCGCCCTCCCTCCACCCCCAAGCCCGACTTCCGGCATCCATTTTAAGGTCCGCCCCACCAATGATGTCACAAAGGGGGCGGGGCAAGCAGGCACGCAACTTTAAAAAATGAAGCCAGAAGCACGCAGTTCAAGGTGGCAGGCAGGAAGAGCAGGAAGAGCAGGAAGAAGAGCTCAGCTGGTACCCGTCACCTGCAAATGGGAGTTCGTGGTTGGACCAAACCAGCCCGACCCGCGGGTTTCGTGGGTATTGTGCCGGCCCGCACATCACTAGTCTCTTTATAACAGATTTCACTTAATTAAGTCAAATTCCAAATATTCTCTAACACTTCTCACAACATATTAACATAATTCCCTTTAAGCAATCGCAAAAAGATTATGGAACTTTGTTATACCAAGCGGAAGGAGCGCAGTACAGAGAGCCCCTCAACATCTTGAAGTCCTAATTCCATTAAACTGAGGGAAACAATAAAGCTATCAAATATGTTCCAACCCTCCTGAAAATAGTAATATGGATCCATTGCAATCAGCTTCAAGAACATTTCTGCTGTAAAAATGCCAGTGAATACCTGGGGAGAAAAAAAGAAGTAACCACGTATTAATCATTGTACCTCATCCGTTTGGCACACAATACAGCATTTTAACATAATCAGCAGAATGGAGGAAAGGTGTGTTGATACCATCAGAATTCCAAGTACTTCAACTTAAGTGCTATAGAAGAACATGCATGCCACAAATACTTTACACATGGATATGCACATATTCAGGTAGTACCACAGAATTTACTAACTTTTTCTTCTAAATGGTAAACAAGCTTTCCAACTAGAATGGCACAACTGAATGAGGCACAGCCGTGCAGCAGATTGGCATGCTGATTTCTTTGGAATAGTTGTTAAAATTAAAAGTATGATTGTATTTTTATTTTAGTTTGGTGGTTGGTGAACACACAAAAATAATTGATAGGGTTACTGGCAGAGTCCTTTCGGCAACTACCAGACGGCAGTGTAAAATGCTGCTTAAAAACACCTGTGACTTGAAAAATCACCTGCTTGACCTGACTACTATATTATCCACAACCAGCCCTAAAACTAATCTGCTTTTTGACTGCAGTTGTATTTAAATGAATTCTTGTCTGGTAATAATGCGTCCAGCATCAGAACAGCGCAGAAAGCTAGTTGCTCCAAAAAGGGAATGATATTCACCAGGACTGGCTATCAGCACTTCAAGGGCATCATAGGAGCTTCAAAGAACTTTGAGAAATACACAAAAAATATCAGCGCCCTGTCACTTGTTTTTAATAAATGTACCAGTTCTAACAGACAATTGTCACAATACTATGGTATTCATATATGTTTTGATTTTGTTTAACGCAGTACAACACAAAAAGTACTCAATCTTTTCTTTCTTAAGACAGACTAAACTTAACAAAATTTGTGGCACCTTTTAGAAGTTGTGTAAAATATGAAGTTGTGTAATCCATATATACATGATTTCGATCAGATGATTCTCCTTTCATTTAGGAGTAAAATCACCCGTTTCTTTCTTTATGCAAATGCACCATGGGGTGGGGGGGCCTGAGTGAAACGTGATTTCAATATGCTGTATAGCTATATAGTCTGTATTGACAAATAAAGAAATCTTGAATCTCTTCTGGAGTCTGAATCATCTCTGTGCACCACAGTGAATGTGAAGAAAAGAAAGGAGTGCCAAGACCTATCTGAGGAGGTGAAATAGAAAATTGTAAGGCAGACAATGTCAAGGTTATATTTTGGTCTCCAGAGATCTTAGAGTTCCCATGTCAACCAAAAGTAATGTTAGAAAAACTGCAGCAAAAAAATGATTCAAGATTGCACAAGATTGTTTGAATTGGACGCCAAGGTACCACATGGCCAACTGAGTGAAAGTGGGTGCTATGGTGGGAAAGACTCCCAGGAAGACTCCACTGCTGGTGAAGAAACTTAAAAAAGCAGAACTGAAGTTTACCAAAATCAAATTCTTGTAATTCTTAGAAAAAGTGTATATGCCATCCTGAAATCATTATTTTGGAACTTATAGTGCAGAGGTATAGAGGTGCAATATTTTTGGCCATGACCATATATACCAACCTGCAACGGGTTAGTTACATTTTTTGTTAAATAACCCAATTTACACAATAGCTGTAGCTTTCTCATTCTCAGAATAAAGACAAAGCGTAGATCAACTTGATCACAAAACAACAGGCCAATCAATATCTCAAATTAGAACATGTCAGTTTATGTATGTGTCAATGCAAGCATGCCATACATTCTTGGATATGATTTGATTAACTTTCATTTGGGATACCATTCTCGTACAGCTTTATCAAGCCACAAAAAAACAGTTGAAAATATCTTACCAGATTTCCCACAATCAAAACACTTTCAAAATGAGGCGTCATTGGATAGTGCTCCATAGCCATAAATAACGTGTTAAGAATAATACAAATGGTGATGGCCAAGTCCACAAAAGGATCCATTACAATCATGTTTACAATGGTTTTAAAGCGAATCCAAAAAGGGCAGCAAGTCCATATTAGATAGGTGTCAGCAAATTTGTACCAACAAGGGGGACACTTTCTTTGAGATTCCTCCAGCTCTTTGGAGAGAAAAAAAGAAAATGTATTAAAAACATCTGTATTGCTGAATATCTTAAGAAACCTGACATTCTATAATTCCTGCATGTTATATATACGAGGACTGGACTTCAATTCACCAGTGACGAGTAGTGATTTTATAGCTAACCTAAACCTGAGAATTTATGATTTTTCTTTAGATGGCAAGAAGATTATATAAAATTAACAGTAACATACATATAGCCAATCACACCCAGTCAAATTAATTTTGTTTTGCATATAATAAAAAGCTTGCCTGATTTTACGTGGCAAGCTTTTTAGTTTTTTTCCAAATCCACTTGTGGATAAAAACAAGACAGCCATTGTTTTTAAAAAAAACTTTTTGGAAAAAATAAAACCCATTGGTTGAGAAAACAAGAGTGAGTTCAGGAAGTCACTCGCCTTTTCTGCAATCGCTTTGCCAAACTAGGAACATCAATTGATGATAAGCCACCAAAGAAGTTGTATTCCCTAAAAGTGTGGCTCAGAAATAATAGTATAAATGTTACCTTCCACTAAAGTTTGAGTTACAACACTCAGAATACTATTGGCTCTCTTCCTTCCAAAAGTTGCAGTCAGCTGGTCCATGGACACACGAAGAGATGCTGAAGGCTTCCTTTTTACTTCTACTTCAGTTGTAGGCTGCAGAACAGATACATTCATTTATACAGAGGAAGTGTTTTAAAGCCACTTTGTGTTCTTAGGATTAGAATGCTGAGAAACCAAGTTGCTTTGTACATTTAAAAAGTGTATCTGTAATATACAGCTGGAGCATGGAGCCATACTGCCTTTCTATAGTGATTTCGTCAGCATGCTAATCATACCTTTCAAAATTTCCATTCCTTCATTTCATACTGTTATAGAAAAGCAAATGTTTGTGACATAGCTATTGCAATCTTCAATTTCTTCTTAATTATTACTAATGGAATGCCACAGTACAGAATCTAAAAGAGGCACGAATATTTTCAACTATTTCCAGTGCAGAGCAAGATTGTGCATGCCGCATTATAGAAAAACGACACTATGACTGAGTTTTTGAGTATAAGATCTTGCATCTAAAAATATCAAATAAAATAAATAACTAAAACTAAAATAAATTTCTTGCTACTATAGTAAGTGGTCTTTGATTTGCCATTTGCCATCAAGAAGATTCTTGTTCACTGCAGGCCTTTTAACTGGGTAACGTAGAGTATTGGGACTCTGTATTTTACAAGACAAGTCTACCTGCACTCTTTGTATGTTCTCAATGCACTTTTATTTAAAAAAAAAAAGTGGTTGCTTTTGTGCAAGAGTATGTGCCAGTTGCAACTGTGTTGTAGTTTCCAGTGCAAGTAGCAGCATGTGAGGGTGTACAGCCTTATAAAAAAAAGTATAGGATTCCCTTAACACAGTCCCTTAGGTGTTTGTTATTTGATCATGGTCAATGGCCATGCTCCCTTAGCAGAATAAATAAGTGCTAGTACATAACCACCACAAATCTTTGTGTCATTGGCCACAAAAATTTGTACTGAACTGCAGTTGCATAATTATGCTAGGATTCTGGAAAAGAATTGTGCATTTGCACACCAAATCTCATTTTAACTGACCTTCAAGCTGATGGAATTTGTACTTTTACAACAAACTGTTCTGAAAATTGCCTACTCCTAGCTGAAGAAAGAAACCAGGATGCATGTTTGGACACTCTTGGTGTAATACAAAGAATAGGTAGTTTAACCTATTCGTATATCGGTTAAAAATGAAAATAATGCAACTTGTGGTTCAGCTATTTTTAAACTAAAGTTCCAATGATCTGCAGACGTTGATGGGTTTAGCTCCACAAACGTTGGAGAGACCCAGTCATTCTACCTTGCTTTAGGCATAGTCAGATAGAAGAAAAATAAAATATCAACTATGTTTTTTCAGTTGGTATCTGAACATGCATCATGCTAAATATATAATCTCCCATGCTAGGTTAGAAAGGGAAAACTGATTAATATAGAAAACTAACATGCTATCTAAATCAAGGTGTAACATTTAACTTAACTAACACAAAGAAGAAAATATAGAAATAGAGAGAGTTAAAATGTTTTGCCCATGAGACAAAAGCAAACTGGAATTTACAATTTTGATGTGTTAAGGCTGTTTTATGGAATAATATTTAGCTTGGCATCTCGCTTCATCTTTCACAAATTGCTTACTAAATAAAATACCCAATAAATATGGAAAATTGAATTTCGTTCACGTACACAAATTTATTGTAGATATAAATAAATTGTGTACCAAATGTAACATTTCAAACTGCTTTTGTCTCCAGGTTAATTAAAATCTAAGAAAACAAAAAGAATAATCAATCTCTTTAGAAGTTTCCAGAAAGCATCTGAGGATAGGATAAACCAATACTCATTCCATCAGGGAGGGATCCATTTCAGACTTTGAGGGTGGCATACAGGAAAGCAGAAGGGTAGACCACGATGCCTATACTAAACTACTTATTAACTTCCTTACACTGTCATCAGTAGCTGCCTTATCTATTTTCACCTCAGGCAAAAGACGTCCACCAGGGATATTGGAGCCTGGACCACCAATCAGAGAGACCACGCCATTACAATCCACAGTGCTATTCCTTTTCGGATTTCTCCGCAGGTTCTGGAGGATGCGAGATGATCGACTGCCCTGACTGTAACCGCTATTGTAGCTATTCCTTCTGTCATGCCCACGGACTGGGATGAAAAGGGAATCACGCCTGCCTTCACTCTCTTCTACTGTGCTGTGTTCATCATCGGCAAATTCATTTTCAGAGACTGGATCCCTGAAACGTCCTCTAAAACTGAATATACTGCTCTTGCTGTTGTTTCTTGAGAGGTATGGAGACCCTGGTATGCTCAGAAGAGACTGCAACAGACAATAAAGAAAGAGGAGAGGAGCTGAAAAATGTATTAAGCAACAACAACAAAACAGTTCAGTTACAAACACATATCACCAGATTATTGCACCTTTCAACTTATTTTTTTTAAGTTTTGATCTTGATATTTTTCTTTCTTAATATTTCTAGATCTCAGTATTTGTATGGCAAATGCGTTGTATTTGGCTTTACATTTCCTTGGTTGCCCCACCCACCAACCAGTCCTATAGTAGCAGGATTATCACACATTAATGAAAAGTTTTTTTTATAGCTTTATAGACCAAAGAAGCCTTCATTTCAATACCTGGTTCATGATTGAAAACCTTCTTCCCAGTCTATTGTCAGGGTACCAGAAGCCTATTCTTTTTACCCCATCTTCGGACTCAGACTTGTACACCTTTTCGCTATCTCCTTTCTCTTCCCCCTCAGACAATTCTTTCTGTTTCCGTTTCTTTCTGCGATTTCTCCTTTCCTTGGCACTCTTTGAGCTTGGTTTGGAGAACTCAGAAGAAGTGTGAGACATCTGAGCCTCTCCATCTTCGTCTTCCACAGCATCCTCAGTCACTGTGCCAGCAGATGTAGCATTTGCTTGAGCCTAATACAAACACAAAGCACATATACAGGCCTCATGATCCTAGTGTCCGCCGTTCGCGTGCAAACCCCCCTTGTCCACACATGTGCCATAGCGCTGGGAAACTCCATTCCCAATGCACTTTAGGATGCGGCTGGGTGACTTGCCACTCCTAAAATTTTGCCGCCCTAGTCTCGGGCCTTTTTGGCCTCACCACAAATCCAGGCATGCAAGTCCTGCACTCTAAAGCAAATCTGCAATTTCTTGAAAGCTTCTTTAATAAAAATATTCAGTCAACAAATACACTGTATACAGTAAAAGCTGTGTGCATACATTAGGCCACCATGTGTACTTTTCTGACATTCAGTCACTGGTTTATCCATTTAACCAGCATATAAATAAATTTTTCCCATGTTAGGTATTTTGCACACAAAGATTTAAATGTAAACTCTGAATTAACGTTCATGGCAGGGATTCAAAACCAAAGCTGGATCTCTATGATCCCCATTAAAAAATACATAAAAGTAAGCTTCAGAGCACTTTTCCTTTTTTGAATTTTATGTTAACTTTCTGTTTTTATTGGTTTTAAAATAGTAGTTTTATACTGCTAATACAGTAGAACCACCATTTTACGTTTTTTAGGGGACCAGAAAACAACAATGTAAAATGAGGGAAAACTTAAAATCAGGGGATGTAAAATGGGGGTTCTACTGTATAGTGCTTTTCACTCAGTAGCTCTTTGTAACAGATTATGTGTATGCAGGACTAATTGAATATGCAGGCAGTGCCTCTAATAAAACACAACCTTGCATATTCAATTAATCTTAGGTCCAACTAGCAGCTATAAAAGCTAGAGCTGAACCTGATATTAGCAGCATAAAGATGCGGATAGCTATATAAAGAAAACGCAAGATGACAATTTTAATTTTATTTTAACATTTATACATGATTAAGAAAACAAAAGAACATCCCTTATTTATCAATGCTCAGTGCCGTATTTCTATTAAAATGTCTTAATGAGGAATTAATAAAAAAGAATTCCACAAACCAGATCATTTACTACTAATACAATTAATAATTTAATTATAATTTAATATACCTCTCCCACCATTACTTGATTTATATTTTTATATACCCAATGGTTGCTAGGATAATTTGGACCCTAGTAACTAGATTGCTGAAAATGCAAACTGGAGAGCTGCTGAATAAAAAGCTAAATAACGCAAAAAACACCAATAAAATAAATGAAAACTAATTACAAAATGTCTCAGAATATCACTCTCTACATTGTACTAAAATTTAATTTAAAGGTGAAAACCCCATTTAATAGAACACAGTAATTAAAATGGCCCCTATAGTTTATCATGGTCGTCTAAGAAAAAGAAAGATTATATATACTGTAGATATTCTGTATTAGGGATGCACCAAATCCAGGATTCGCTTCGGGATTCAGACTTTTTTATAGCAAGATTCAGATTCGGCCAAATCCTTGTGCCTGTCCGATCCGAATCCGATCCTAATTTGCATATGTAAACTAGGAGCAGGAAGGGAAATCAAAAAACAAGAAATTAAATTGGTCAAATTTTTCACAAAGGATTTGGGGATTCTGCCAAATTCCAAATAGTGGATTCAGTGTATCCCTAATTAAAATGGCCCCTATAGTTTATCATGGTCATCTAAGAAATAAATTATATAGTTAATAAAGTACCCCCTCTTGTGAAATATAAGGGTATTTTAAGGTACTGAGGAGTTCCATGAAACTATGAGATTACTTATAATATCCTCATATTTTGCAACAGGGGGTAGCTTATTTATTATAATACACAAGTTTCAGTGAGTCATGTGACAGAAATCACTAAGCTTCAATTATAACCGATGACATCACTAAGCACTGTTTTTAAGGATATAATTTACAGGATATCCATGGCTCTTGTGTATTATATATAGCTATACTGTATTTTGGTGGGAATTTACATATAAAGAAGACAAGCCTCTTAAAAATGTTACTTGTAATACTGTTTAAATAAGTGGCATACAAGAGAGCAAGTGTCACTTTATAAGTAATGAAACAACATCAGACCTGAGCTTCTTCTTGCATCCTTTTCAACTGTTCCAGCATTGCCTTAAATTCATGTTCCTTCTGCTCTGCTTCCTCCAAAGTGGCTTGGTTTTGTTCTTCATAAGCCATGGCCACTACAGCCAGAATTAAATTTACCAGGTAAAATGACCCCACAAAGATCACCAAGACAAAGAAGATCATATAGGTTTTTCCAGATGCACGCAATGTCTAAAATAAAAATGTATAATATACTAGTGACCATTTGAACAAATGACCATTAGAGAAGAATATTCTGTAGAAAGACACTGACCAAAATTTAATTTAGAATAATATAAGAAATCTAAGCCTAGCAGAGTTATATTTTTCCCAAAATTAATAATCAGAAGGTTACCCAGGTTAGTCACAGGGATGCTTTTTCAGCCACCTGGTAATTGTGACCCTGCATGCAACATTGGGTCATTGGCATAATAGAGCATTTAAAGTGGCTGAATACTCCAGCATCAATAGCCAATCTGGCATCTGTTTGCTGCAACTCTTCTCTAAAACTTTTCTGATTGACACCTTAGATCTAACCAGATTTCACCTGCCTGCTCTTGTGCTTGGACCTCCTTTAGCTTGTCAGCTTGTCAGTGGATTGTGTTGCACGCCACCTTACACCTTAGTCTGACTACCAGCCCTACACTCTAGTCCACATGCATGCTGTACCACAAGGCTAGTGAGTGTGCCTCCTATGGAGAAAGCTCAGGCCCCCAAAGAGTTGTTGGTTAATTCAAGTACCTATATGCCATTCCAATTTCACCATAGGAGCCACATAGACAGCTAGCAATCTCTTCCTCTGTGGCATAATTGACAGGATAGTGATACTCAAGCAATGTGCCAAAGCAAGCAGGACTCATCCCAGTGCTAATGGCACAAGAGGGGTAGAGCTTAATAATTCTTCACTTTAATAGGTACAATATTATGGACAGTATGACATGCCACAAAGGGATAAAGACAGACATGCATACATACATGCAAACATGCATACTTACTAACTGGTACAAGTTTTCCCAAAAATCCTGAGTCATAAGGCGAAATAAAGCCAAGAAGGCCCAGCTAAAAGTGTCAAAGCTAGTATAGCCATAATTTGGATTCCTCCCTGCTTTCATACATGTGTATCCTTCTGGGCATTGCCTGAAATACAAAGTTCACTCCCCATAAGAGCATTGCACTGTACAGAGTAGTACAGATAGCATGGTAATCTGACCCAAAAATTGCTTTATTTGTAACATGTATGACAGTATTGAATAGGATCTGCCTCAGATAGTATGGAATTTCACAAAAGCACTAGACACATTAATATGAAAACATAATTAATAGCAGGACTGAAAGCATGTCATATTTTAAGCAGCCACAGTAAAAAAAAAAAAGACTATTCTCAAGTGTGTTTGAAGGGAGCGCATGAAAGCCAATTATTCCACAAGAAACTGTAGAGGTGGTTTTGTTGGAAATTGATCTTTAAGATGGTGAGGCAAACACAAAATAGTCCAATTTCCACAACAATTTGGATACTACTTCAGAGAGAATTTCAGAACCTATTGGTATCACTGAATACAACTATCTCTGTAGGTGGTCTTAGAACGGCTCTTTCCATATAAGCTTAATTTTATTTGAAGGTGAAATCAGTAATGGTAAAACACATCTCCGTCAGATATCAGCAAAACCTTCTATAAAGTAATTGGCGATCTCTCCATTTCCAATGATTTGCTTTGATTTAATTCCCTTTCTTTTTCACTCAACTCCTGATTCTTAAATCTTCCATCTTCCACTGTTTCCGTTTATTTAAACTTTCTTTTGAGTTAACCTTTTAATTATACCTGCATTAACTTTTTTTCATATACCATAATCATTTTTTCCAGATGCTTCATGTAATCTTTTTAACTTTAATCAATACCCAAGTTTATTTCTCATCTTCCTCAGCTTTTTTTTCTATGAACAAAGTCTACCTTTTTTAATCATATGTGATTTTGTTCACCTTTCTATGTCTCTTTTCCTTTCTCTGTTACTTTTAATACAGTTTTTTTCTACCTTCTTCTGTTTAATCTTCTCTCAGTCTTCTAACTTAACTAACTTCTTACTATCCAAAAGCCCAAAACATCTTTTTGTATATATTAGACAGGGTGATGTGTTAAATGGTTTCCCTTTACACTAATTAAATATGTTTTGGCAGTTGTGAGGCATATTGCTAGTAAAAAATTCAAAGTATATATATTTACCCCCAGGAAAAAGAGAACATGGCTGAAAAGGAAGCTGAAAGACATTGTTTGTCTGTCCTAAAAGACCATTAAGTTCTCTATAGGTGGATTAGTTACAAATGGTGTCAGTATTTTATAAACCAATAAACATTTTACATAGCAACTGCAAAGGTCATTATAAATAAGCATTTATATATTAATACAAACTAGTAAAGGGTGTATTTACAATTAGGGGGGATATATCTAAAAGGCAATTCTCCACAAAATTCTCAATCATCTTGAGTAAGTCTAAATTTTTTTGAGAAATGTCTTATATGCTTTGAAAAATATGCCCCGTAATATAAATTAATTTTATTTTTCTGTTGCAAATTCTAGTTAATAAACATGCAAATGTTTGGCCCATATCCATTATCATCCTGGTGTGGCCTGTAATATCCTTTTTCCCCATACTACCCTCAGAATGTATGTATTTTTAAATGTATACAGAAACATTGACATTTTCTTTCATCATGTAAAAATCAGTTTTGGGAGACAGGACCAAGGAAAGAAATGGTTCAACAGATACACACTGGCATGCTGTAAACAGATAAATAACAAAAAAAGAGAACAAGATATCTTACCCAGCGTCTGAGCCATTACCACAGAGTATTGGATCCAATGCTCCATGGACTTTAAAAAAGTTTGCTGAAAAGGTTTTAAGAGAATAAAACAGCATTTTAAGAACAGAAATATAATGACTGTAACATTATTTTTTTTTAAAGATATAATGCATATGTCTCAATTAAAAAAAAAAGCACTCTTCATATTTAAGAAGAGTCCTGTAGTGTATTTCCCCAAAACAAAATGGCATGGGTTTGCCAAATACAACTTCAGAGAAATAGTTTCTGATGTACGTAGAAAAGTGTTGGGTGAACTTCGCTCTTTTGCAGATGGAAGCATATTTTTACCTTTTCCAAAAGCCCTCCTCTAAAAATGTTCTTTATCCTCATATGGTTGATTATATGTACATTGATTATTCTAATTTTGTATTACTTAAAATAATCTCAATCAAAAAATGTAAGTACAAATATAATTAAGTTAAGGGGAGGACGTGTAACATACTGTCATTCATGATGTATTCGTCAAAATCAAATCCTTTGCTGCCATTGGCCAAGTACATCTGGTCCATGTCCACAGGCCAAGCAACACATTTGCGCCTTAGATGGCCCATGAAAAGCTGTAGACCGATTAAAGCAAAGACACTGAGGCAAAACACTGTCAAAATCATTACATCTGACAGCTTCTTCACAGACTGAATTAGTGCACCCACAATGGTCTTCAGGCCTGTGGTGGAAAAAGGGTAACAAATTATTTATAAACTCCTTTATAAGTGCTCTTTGCACTGCCAATATTACATAAGGAATAATCCAGGTATAAAATTCCATCTACAATTACATAGCATATCTTTTTCCAATATTCCTAATTGTAAGCATTCTATAAAATTGTGATTCATAGCGGAAAGAGGAAAAAGCGGGATTGGCAAATACAATTATTTTGCTTCTACATAGTGAGTGAACAATTAACTTGTTTTATTTACTATAGTTTTAGAAATTGACTGCATAAATCAAAAGAAAACCACCATACAGTATAAAAGACACTCTCTAAATCTGTAATGTTAAGAATTATCTTAGCATTGTCTGCATTACTGATACAATATATTTAAAGGGCACCTGTTGGCCATTAATTCCACCCACCAAAGGTTCGGGCTAGTAGAGCTAGTAGAGCTCGCACCAAAAAAAAAAATTCAAAATGAATCAGTTAATAGTGCTGATCCAGCAGAATTCTGCACTGAAATCCATTTCTCAAAAGAGCAAACAGATTTTTTTATATTCTATTTTGAAATCTGACATGGGGCTAGACATATTGTCAATTTCCCAGCTGCCCCCAGTCATGTGACTTGTGCTCCGATAAACTTCAATCACTCTTTACTACTGTACTGCAAGTTGGAGTGATATCACCCCCTCCCTTCCCCCCCCCAGCAGCCGAACAAAAGAACAATAGGAAGGTAACCAGATAGCAGCTCCCTAACACAAGATAACAGCTGCCTGGTAGATCTAAGAACAACACTCAATAGTAAAAACTCATGTCCCACTGAGACGCATTCAGTTACATTGAGGAAAAAAAACAGCAGCCTGCAAGAAAGCATTTCTCTCCTAAAGTCACATGACCAGGGGCAGCTGGGAAATTGACAAAATGTCTAGCCCCATGTCAGATTTCAAAATAGAATATAAAAAATCTGTTTGCTCTTTTGAGAAATGGATTTCGGTGCAGAAGTCTGCAGGAGTAGCACTATTAACTGATGCATTTTGAAATGTTTTTACCCATGACAGGATCCCTTTAACTTAAAGGTGAACCACCACTTTAAGATAATGTCTGTTGATACGATAGTCTACTCCATTTCTTTGTGGTCACTGTTTTAGCAAGGAGCTCTGCACTTACTCTACCAGCTACCTTCTAATGCGCATGCGCAAATATTTTTCCAACATTTCCCCAAGCACAGCTTTCTCCTCTGACAGCTGAGGTCTCCATTGCACATGCAAGGATCCCCCGGCCATCACTGAAAGGAAGTGGGGCTGTTGTGATCCAGGTACTTGATTCTATTAGCAGAGAGTAGAAAGTTGCAGCCAATCTATTTAACACAGGGCAGAGTTGTGGTAATATGTTACTCATTATATTGTGGATACTGTATATAAAAATGTCCTTCTTCTTTAAGATTTATTATTGATGTGCTTTATGAGAATTGTGTTTACACCAAGGGGTGCTAATACTATCATGTATACAGCAAAAACCTTCTATGGGCATAACTCCAATAAAAAACATCTAAAATATACAAAGAGACAGTAGGAGAAATCCTGTAGAAAAATCTTAACACAAAACAGTGGAAGAAAATGTAGAAGCAGAATAATTTCAGGGAATGTAATAAAAGTCTGAAAAAATATGGCAATTTAAACAATATTGTGCAGAGAATTTTTCAGTTGCACTAAATATTTTTGCAAACACACAAAAGTATTCAGCCAATCATCTTACAGTCCAAAAAATGCAATTTTTTGAGTTTGTGCAGTATATGTCATAAAACTTGTTGCCTGAAATATCATAATAATTGTGGCTTAAAAACTGCACTTTAAGAAGATCTTTTTGCAAAATTAATTAATTTGTTTTAGTTTTTTATTACAGCTTATTACATTCCCCTAGAAATGCCTAACAAATGTTGTATTTTCTATTTGTATATCCCAAGATTGGCAATTTTTCTTAAATATGCACAAGTAAACAGCAAGAAATATAAAAATCTTATTTTGAGGTAAAAGATGCAGACTTCCTTTTAAAAAGCAATGTAAGGTTAATTGTCTCCATAAAATATATCTATATTGTTATCAGACAATAACACAACATTTTTTTTAAAAAGAGACATTACAGCAAAATTTCATGCAATCCATTAACACAAAATAAACAAATTCATTCATGGATGGAATTCAGGCAGGGTTCAGATCATTTCCATGCAAATCATTTAAACGCCAAGGCTGAGCAGTTTTTCAAATTTTCAAATTGATGCAATCCAATAAATGAAATATTTTATTGCTTGAGACAGACATGAAGATGCTTTATTGATTAGTTAAGAGGAGGGGGAATGCTTTCAGGTGCTGATTCTGCCATGCAACAGAACATCTGGAAATAAAATCGTAATGCTGATATATTATAACTAGAATAAAAAAAGTTTGCATTTTAGTAATCACATTTCTCTTATTTGCCATGAAGCCAATTGGCATTTTATGCTATAGTGAAAGATAAATTAATACATTATAGTGTCCTTTACTCTCCCATTTAAAGACAAGTAGAAATTTCCTCTGATAAAAAAAATATGCACATACAGTTAATACATATATTTTATACATGCTTTTATTGGTTGCATAGTATACTGCAGCTTCAATTTAAATAAAGGTTGCACCTAAATATAGTTCCTACATGTGAATGTGATATTAATTTATAATTATAAAAGGCATCCAAAATAATTGATGACATAAACCACAATCCTGCTAGCAAGAAATGCATCTGTAGACACTCCAAAAATGGTCTTTACACTGGAGTGCAACAAGCCTTAATACATTTTATATATTATATTCATATTAGTGGAGCCATATCATTGTAAAAGTAGATGATATTGTGGTTTCCAAAACTTGGCCTTGAGAATGACACCTTACACCATTAAACATGCTAGACTTCAGGCTTCTACAATTAATACCTCTTCATCATAAATTTATAAAATATTTTAATGCAATTTGGGCAATCTATCGTTCATGTTATCTTGAGCCTATGGATCAACCTATGAATAAAATGTCAAGACCTTGATCCACCCAAGTTCTTTCTACACAGTCTCAAAGGGAATGTTTTAGAGCATCTGGAAACTAGAGTTCTTGGAAGCAATGCAAGGTTTTTCTAGGCATGCTCAGCATTTTGCAGCTCTTCTTAGCCTAAGAACATGGATTTGCAACAGGTGGCTCTCATGCTGTTGCAAAGTCATAACACACACAGTTAGAGGGGCCACAGGTCACAGACCTCTGTCTTAAGTAGAAGACCGTATTTATTTCATCAGAAGGTTTTATTTTGCGGTCATATTGTAAACGCACTGAGCATCATGCAAGAAATGTATGTCTATAAATTAGGCTCGGCAGTCTTGGCAGGGAAATTGAGCTTTAAAGGCATATTGGAACTTTTTTTTACAAGTTTATATAAGCTTAAACAATACAATTTGTTTATGATCAGCAAAATATATATTGTTTGTGTTGAAAATGTGTTCTGCCTATTCCTTTAATCCATGTTTTCCTTATTTTTCTGATATACTAAGGGCAGAGACACACACTCAGATTTGGGGAGATTTAGTCACCCGGCAATAAATCGCCAATAATCTCCCCAAACTGCCTCCCGCTGGCTAGAATGTAAATCAACGGCGGGATGGCACTCTGATTTACATTCTAGCCGGAGGGAGGCAGTTCAGGGAGATTAGGCGCCCTGAAGAAGAGGAGATTTGTTGCTGGGCGACTAATCTCCCTGAATCTGAGCGTGTGTCTTTGCCCTAACAGATCATTGTTTATTTTTATCCTTAGTACCACCCCGTGTTATAGGAAGACTTTCTTTAAATACAGATAATGAGCACTGTATAAATACTCCCCTCCCTTCCCCAGCTGCAAGCTTAGAGGTAAGGAGCAGTTCATTATACAGGGGCTTGCAATTTAATTAACTGCTTTCTCCCTCTCCCCACAATTTCTCTGAACCACTAATTACTCAGTTTAAGTCTTTGGCCTGTTTAGTGCACAAAACACACAGCTATTTCTTATTAAAAGAACAGGCAACATTTTTTTCAGCACAAGCATGTCATTGCACTCATAACATCTATTTTCAACAATATTTCTGAAGATATGTTATAAAGTGCTTTTAAAAATGAAAGGTGCTGAGATCAAAACTTGGAGAAGAATTTGAATTCACAAATGTGATCTCTGAAGAATTTAGTTAACAGCGGTGACAAAACCATAACATAATGGGATACAGACACAATTGTCTATTGCTGAGCATTACATTTATGCATTTAATAGCACTTTTTGCCTTTCACAAGGTTCCATTGTATCTCACTAGCCTTTCAACCTCATTCCATAGTAAAGTAAACCGCAAAGCCTGTCAAAAATGTATTTTTACCATTTTTGAAAGAATTCAAAAAAAGCAGATTGAGGGGAGCGTTCAGCCTTAGTGTTTAAACTGTTTCTCACCTGGAATGACAGAGATAGTTTTCAAAGCTCGGAGAACTCTGAATGTTCTCAGCGCTGAGACATTCCCAAGGTCCACAAACTCTGTCACATATCTGTAATAAGGGAGGTCACACACAAACACAATGACAAAACACAAAACAGCTACAACAGGAAGTACATCACAGGGCCTACCCAACACCTAACATTGACTGCATACCACCTTACCTGGAATTACAGAAATAGTTTTCAAAGCTCTCAGAACTCTGAAAGTGCGTAGAGCTGAAACATTGCCTAGGTTTACAAACTCTGTTATATACCTGCAGAATCAAATCAGAGTTACTTGTAATAGTGTGGATGGTTTCAGAGGCGAAAGCAGACCAACATTAACTACTTTTGTTACTGCAGGACTCTGGAGGTTGGAAGGGCATGATGCAAAGTGAACAAGACTCTGTGGGGTTCACTTGTGTTTTCAAAACACAAAGAAAATGTGGAAACAGTGTGATCCTACTCAATGCTTCAGATTCCAAATAGAAAACCCACTAGCATCTATTACAAGCCCCCTTGGAAGAGTCCTTAAAACATTGGGGGTCATTTATAAAGTTCGCACAGCGCATATTTTTCGCAAATGGTTGTATTACGCATGTTTTTTCCTGCACGCTAACATATTCCACTGCTCTGCCCGTCTTTCCGGTTTTTGCGAATTCACAGTGTGAATAAATTTTCGCAAATGAGAAGGGAGTTTGCGCGCACCCAATGTGCGAGGTTGTTGTGCGCGAAAATAGCGTTGACAGTAACTTAAATTCGCAGTTTGCGAAACTGTTTTGCGAATATTTTATCTGCCACCAAAGTTGTGGCGTAATTGAGTAGCAGAGTGTGCGCATAAATATTTGCAATTTACGAATTGTGACATATTTAAAAAGCTCCTATAGACATTCGCATTGTTAAAAAAAAAATGTGCAATTCTGTTTGCACCCTCTTATTCAGCTTTATAAATATAACCATGCGCAGGGCAAATATATTCACTTTGCGAACCAATCTTTGCGAATTTTATAAATGACCCCCATTGTCTCTCACACTGTGACACCAGCCTCACATTTAAGGCTCAATGGAGATATAGACGTCTTCCTTACAGTAACAGAGTTGCTCTTTCTGTTTTGCTTGATTTGGCCGCTTTCTGTTCTGTTTACTATAGTTTTTCCTTTTGCTATTACCGAGTGCCTTCTTTTTCCACCCAATGGTTTATTAATGCCCTTTTTAATACTTTCTAATTTTTTGCCCTACTACTTTTTCAGGAGGTCTTCACATAATTATATAGTCTGTTTTGTTTGTGAGACTCTATGGATGAGAAGATTTTTTGTGTGTGTTTATGGAGGGAAGAACACTGTCAAAGGATGCAATTTAGGAGAAAGTATTCATGGCCATGAAATGCATTCATCAAGAGGCCACAGTATTAAATCATTTAGATAAAACAAATCACAGATCACATCTTTATCACACATTATAATATTCTTAATTAAAACATCCTAATGTGGCTAAGGATAAGGTAGGACAAACCTCAAGTCACCTATGTTTATGGTTAAATGAGCATTACATTTGCATTAAAAAATGCTAGCTCAAGTGACAATGCAGTAGGAACACAATTCAGGAACATAATCAGAATTAGGCAGCTAAGCTGGAAGGTGCTAGAACAGGTAGTCACAGGTAATTAGGATAGGCAATGGAAATTACTATAAGAGGAACTCTATTACATATGATCTGGCTATTTCTTTACCTTACAGATGGAGAGGATGATTAAATAAATGAAGAAAGATACTTGTTATCCTTATATGGCCTGGAAGTTATGGCTGATATATTATGGACTTGTCAAGGGCCATATAGTTCTTGAGGATTCTTCTAATTGAACTTTGCAATACATTTCAGAATTGGATGCTGAACCAATGTTATAATTAAAGTGTTGGCCAGGGGCAAGGATTAGGCCTAAAAATAGGAGGAGCTAATGTTAACACCAAGCACATGTATAAAAAAAAACAAGAAAGCAGTTGTGATTTATATTCTTTTAAAAAAAGAATGAAATGTGCTTTAAAAAGTAGTTTTTTGGGCTGGTTTATTTTAAATGTCCCCCCATCCTACAACACCTTACTCTTGCACTTCCTGCTAGCTTAATTCTCGGGATGTGCAGCAGCACTCACAAGACTGCACTGTAGGATAAGCAGCCAGGCAGACCTGATAGGGGACTGAAGAAAGTGTTTGCTTGTACAACTGCAATGCTATGAGTGGCTATCCCCCTCCTACAATGCTTCTGTCAGGGACAGTTATGATACATCCACTCCTCATTTGAAACAGGAATCAGAGAGGATCTATGGGAAGCTCAAATAAAGGGGTCCGTTTTAAAGATAATGATTATGTTTAGCCCCTGAATCCTGCACCATATATTGTTTGTTATTGCCAACAAGACTGGGGAGATTTTCAGTAATGTTTTAGGAAAGGATGGGGTAAGTGAACAGAGCTGAATCATTGTGCTTTGTAAATGTGTCTAATATACTTAAATCATGTTCATGATTCATGCATATAAGATACTAAGCAGTAATTTTTATATATGGATCATACATGAAGTATCCATGACAAAAATTACTCAAGCACCTGAACTTTCCCAGTTTGCTTTAGTAATTAGATTCAAAGTCTTGCAAGTATGGGAATATGATTTTTAAGTCATTGCAAATACTATTCAACTATACATTCAGAATTGTGTTTTTAGCCATTCATTCAATTTGGACTGCATTGTCCTATCCCTTTGTTTGACCCGATCAAGCATTTTTATTAAAGGAAAACTATCCCCTCCGAACAATGTAGGTCTTCATAAAAAGATATTGCATAAAACAGCTCATGTGTAAAACCCTGCTTCATGTAAGTAAACTATTCACATAATAATATACTTTATTAGAAGTATGTGCCATTGGGTAATCTTTAATTGTAAATCGACATTTTAAAATATAAGGGCTGCCCACTGGGATCATAGGATTCACTGTGCACACAAACAAACCACATGTAAGGTCACATGAGCCAATTAGCAGACATATTTCTGTCTTTTGCTTTCACACTACTTCCTGTTACAGTTAGAGTTGTAGTATTTCTGGTCAGGTGACCTCTGAGGCAGCACACAGATAGAGTCATGAAATGGTGCTTCAAGGGCAATATTTACTTAAATATATATTCCAGTTTGGTAAGATTCTTTAATATAATATAAACTGTTTCTTAAATATTCATTTTGGGGGTATAGTTTTCTTTAATGAATAGTCCTATTACATTTTTCTTTTTGAGGCCGTCAATGAATGTGTCCCTCTAATTTGGGAGCTGTCAATGCTGTAAGTACTTGCAATAGCCTCCCTTGTAAAGATGATATACGGGACCTTAAATAATCCTTCCAGTCCTCAGACTCAAAGAGTCGGAAAACAAAGTGTCTACTTAACAGGAAGGGCAATCCCGGAACTAAAAATGTGGTTAGTATATTTTTAATTAACAATTGTGAAACTACAGGTCTTCTTAAGAGAAGACAGATTTGCATTTATATCAGAATAAACACCATTAAAACAGAAACTATATTGAATCACATTCTCAGCATGATTAAATTATTGTGGTTTAGGCATGTCTGTTAAGAGCAGGAAGGCCTGTGCAACTAACACTGCATAAAGAATTTTAGCAGTGATTGTCAGAAGCCAAATGGGAACATTAGCACTAGTTTTTAGCTGGTTTGAATAATCTGGCTTCAGTCCAAGATCTTTAAAGGCTGCCATTTTGAAATTAAAAAAGAGGATACATAACATTTGTGATAGAACATAATTTTATCATGATACCTATGAAAATGTCTATAAACCATGGCAGAAGAGCCTTAGCCATGTTGGTATTACTAAAATAAATCCCTGTATTGTTTCAAAGATTATCCCTTTCCACACCAGCTGGCCCATGGATACCTGTTATCTGGCCTCTAGCACTCATAATGCAGAGTAGATTGATGTGCAAATCTGGCATCAGGATAATGTAAGATTTGCCTCCCTAAGGTAGACACTAAAAAAGACAAAATACCAGTCCCCAATTACAACCAATAAGTATGTAAATTTAAGCAACTTACGCCATCGTTATAACGCTGAAATCCAACCAGTTCCATGGGTCCCGCAAAAATGTAAAGCTGTCTATGCAAAAACCTCTTGCAATGATTTTCACAAGTGATTCAAATGTATAAATGCCAGTGAATGTATATCTGTGGGAACATGAATATGGGAGAGTAACATAAAATATTTAATAAGCAAAAAGGTTTATTCCTAGATTTCTGGATTGCTCTATTTATTCAAATACGAATTATAATCATTCTAATTTTACTATAAATGTTGACTAGATATATAATTTTGCTTTACAGAAAACTTGTGCATCAAGATATTGGGCAATAAGATAAAAATTGGTGCAGAAAATCAATGTCTAATTAACTAATATTTTTGAGTTCCACATTTTATTATTCTTTAATTTCCAGATGCACATTTTACATCATAACCCTCAGCGCAAACCACATTCAGTTTCTGCATAACTCCTGCCCTTTAAAGCCTACAACTGGTGACTGTCCTGTAAATATGGACAATTAGAGGTACTGTATGATATTACAATTATACATACGGAGCAGGGAAAAGGTTCTGCCAAAAACTAGATCAATAAATAACAAACCCATTCTTCAACTGCTCCAAAATATAAATGGATATACTAAAAGCACTGCATTTTAGCAAAACTTTTATGTGATTTAGTTACTCGTTTCATGCAATTCATATTAAAAGAAGATATAAATAGAGATGCAGTGGCAGTTAAAGCAAACATTGCTGTTTTATGGTTGTTCCGGTATTTCCTTTATCTGTGACTTTAATTTCTATGATTTAACAGAAAAATGAAATGTACTTACTCCACTTGTTTGGACCATTCAGGAGGATTACTAAAAGTCATGAATACACAGTTGGTCAAAATAGTGCACATAATGATCATGCTAAATATTGTACCATGAGGTTAAGGAGAAACAAAATATCATTGGTATAAAAAATGTCAAACATGTTTTTGCACATAATAAATTTTCAGTTCCTCATCCTGTGATAGGTCAGCGATAATATTCCCCATATTTCAGCAGTTCATGGGTTAGCCAATGGTAGCTGATTTATCAAATCTAAACTTTAGTACTTACTGAACCATTGTAGATACTACAATAATTCTTCTATATGGTCTTACTGTATTCAGAGGTTTGCCAATGCCAATCTTTATATCTCTTGACTGGGTCATGGAGCTGCTTGTTACTTTAAATTCCTATTTTTAATGTTGTAAACATACTTATAAAGAACCCATTGACTACTATTGTCACTACAAAATTAAGCGACTGCTGCTAGAGACCTTTATAAATATGCCCCTTTATGTACAACACAAACAATACAGGTATGGGGGGTCTATTATCTGGAAATGGATTATCCAGATAGCTCAGAATTAAGAGTACCATTTATGCAAACAATTCCTTTTTTTGGCACATCCTCTCTTTTCTCTGTAATCCATCTCTAAATCCATCATGATGGCCAATCAACCGTATCGTTTTTTTTTTTTATTTAATGGTTCTTAGTAGCCATAAGGAATGATGGGGACATTGTGGAATTAGGCAGGCATTCCAGAAATTAGACCTTTTGCTGCAAAGTCTTTGGTATACAGTAACCTTTTTCTTATTCACATTGTATAAGAAATAGAAAAATACCACACTTATTCAAAGCTCAGCAGCTTTGTCCCTCTAAATTAACATACAATTCTGCTATACAAAAAGTATTCTTCCATCAAAAGGATATGAATGTATCAAAATTTTAATTGCAAATTTTCTTAGTGGGTTAAAAGGACTTATAATATACAAGGCAGGCGCGGCACTAAATCTGAAGATTGTTTTTCCTCTGTTTACTACTATAAAGGTCTGTGGGAAAAAAAAGAAAAAGAAATTAGAGATTGTAGAATACAGTTACAGTGAAGAAGAAAACAGTTATACTTTGAATACGTTTTATATTAAATCTTTACAGAAAACTCTAATCTAGATCTACAATTTACTGTTCTTTTATGGATGCAGGTATATAAACAACGAAACAAAAATGTTTGGTGCCATCTAATACAGTTTAATTTCTCATGTGGCACAAACCATCCACAATGTAATTCGGGACTATGTGCCACAAGTCAAAATAAAGTGTACTCCAGCTGTATGAGTTTCACTGCTGGAAAAGATATCAACACTTTTCTGCATAATAAAATACCCTGGTATTTATGCAACACTTTGGGGCAGATTTATCAAGGGTCGAAGTGAATTCGAGGGAATTTTCAAAGTAAAAAAAAAATCGAAATTCAAAGAAATTTTTTGGATACGTCGACCATCAAATAGGATACTACGACTTCGAATTCGATTCAAAGTAAAATAGTTTGAGTACTCAAATATTCGATAATCGAAGTACTGTCTCTTTAAAAAAACTTCGACTTCAATACTTTGCCAAATTAAACCTGCTGAATTGCTGTTAGCCTGTGGGGGCCTTCTACAAGCTTTTTCCAAGTCTTTACACGCATAATTAAAATCGTTCGAACGATCGCTGAAATCCTTCGAATCGTTCGATTCAAAGGAATTAATCGTTCATTCGAACGATTTTAATTTGATCGATTGAATGCCAAATTTGCTGAAAAAACTTCAAATTCGATATTCGAAGTATTTAAATTCGATGGTCGAATTTAAAAGTATTTTCAACTTCAAAATTCGACCCTTGATAAATCTGCCCCTTTCTGTTTTCTTTCTAGAAAAATACAGAAGGAATTCTAGACATATTGTCAGAATCAAAGCCAGTGTCCCACAAGATGAAGAACAATCGATTATCCTTTATCAGAATGGTAATCATACACACAGACACACCTTGGGAGCCTCTCTATTGAAATATTCTGGTGAAAAGCGTCCCCTTTAATACACTGGTTCAAAATAAACCAACCTGGCATTGGTTCTGGGGCTTACCTTCGATAGGACACATCCCCCCCCCCAAAAAAAAAGTGTTTGTGTATCTGGTTGACACAATAAATCACAGTGGTTTTCCACTTGTTGAACTGCATCTGTGTGCCAGCTTGGTTGATATTGTACCTATATCTGAATGGCTCATAACCATTTACTACACTGCTGCCTGAAATGCCTGTAGCTGAAGTGAAAGAGATGGGTGTGGGCGGAATGTAATAAAAGTAATTAATGGAAAAAAATATTTGCAACTTGAAAAAACAATTTTGCCATTGTGCAAAATTTATATAGCTTTTGCAACCCTAGAAAGTATTTAGCGACCCCATTATTCAGTGGATGAAAGACTGCAAGTTTTAGAGTTTGCCGAGTATGTAATAAAACTTCTTAATGAAAAGGTTATCATAGTGCCAGGACAGAATGTGATCTTTAAGGAGATCTTTCAAATACGCTATGCACAATTAACATTCAGGGGCAGATTTATTAATGGTCGAATTGAAAATTGGAATTTAGAATTTTTTTTTTTTCGTCAAAACTCTCAAATTAGAGTGTGAATAATTGTGAATTATCTAAAATCGATTCTAATTTTAATAAAAATTAAAAGATTTATCCAACTCTGACCATTTAAAAATTCGAATTTGACTATTTGCCACCTAAAACCTGCCGAGTTCATGTATCAAGTCAATGGGAGTGGTCCAGGGACCAATTAGGACATGTTACTGGCCTTTCTGATCTCTGAAAAAAACTCGAAATCGAGTTTAGTCGAATTCAATTTGAATACGTTTCGAGTTGGTAAAATTTGTGCGAGTTTTAGAAATTCTATTTTTTTTATTAAATAACCCCCCCAATAGAATATGACATTGATCTTGTTTATGACTTTTTTTTCTCATTAACAACTTAGTTACATTTTCACCCAGAGTAGTGACACGTTGCATGCGTTTAGTCGCATTGCGACGTGTCACTACTCTGAAGTTGACCCCCCTCAAGTAAACTTCAGGGCTTTTATCAGCTTTATTGATAATGACATAACAAAGGAATTGCCCAAACCTGCCCATGAAATAGCCTTTGAGTCAATTGTCAAATTACTTTTGAGCACCTGAAATGAAGTGATTGTGTTAAAAAAAGGCTTTAGTTCCTCCCATCTTTTTGTTCAACCCACTGCATTAAAGATGAAAGTCTGCAGTTCAACTGCATCTGGTTTATAAGTAACTGCCTTTTACTTATAAACCTTAGCAACCTGAGCAGTCTTGATCAATGTAGATAATAGTCACTATGTCAACAATTCACCCATTTTTTAAGCTTTACCTCTAGTCACTGTAGCCAAAATATGGCACAAGTGAACTTGAAGAGCAATTTTATGTGAAAGGTGGTTAACGGTTTCATTAATTCAGAAACCCTATTTCTTTGCCTCATTCAAGGCACATTCTGCATTCCACAGTTACTCTTTGGGCCCTATATGAGTTCTTAAAACAACTTTTCTGGTTTCAGACAGTGAGAGGTTGGCCTATTTTTAAAGAAAGCCAAAGTCACTGAGAATTTAATAATGAAAATGAAAGTCATAATTTTCAGTAGGTAGAACAAATATTTTTTCACTCTCATTTTGCTGAAAAATTTTATTCTCCCACAGAAAATAAAGAATTGGGATAGGCCAGGATTCAGCTGTTCAAGGGAGAAGTAGTTGAAGGTACACAAAATAAAAAATGCAAACATGCTCAGCCTAAAATGGCATATCCTCTGTTGAAACACTCACTGTCAGGACAAGAACTATTCATAGGAAGCATCTCCAATGCAATGCATTAGCAAAAAAAGTCACCACCAACTCGGGAGCAAAGGAAACACATTGACTGTCATAATAAACACCATCTCACCATCTGGCAGTCTGATGAAAAAGTCTGTATTTGACAGATGCCAGAAGAACACTACTTGCCTGTATGCATAAAGCTGATGGTACAGTTTGGAGGAAGATTGATTGTTGGGTACGTTTTCCATGATCCCGATTCCATTAAAAGCAAACCTTAAGGCTACAGCATACATAACCGTTACTTTGGTTTGAAAAAAAGACAAAATGGATCACGAAACATGTTCCTTAGTTCAGCAGTACTGTATTCATTAGGTGCGGGAGAGGCACATAGGCATCCCCACCTTCCATCCTTTACCCTTCAGGCTATTTAAACACTTTAGGGAGTGCAGGCCACAAGAGCAGGTAATAATGGCAGACCAGAATCTGGCTGTGTTCAGTGTTTAGTGCTGAATTTCCAGTCCGGTGCCAAACGCAGCCAGATCCCAAACAAAAGAGCTGTAGGAGGAGCAGTAAGGGGCACATATGCACTTTGGGTTTCTATAAAGGTTTTCATGCAAAGCCCTACAAACTACAACTCAAGCAATGGGTTTTAAAAGGTCGGCTACTGCATGTGCACAAAAACGCTGACTCTCCCTTTTGTTGCTGTTCCACTATAACCTCTAACTAATGATGATGAAAGACGTTTAGGCATCAATGATGCATACCTAGCCACCAAACCTTATTAATAAAGCATAAGGCTGGGGCAAGACTCAAAATCTCCCTGTGTTAGCTATAAGGTTACTACCAGATGAGACCTTCATCTGACATCTATATGGGCTTAAAACTAGTAAGGCCCACTTCCGGGTAGAATATAATTATGGATAGCTGAAAGTAAGGCCCTAACAGTGAACATGCTATAATTCCAGACATATTGAAAATATAAGATCAGCAATTATTCAATTTACGACTAGCCTTAAGATCGAGCTATCCCTGTAAACCACTGCAATATCACATCTAAAAAACAAATTGGTTGCTGGTGTCCATTGCTCAGCATAAAACAAATGGTCTTTAGACTTCTCTGTGATACATGGGGTGCAGCCTAGCTGTGAGTATTCCTTCAACAGTGACATCAAAGAGGTTTATCCCTTGATGTCACAACCTCTACACACTCAAAATCCAAACACTGAACCTTGTCTGCCTTTGATGTGATTTATACAAAGTAATGTCAAGTTACCTTGCCAAACACAAAGTGATCTAGACAGGTCCTTCATTTATCTACATTTAAATGTTCTGAGCAGTGTGTCATGGACACAGATGTTTAGGCATTACATCATCAAATCTCATTGCTTCACATCTCAGACACGTAGAGGGTTATTTACAAAAAAACAAATGAATCTCTGTTTTTGTTTCGACAAATTGAACTCATTTATCAATCATTTTTCTCAAAAAAATCCAAGTGACAAAACGTTTAGTCAAAACTGAGCATCAATCCGCATAGTAAGGTTGACTTTTCCAGATTAGCGGACAAAAAACTTTTTCCCCCGTAAAACCTCAACCAGATTTATTCAACGTTCAATAAACGGGCCAGATAATCTATCTTCCATTGCTTTCCATAGGTGTGAGTGATTAAGGTTATCAACTGATGGCCCCTTGGGCCAAAAGTTAGAACCCTGAACCCTGTATTTTGACCACATAGGTGAAAAACAAATCCTTCATAAATGGTCCTTGTATGGACACACTTAATAGGATTAGTTTTTTTGGTATCTGACAGAAAGAAACAATTTTCTATTCCCTCTAATATAAATGGTCGTCCATGTGAGTCAGACATTATATTATATTTGTTCCACGTATTTATAAAAAAAAAAAAAATAGATTCACCCTGTCGTGCCTACTTGAAAATAATATGTTCTAACTATATATGAATATAATAGACAAGAGCCAGGAATATCATGTACTGTAAATTTTATCCTTATAATACACAAAAGCCATGAATATCCTGTAAATTATATCCTTATAAACGGTGAGTAGTGATGTCATTTCTGTCACATGACTCACTGAAACATTATAGTAAATAAAGTACCCCTTGTTGGAAAATATGAGGATATTAGAAGTAACCTCGGAGTTCCATGAACTGTATAAAAACACTTGGCCTTCGGCCTCGTACTTTTATATGGTCATGGAACTCCTCTGTGATTTATAATATCCTTATATTTTACAATAGGGGGTACTTTATTCAATATATAAACTGTGCTTAGTGATCTCATGAACCACTGAAACTTTTGTATTATACTAATGTACCCACTATTATAAAATATGAGGATATTCGCAGCCACATCACACTTCAATTCATAGAAAGCCTTAGTGGCATAGAAGATTCTTAAATTTTACAATAGGGGTTACATTATTCACCCTGTAATACACAGGAGCCATAAATATTAGGGATGCACCGAATCCAGGATTGGGTTCAGGATTCTTTCAGGATTCAGCCATTTTCAGCAGGATTCAAATTTTGCAAAATCCTTGTGCCTGGGCAAACCGAATACAAATCATAAATTGCATTTATAAATTAGGGATTGGAAAGGAAAATCGCATAACTTTTTGTCACAAAATATGTAAGTAAAAAGCAAATTGGGATTCGGCTTCAGCATTCGGCCAAATCTTTTACTAAGGATTCGGAAATTCAGGCAAATCCCAAATAGTGAATTTGGTGCATCCTCATAACTATACTGTAAATTATATCTTTATACATGAAGCTTTGTGTCATCAGTTTTAATCAGTGCTTAATGATTAAATTAATGTTACTCACTGAAACATGTGTATTATGAAAAAATAATATACCCTCTGTTGTAAAATATGAGGATATTAGAATTTACCTTGGAGTTGCATGATCTGTATAAAAGCACTCAGCCTCCAGCCTCATAACTTTATTTGGTCATTGAACTCCTCAGTGACTTACAACATCCTTAAATGCTTAAGGATCTTTGCAAGATGTTTGTTCATTCTCAGTGTAGAAGTTACTTGAATGCCCATTTCCTTGCAGCCCTTACAAACTCTTGTCTAAAGACAGGATTCTAAAAAGTATCCAACAAGAGCTTTCCCTGTGGATCTGTTGTCCAAGCTTCACAAATAGCACTTCTTAAGGGAATTGTTCAGTATAAAAATAAAAACTGGGTAAATAGATAGGCTGTGCAAAATAAAAAAATTTTATAATATAGTTAGTTAGGCAAAAATGTAATGTATAAAGGCTGGAGTGACTGGATGTGTAACATAATAGCCAGAACACTACTTCCTGCTTTGCAACGCTCTTGGTTTCCACTGAGAGACTTGAGGAGGGCCAAATGGGTCAAAGCTTTTGAATCGGAGCTGAATGCCGAGGATCAAGTGCAAGCTCATGGAACAGATACAGTATTTACCATGTGGCCCCCCTTTAAAGGAAAACTATACCCCCCAAACAATGTAGGTCTCTATAAAAAGATATTGCATAAAACAGCTCATATGTAAAATCCTGCTTCATGTAAATAAACCATTTTCATAATAATATACTTTTCTAGTAGTATGTGCCATTGGGTAATCCTAAATAAAAAATTGCCATTTTAAAAAATAAGGGCCACCCCCTGGGATCGTACGATTCACTGTACTCACAAACATACCAACAAACCATACATGTTAGGTCACATGAGCCAATTAACAGACAGAGTTGTGTCTTTTGCGTCCACACTTCTTCCTGTTACAGTTAGAGTTGTAGCATTTCTGGTCAGGTGATCTCTGAGGCAGCACACAGACCATCACGAAATGGTGGCTCAAGGCAAGAGATGTAAAAGGGCAATATTTACTTAAATATATATTTCAGTTTGGCAAGATTCATTAATATATACTTTTCTAGTAGTATGTGCCATTGGGTAATCATAAATAGAAAATTG
Source organism: Xenopus laevis (assembly GCF_017654675.1). NCBI lineage: Eukaryota > Metazoa > Chordata > Amphibia > Anura > Pipidae > Xenopus > Xenopus laevis. Next base: position 150,766,305 of record NC_054373.1, read on the forward strand.
CCATTTTAAAAAATAAGGGCCGCCCCCTGGGATCGTAGGATTCACTGTACTCACAAACATACCAACAAACCATACATGTTAGGTCACATGAGCCAATTAACAGACAGAGTTGTGTCTTTTGCTTCCACACTTCTTCCTGTTACAGTTAGAGTTGTAGTATTTCTGGTCATGTGATCTCTGAGGCAGCACACAGACCATCACGAAATGGTGGCTCAAGGCAAGAGATGTAAAAGGGCAATATTTACTTAAATATATATTTCAGTTTGGCAAGATTCTTTAATATGCCACTTAATATGATATGAACTATCTGTTGCTTAAGTGTTTATTTTGGGGGTATAGTTTTCCTTTAAGTCGCTGACTAACTCAGAGTTAGAGAGCTGAAAAACAGGAAGTAGTGTTCTGGCTATTATATTAGCCATCTAGTCACTCCAGCCTTTATACATTACATTTTTGTCTAACTAACTATATTAGAAACATTTTTTATTTTGCACAGCCTATTTACCCAGTTTTTATTTTTACTCTGAACTGTTCCTTTAAGTGGTGTCTCCATAAATGAGTTAATTAACAAAGTGGTGTTACATATGCACACTATAACATGTGGCATATAAAGTTGTATAATGCCTACATGTTTTATATGGAGTATTTTAAAACATAAAAGGGCTAGTCAGAATATTGTATGTAGGCTGGAGTCAAACTTTCTATTATTTGTATCACTTCCTTATGAAACACAGATAATGTGATGCCCTGGTTTGTATTATGTAACATGTGTGTATATGTAACATACAAGATTGTTTGGGGGGCAAAGCAATGATGGCCTGATGTGATGTACTAGCCTATGGCATCAACGTGTGCAATGCAAAATGACTGGTTGATTCTTATAATGGCATAATCATATTTAGGGGGAAAAATACATTCATACAACTATCTCAACTTACACAAAACACGCTTTAAAAATATTAGCAATGGAATAAAATTCATATCAAACTTATCAACAAACTGGGGGTTCCAATATCTTGAGGAATTCTCTCTTTCTTGTAAGAATCCCCAGCACTGCTTCAGTGCTCTAGTGCAAGATGCAAGCCTAAAACCATTCCCATTCACTTTATTTGTCAAATTAATTCCCAAGTGAAGCCATCAACCAACAGGCATAAATCTGTAATCCCAATGAAATATTTCTGTGAGATGTAGACTCACTTTTACATAAAAAGGGTCCAAGTCTTCGATTGGCTCAGCAACCAATTGTGAAGGAATATCGCCGTAAATAAACGGCACGCTTTTGCCTGCTTCCAGATCACTGTTTGGGTGGGGTTTATTTTCCTCATCATCGTCTCTGTGGCTACTGTCTTGCTTTGGTGGCTTTTTATTCTTCTCCTCGGCTATGCGCTTTTCAATGGCAGCCAAAGATTCACGAGTAAAAGCTTTGAAGCTATCAGGGCCAGGTGGTTTGATAAGCGGCGGTGCCATATTTTCATCCTGCAGCAACTTCTCCCATTAAGTAGTACCTACAACAGGTCAACTCTGTAAAGAATAAGAGAAAGCTACATTAAAAATTATCACTTGACCAGTTATAATTACACAATTATACAAAAATCTTGATAAGTAAAGCTATACATTCAAGAAACTAAATTAATCTATATTGGTAGAAAAACAATCCTACTGGGTTTATTTACATTATGAGGCAAATTACATTTGGAAAACCCTTGGTCCTTGGTCCCAAGCATTCGTTTTATAGTGTCTTAACCTGCAGGTATCTAGGGTATCAAGCATATTCCTGGCTCCATTTGATTACTATTAAAAAAAATGTAAAGATCGCCTGCTGTATAGGTTTTGACCAACTTAAGGTTTTTCCTGTTTCTATGCCTGGCTTAAGATGGCCATAGATACAAAGATAAAGACTTACAAATCTTTGTTTCTTAAGATTTTCGGACCGTGTGTGGATAAACCCAACATTTTTCATGCCATGGTTGATCAGACTGGTTTAGAAGATGTCTGTTAGCTAAAGATAATATCTCTGCATGTATTGCTTATCTTACAATATCAATGGGAGGCGGTCGCTACTATTTGTTGGACATAACTTTTGTACAATTGTTGTACAGTGAATTAATGGTCAGAACATAGTCTGATTTGTTCTTTTTACAACTTCATTTAATCTGAATGGCTAGTGGTAGGTTGGGAAATTGCACCGCATGATCGTTCATCCGATATAAGGCTATATCTGCACGTCTATGGCCAGCTTTAGAGGTTCTTCCCTTGCTTGCTTATTGAACACAAGAATTGTGAAGTCAAAAAGAGCTTCAAAAACCATCAGGTATAACAAAAACTACAAAGCACATGAAATATTTACAAAA